>NW_021133781.1:125165-467129 GCF_004193835.3 Ostrinia furnacalis
TTGTAACTAAGCTTTAAGTTTACTAAGGTACCTGCATGCCAAATTTCAAGCGTCTAACTTAAGCGGTTTAGATTTTTCATACAAAAGGATTTTCCCGCTAATTCCCGTGCCCGTTGGAATTTCGGGTATTCCTTTCTTAATGCACCTCTACGGTACCTAAGCTACGTCCCTTCCAAATTTCAAGTGCTAAATTTGTTAACTATGAAGGGATATGTTTAATCATTAGTATAACATTAATAGCAGGGTTACCATCTGAAATCGGCTATTATTGGCTATTTATGGCTAATAACTGCTTTTAATCCGTTACTAGCCAATTGCTATTAATCGGATTATTAGCACTTACCCATCTCTAATTAGGGTCTCAGTCTCAGAATGTGCAATTCGCAACATGTGAATTTTTCCATATTAATTTAAAGCTGAAGAGTTTATTTCTATTAAAAGTCCACACTTTGCGAAGTGCGCATTCAGAGCTTGCGACAGTCTTACGCCCGTATACACAAACATTACTATGAGATCTCACAGTGAGCGTGGACGCACAGGGTGACATCCGAACCAATCACAGAACTCTATTCAACGCTGTGCGTTGGATTTGCTGCTTCACTGCGTGAATACCAGCGTTAGATTTTTTGGTGCCTAGATACTTGGATACCTATACATTTTAAGAGTTTGGTACTTGACCTAATCCACTATGATATTACTAACTACCTATACATATACGTAATAGCCTTATTAATGTTCTCCTGACCCAGAATCATGAACGATTGTTTACGTTTAAAAGTAGACTTGATAAAACGCAGTCTGCAGATGGATGATGATATTGAAGAAAGTCGCGATCATATTTATAAGTGCTTTTTTCTACTACTGTATAAGATTTATATCTTATAGAGATAGAGATTTAAACCGTGATGATAAGTTTATTATTAGCAACGATATCTTGTTTTTCATACAAAAATAAGATCCAGCGATATTA
This sequence comes from Ostrinia furnacalis, assembly GCF_004193835.3. NCBI lineage: Eukaryota > Metazoa > Arthropoda > Insecta > Lepidoptera > Crambidae > Ostrinia > Ostrinia furnacalis. Next base: position 126,136 of record NW_021133781.1, read on the forward strand.
CGACTGTCAGATAAGTGGAAGTGGATCAATTGTAAATTTTAGGTCTATTTTTGAAATCTTTGATGTCAATATTTATTATCTAAAAGCTACCATTGCATCGGGCTTCTTTAAAACCCGTCTGGGTGACCCCAACAAGGAGTGTTGGTCAAATCTTCCAATTACTCCTGGTTTTGAGAGGGTCTTGTTCCTACATTGGGGCAATCTTCCTGATGGTATTTTTGTAATCTTTGATATCAATATTTGTTTTCTAAAAGCTACCATCGCATCGGGCCTCCTCAACCCGTCTGGGTGACCCTAACATGAGGAGTGTTGGTCAAATCTTCCAATTACCCCTGGTTTTGAGAGGGTTTTGTTCCTACAATGGGGCAAATTTCCTGATGGTAATTAATAAACACTATTTCTGTCCGCCCCTTTCATAATCAAAACCTTTGTAATTTTTTGAAGATCGTTTTCCTGCAGTGACAACAACTGTCTAATCTAAAGTGATCTGATGATAACGGATGTCCCTACAAATAAACCGTTTCTTCTCATAGTGAAATGTATACGAACCATATACAAGTCGCCATAGCGGCACGCCTTCCAGAAGCCCTTGAAGCTGGCGATCATGCTGCGCGCGCGACGCTGCCCCGCCCGCGCTCCCGCGCCGCGGCAACCGCGCAAACCCCTGCAACAAATGCAACCTTATTAACATACGTAGAGGGTGCAGAATGGATTACACTGGAAAGAGAAAAGTAGGGTTTGTTCTTATAATCTTAATAGGATCCATAATCATCATCATCAACAGCCCTTTACAGTCCACTGCTGGAATATGAGCCTCCTCCACTTTAGTGAAGGGTTTTGCTATAATCTCCACGCTTGGCAGGCGGGTTGGAAATCGCAGTTTAAAAGATTGATGTTTTTCAGAGAGCGCTGTTGCCCGTTCTCTGTTTGATGTGTAGTCCCCAAGTCACCTCTTACGACACACCCGTGGGAAGAGTAGAGGTTGGTGACAAATGTATTCTACTCTGCCCTCACCACACGGCTTCATAATAACTTCTTCACGGATCCATAATATGATGGGATATGATCCTTGATTCGTCGCTTTGTGCCCTCCCTCTGTCATACTTAATGAACGCCGTGGGGATCACCGGTGAGCCCCAAACAATAGATTTTCTATTGCATCTAATTCTTGGCAGTTAAAGACGTGAGGTCTTAAGCTTAAAGAAACGCAAATCATAGTAAATACCAGGGCACAATGTTCAATATTATGTACCTAAACCTGAAAAAGGTTCGAAGAAAGAAGATACTGTATTAAACTGCATTTTAATTACAGTTGAATGAAACTAGAGTTAGGTAATCTTTGTATAAAACGATTAATGCAATGACGCTAAGATATTAATAAATTAGCAATACCTTCCTAATTGCTTCTAGATCAACTACCGCTATAAATATGCGCGAATAATTGCTAGTATTGACAATTATTCAATCTTTTTACATACCTAAGTCCAGCATACCTATCTGACGACATTGATAAAGCTATTGCAATATAACACCTAAACTATACATATTATTGTTGCTATAGAAGTGATTTCCGTAATTTATACACATATACGTTTCGATATTCATAGTTTTATATGCAAATGCTCGTTGATGATATCGATATGTCGATATGTTTCCTTCCCGAGCTCTTGTGAGATCGCACAGCATTGAAAGGGTCAGAAAGCTCGTATATGTTTTACAAACATGGGTTTAGTAAGGTTTAAATACAAGGTTCCTACTTATTGTACGAAAAATATAATATCAAATCTGTTAGTCTCAATCAAGATTAGCAAAAAATTGATAGAGATAATATGAGCATCGATATTGTTTTGATTTATTTTTTATCTCACCAAGATGATACTTTTTTGTTTTTGATCTCGTATCGACATGCAAAAAGCGCAGGTTTTTATAGTAGCCTAGCCCTATACGATTAATGTCATGTCTACTGGACGATTGCAATAGCACGAACCTCTTTAATATGTCAGATGCAAATGGAGGATGAAGTGAGCATCAGGCCTCCCGAATCCATAGCTGGGGGCTGGGGAGGCCTGATGTTCGCATATTTGTCTCTTAGTCGCCTTTTGCCACGGTAAAAGGTGGTTCATTCAACTGCCGCAACGACAGACAAGCGCCTAATTTCGAACTCCTCCTATGTATGTTCTTCCGATTACTTTTGTTGCGAGTCCAATGACAGTTTAACTTTCTCCCGGGACAAACTTGACCTTCATTGGTTGGGTTTTTATGGCGGTCAAGCTGTAGATCCTGGCTACACAGGAGTTGCAGCGGTGGGAACGAGAGGTGGGAATATACAAGCGCCTTCTGGTTTTATCTATTTATATTGTGGCGAAGATTTTCCACATGGTCGTTTAAGTGCAATAAATCATCGTGGGACTAGATAATAACCGCTAAGGACAGTAAACGGCTCATTAACTCGTTTCGCGATCTATCATTAGTTTCCTACACAATCAACTCTTTCTCAGTCGGATAGAGTCTCAATTATTCCCGGTAGACTATAAGATAATAATTACATCTTAGATAAAGATTTAAGGATAAGGATAAATCGTTTAGGAAACGTGTTTCTTTGAAAGCCTCTTTGTGTAACATTTTCATGTAAAACGTTACCAAAACGAGACCATAACTACGTGCGTTATGAAAAAGTTATCAGATCTCATGTAGAGCCAAGCTTCTAACTCTACAAGCCCTAACAGAACAAAACTCTACGTTTTAGTTAAAAATATGTCGCACCGCCGTTTCGCTATCGGCACATGACTGAATTCAGGCCGCTACCAACCGGGCAATATGGAACTCATTGGGGGAGGCCTATGTTCAGCAGGGGACGTCCTGTGGCTGAAAAATGATGATGATCATGACATGGGCTTAATTACTTTTCTATTTCTTGTAGTAAGAATACGGCCAAAACAATAAACAATTCGTCAATAGACAAAATACTCTATAAAGTCTATCAATAGTGCAGATAAGGCGTATAGCTGCGCCCGCGCACACGTGTTGTGGCGGGCTGTTACAATCGCCATTGTTCTGGCCCTCTGCTTTTAATAACTTGCACACTGTATGATAAATACATTTTAAAGTCTGTGATAACAACTAGGCCTACGTCTGTACAACCAATATTCATAGGCACATTATTACGAGAAATGCTTGCTAAATCCGATTTCTAACCGTTTGTAAATATGTTTCAACATCATCATCATCTCAGCCATAGGACGTCCACTGCTGAACATAGGCCTCCCCCAATGCTTTACATGCTGCCCGGTTGGTAGCGGCCTGCGTCCAACGCCTTCCTGCTACCTTTATGATGTTCTTAGATATATAACGCAGAGGTGGCAAGAATCACCGTCACCCTTGGCAGTCTTTCCTTTAAGACTAATATTTTTTATATTTATACAGGATGAAATTTAAGTCATTTGCATCCTTTAAATATAAGACTCTACATTCCCCAAATATGAGAGAAACGAAGACGAAATATTTAGACTTACGAATCAGTATATCGAAGATTCGTTTCGTAGAATTATAAATAAAGCATTTACTCGTATTATTATCTACAAGTCCCATAGTATTCTAAATTACGTAAGAGCATCAACTGAACAATAATAGGTATTGTTACGTAACCTAGGCACAAAAACCACTGTAAACGACCGAAACTTCGGGAAAACATTGTGTGGCCAAGATTTTCCTTATTAGATAAAATTAGCTACAATACAGTTATAATAAATGTAGGTGATGGTGATGACCTATGATGATACCTCACGAATTTTAATTCCGGTCTTTTTGTAGAGACTAAGAACTATACTTATTTGTTGGCATAGTAACATATGTTTGGAATTTTAGTTCAAGACTCACACAGTAGGTACTTTGATTAGAAATAAGGTAAATAAAATGCAATGTAACGAATGACGAGTCACTTATTTTAAACATTTGTAGAATCAGTCATTAGTAGAATTAGTCATTAATAGAATTGTACATTTCAAGAATTGGTCATTTATAAACTCTCTAGTCATATCGAGAATTGGTCATTCCTAGACAAATCCTATTTTGTCACACGTAACCCTAGGTTAAACTTTTACGCGATAAGCCTTTACGTTTGTCGTATGAAATCATCGATAAGATTTTGTCACGGCGCGCATCCTAGCCCGACAGGTCTCTACACTCTTTACTACTTCTCTTCTGCTCTAGCAATTTAGCGGTACTTGTATCACGTCCTCAATTTGTCTTGCATTATGAGATTTAGAAAAATTTATATCCTTTTTTAAATCAAAAACCCTTCATTTATAACTTCTTTCTTCTTTTATCGGTCTAATTTTTTCTCGCTTCCTTTCGTGCGTTGCGTTGCTTCCAAAGTGCAGTCTTTTTGTCCAAATTCGGGCAGCCATTTTTTTCGTTTACGAAACATCTGATAGCAACTCTTGCTTTAAGTTCAGGAACAAGTGATATTTCACGTACAAGTTAATGGTGGCCTTTATATGATCATACGACAATTCAGTTCTTAACCCGATATGCGATCCAGTTCTGTTAAGTCAGATTTTCTCAGAACCTTCGCATATCTGTCCTGATATTCATAAGTTGGTTAAGTGGCTGTTTTTTGTCAGATTTTCCCGAGGACGTTCGCAAACCTGTCCTCATATACACAAAATCGGTCAAGTGCGAGTTGGTCCAGAGCATTGAGGTTTCCATCCTGTCCCTCACCCTTTAGTTTTTTATTTTCTTAAAAAAATATATTAAAAAATAAAAACGTCTCGAATTTTAATGGTTGGATATCGGCTGTAGCTTTCCATCCTTTTATTTCCTCTTTCGGAGTATAAGTCGGATTCAAACACAAATCTTGTAACAGAGCATTTCAAATGGAAAAACTCATGAGTCTGAAGGTTCTTCTTTTTTAATGTGAACATAAAAACATGAAATAAACCTAGACTTTACATTTATACCTACAATCATCAGACATAGTTCATGTTTTGGGGAAAACTGGTCTGATAGTAATAATATGTACAACAATACCGTATTTATTTATTCATGAATTATACATACAATAAAAAATGAATTTTAGCCGCGATACGCTAATACCCGTTTTTTACTCTTGAATGAATCGTAAGACTACTTTAAATTACATGTTGATTGTTTTAATGTCACCTTTAGATACTAATTTGATATTAATTTTCCAGAGCGTTCATTTACGTTGCCTAATTTATTCATACGTCTATAATTAGTTTATTTCTTAACAGTGGTTTTTAACTGCACAAGAAATGATGCCAAAAATAAATGACCTTGGACGTGTTACGAAATATTTGCAGATGCAACTAATAATATCTCTGTTTGTTTTTATGAGTGGCTTAGTTACTTATAGACTAAACCAATATTATCCTTATGAACAAATACATAGTTGTGCCGTCGACTTCGTACGCGTGAAAATAGTTTGAATAAATATTTTCCGTTTTTGCAACATTTTTCTTTACTGCTCCGCCCCTATTGGCTGTATGATGATGCTAGATAGCCTAAAGCCTTTCTTGATAAACACAAAAATGTTTTTTCATTTAATAATGTGACTGAGTTTCTGTCGCCACTTCTTCTCAGCACTAGGCCATATGTTGTCCCAAAATGGTAGGGCAAACTATATCTACGTCTACATAATAAAGATTTTGATTTAATTTGAATGAAGGTACAAGTATAAGTTTGCAAAACATGATTTTTCCATTATAACTAGCTATAACTAGCTCCAAATTAAGCAGAACTTGTTCTATAGGTACTAGATAATGGATAAACATGATCTAAATATAAATGCATTTAATTAATTAATGTAAAACTATTAATATAAACGTCTACCGGTTATATCTAAACATCTAATAAAAATTATAAAGCTTTTGTTTGTACCAAAATAGCTAGAGATTTGACGCATTCCAAATAGCACCTAGCCTATTCCACTTAGAGCACCTACCGTTCTGGACTATTGGTTTCGGGTTCAAATAACGCAAGGAGCCAATGTGTTATAATAACATAGAACAACTTTTTTACCGGCAAATCGCTTCCACGCGTTGTTATTGTTTGATTTGATGCCATGTCGATAAAGAATAATTATACGCCTTATTATATAATTCTTCTTCGAGATGTTTTACATTTACATCATAATACCTACAATTGTAATGTGTAATATGTCTATGTTTATATTATACCTACTATAGTTCATAATACAGGTTGTCTCAGAATTGGTGAATGAAATTGTTATGGGAGAGCCTAATGGCAAATATACAGCCCTAACAGATAAGCTAAAGATAAAAATAAGATGTAAATAAGATAATTTTTAGTCCCAATTCGACCAAACTTTTATCCGAGAATAACTCCTGGTATAACTGACACATTCACAGTCTCAGTATGGAAAATATTATGTCAAAACTGACGATTTATTCTGAGATTAATATTTACTCTTGTTTGGTCGAATCCACCCTTAAAAGATTAATCCAACTGTACAAAAATTAAGTCTAACTCTAAACGCTATGAAACTTCAAGGAGGAAAAGTATTTTAGGAAAAGTTTAAATAAAAGTAATAAAAACTATTACCTACGACAGCACATTAATCTAGTTATTTTCCATTGCATTGGGACTATTTATTTGGGTCAATGCATTTACTTAATCTTTATAGGCCAATGATAAAGTCGTAACAAAAGGTGTAAAACTCAAGTAATTGAGTATTCATTCATCATTGATGATAGCAATTCATTCATTTCCTTAAGAATCACTAAAACATTCTTAATTCCACTTCTAAACTAAGGCAGTATCAAAAATATTTGCATTTAATCCTTGCTTCAATTAGTTTACTTACTAAATACTTAACGAAGGACGTTATGTAGATGCCAAAGCTCAAAATGCACAAATAATTAATGAAAATGCCTTCAATGGGCTGAAAATGCTTAGATACGAGTACCTACCCATATTAAATACGCCTGTAAAATGAAACGGTGCTGAACTGTACATACTTTTAGTTATAATAATTTTTTGTCTTTTTGTTTTACAAATAAATGAAAATAAATAACTCAGGTCGATGACTGAGGTTGCTGGCACCTCTTGACCAAACTGAAATCACTGCGTAAAGTCGTTAGTGTGCCTAATGAGGAATCGTAACAAGACCCAAAAGAGTTTATGCTATCTGGCTAGCAGATGACAGTTTCCGATTTACTTTATCATGGACTATAAGAAATCAACAATTCAGTTTTCCTTTATCAAAACGCCTCGGTCAAAAGAGCGCACAATCCTCATCACCACTTGGTTTCCGCTGAAAACCAGCTTCTCGACATGACGTTTGTGTCATGTCGCGATTTTTGCTGAGCAGGCGCTTCCTCAGCATATTTTTAAGAAATGGTAATATGCTGTATAAAGTTTTTCTTATTCTTATTTAATAAAACCACCTCATGGTGAGCCAGAATCTTGGCTCCCATTGTGGCCACTCAATCACTTCAATGGAACTGCCCACGGTCGGCGACAGGCGTGAAGCGTGCGAGACGCGGCGTGGCGGATCGATACAACGCCTCGTTTATACATTTACTTAACACTAAGACTAGGCGCAGACCACCGATTTTTAGTTGGCCGATAGTTGTACCCGATTTTAAATTATATTAACAATCGGCCAAATCGAATCGGTGTAATGTGCGCACTTCCATACATGCCCATACTGATCAACTGTCCGACTAAACTATCGGCCGACGAAAAATCGATGGTCTGCGCCTAGGCTAACACACTATTTTCTTTTGCATTTTCGGGAAAATAAAAAAACAAACGAGACTTTTTTTGACACTAGAATGGCGCCACTGTAACACTTTTTTGTTTTAGTCAATGAGCAAGCGGGAAATCGTCCATAAAAAAATATAGTTTTTTTGCGGAAAACTAGGTAGCATAATATTATGTTAGACTTTAGAACAGACCTTTTGAATGCTCTTTGTGACAAAAAATCTAGACCAGTTCATTAAGCTCCTCATTTTAACTTTAAAGGCCAAAGTTGGAAAAGGCGCCATGCATGGTGTTGTTTAGTTCAAAATTATAATGCGTTTCTCGTTTTCTAAACACAAACAGTATCTTGTTACGTTAAAATAAGAACTTTTTTATTGAATAAGACCTAAAAATCATTGAACCTTCCTTGAATTATGTTTCTTTCTTTATTCAGAGGTTGCATAAAATATGAAATATTGTTAAGTTGGTTAAAATTTAATAAACACAAAACCTTATCTTATTAGTTTTACTTTACTTACTTTTGGTGAGATTAGAACAATATGAATTAGAATCTAATGTAAATAATAAATTCAAATATTTGTTCAATTGTTATTTAATTCAAATAAACAGGTATCATCATCATTATAATTGTACCTACTGATATAGAAATATTATTGCGAATTAATTAACACTTAGAAACATAAACACTATGAATTACTTCTAACATACGTAGTCACTTGACTTGATACATTATCATTATTTAAACAAGAATAATTATTGACATCTTAAGTAACCGTGTTTGTTATTTATTTATTCATAGAGACGTAAATGTTACTAACTCTATAAGTGCCTATGTATTATCACAGAATTTCCTAAACATTAGTTTTAAAAGTTCAGTACTTACTCTATAGAAAAATCCTCGCAATTTTCCAACTCAGCGGGGTTTCCAATAATTTCCAACGGTAACAGTTATAACACCTTTTTACAGTTTACAAAATAACTGAACGTGAAAATAAATCGGCACAGATTTCCACGGCGTGCATACGCGGGAAAACGCCGCACGCGTTTAAATTTGGAACGGGACGCGGACACGTGCGCGCGAAAAATTTCAAATTTAGTTTTGAACGTGACTTTTTTATTTTTTATTTTATTCTTTTTATTTGTGGCCGGTATGTCATGGCGGCGTTGTGCGGGTGACTGTTTCGGAAACAGTACATGTGGTCTTGACCTTGCGCAACTCTCGGGCGGACTGAGTCGCGTTTCGGTCGCCGCAGGGAGTTTTATAACGCGATATATTGTTGTCATAACACTCGTACTTTTACCGCGCCGATGGGCGATGCGCGGGCGACGATTGACGAACGATATCAACATGCGCCAGGGCTGACAACTGTAGGTTTTTGGGATCTTCCTTTTAAGAGTTCACACTTAATATTGGTTATTAGATTGAAACTGAATTTTATAAAATTTTGTGATTTAGTAATAGATTGTTTTCTGTTAGCAAATACATTGGTATTATTATAGATAGGTTTAATTTACTCTTTTGCGCGTATTAACAAAAGTACAAATGGTGGGTTAAAGACCAATAATTCTAAGTAATAATAAAATATCAAGAGAAATTGCTTTAGGCATGTTGTCTAATGGCTTCAATTTTGTACACTTATAAATTAATAGACCCTAACCTTCCTTTCTTTTGGATCATCAAAACACAGGATGACGGTCATCAACGGAGGAAATCACAAATATCCACACACCATTGTTGTGAAAACCAAAACATTCAAGCAAAATTATGGCTCTCTTAACTAGCTCCTGCCCGCGTCCTCAATTTTTAATGTCACTGAAAGTTTTTACCAGGGATGTTATGGATATCCGTAACCGTAACCGAAACTTTCGGATATCCGAAATAAAAAAAAATCCGTAACCGTAACCGAAACTGGTATAATATTATTCTAATATCCTTAACCGTATCCATAACCGAAACTATATAACATCATCCCTAGTCTTTACCACTCGACAAAAACAGAACAGTCAGGTTTCGCTGGGTTTCTCATACAAAGTTTCATCCCCTTTCAAGGATGGAGATGGATAGGATGGGATATTTTCCTAAAATTAAAATTAGTTCAACTGCTTAGGTATGAAAACATAGCTGACATATCTACTAACGCATATTTAGTAACTTATTGCCTTTTCATAAAAGTCAGAAATATTAAAATTGAAATGAAATAAGTTCTTTATTCTTTTTTCATAAAAATATTAAAATTGAAATGAAAGAAGTTCTTTATTAATTCTTGGCAGCCCTAACCGCAGATGAGACGGTATCAACTTGCACAGTTCTCGTACAGTCGCCAACACAACACTTTATACATTTACATTGCAAAATATAACCAATTACAACTACAAAGATGCTACAGTATTCAGCTCGTTATTCTGACGTCTTTACATATCTTATAACGATAACATACTGTCTGTGACACCTAATGTCACATTCACTTTATCAATACATTTATCTTCCTTTAGGTTTTCTGGAAGAGATCGCTTTCTCGATAAGCCTTAGCCTTGCCTTAGTAGTTCTACTTATATGTTTTGCCCTATACAGGGTGTTAGGTAAATGGGTATATGAGCCCTAGTGTCGGCGGCCCATGTTAACATAATATGCATATAAATAGTATGGTGAAGTCAGAAAATTGATATCATCATTTTAAATATTTTAATTTTCATACAAATCTGATTTTATAAATTTTATTTTGTATGAAAATTTAAAAAATTAAAATGATGATATCAAATTTCTGACTTCACCATACAATTTATATGCCCATGTTAACATGGGCTAGTGTCGGCTCATATACCCATTTACCTAACACCCTGTATAATTCTACTAATATTATAAATGCGAAAGTTTGTTTGGATGTCTGGATGTGTTACTCATGCTTGTTACTCTTTCACGGAAAACCTGCTGAACGGTTTTTGATCAAACTTTACAGTAGTATTGTTTATAACCCAGAATAACATAGAGGCTATAATTTATGACGATATGTGACAAACTAAACTTCACGCGGGTGAAACCGCGGGTAAAAGCTAGTTTGTTATGAACTATTAATAATTTCGTAATGATTCTTTCACATGTACATTGTGTAAATAAGAAAATTTGCCGGAGCAAAATAAAAATAATTATTTAAATTGATAACAATTTATTGTGGGTGAGACACAAAAATTTTAAAGAGAAAAAAAAAGGGATGGGTCGTTGGGCCGTTTGGTTGGTATGGATTAAAAATACTTAATAATACGGGATTAGCGCGCTAGTCACCACCACAAAAGTACTAAAAGAATGAAACGTAACGCATTGATCTGTCAAACGGAGACATTCGAAAAGTGAGGTTATTTATTGCTCTGTGTACCAAAACAATGTAATTAATTTTTAATAGAAGTTAATCCAAATTCAGTGAATCACTAACAACGACACAATCGAGTGACAAAGGAAATTCTGTACACTTTGTAAGATGTGACCTTACGGTCCGTTGGAATGTTTGTTTGTGGAAATCGGTAAGTATTCAATCTCGCCAAGAAAAAAAAGTGTTACAATTGCATACGTCGTTTCTACATAGGTATCAACAATAGTATATTTTCTGTTGCATGCGATATGAAAGTGCTGCAAATAATTACATATAATACTATGTCAACAGAGTGTCGACTGACGGTGGCACTGATCTCTTGTGAATCTTACCTATAAATACACTATTCTATCTATATCTATTTATCTATACTACACAACATTAATTTTCTACTTACGCAGTCCCAATAATATAAAATTTATATACAATACAACATGGCCTAAAAATGTGCCTTGCGAAACGAAAGTCCCGAAATAGAGCTCGCAGTACCTACTCATGTTTTTTGTTTCTCTTGCATACCTATTAATTCACATTTTCGTCGATTAATATTAGTCGATAAATGCTTAGTATTTTTTCCAAAACCTCAGAACAATCAAGTTCAGATATATTACAATACAATAAACACCCGTGTAGTTTGCAGAAAAAAATTACAACTTCATTAAATATCCATGAACGTGAGAAAAATATTATTGCCACTGTGTGTTGTTTTAGGGTTTTTAAAATATAAACCATTTGGCTTTCTATTTTAAGCCGCTGTCACAATAGTGGCTTATTTAAACGACTGCAAAATATTCGTACCATTTCTTAATTTTTCACTTTTATCGAAATCACTAAAAATGAAAAGTTTACTTATAGAGATTAGAAAGATAAGATAAGATATTTATTTATTTTCTTAAAACATGGTATTCCTAATTACCTAAATATCGGTGTGAAATAGATGACTATGAAGAAAGGGACAAAAAAAGGCTTACTCTTAGATACTTTATTACTCGTAAAACGTTTTTATCCTTATTGGGCAAATACATATAAATGCTGTTGCTAGCTCATGAGCTATGTAACATTAGCTCATCGATCCAAAAGAACGAGATACAAATGAGCTATGTCACGATGAAACTAATATTAACTATTTTGGTCTTTGTCTTTTTTATTAGTATCTAATAATAAGACCTAATTGGTGCCTTTTCAGGAATTTATATACCACAGAATAATAATAAGTACGTAATACGCAAAATGGTTTCGTTTAGTATTCATTTGATAAAGTAAGAAAGCCAATGCATTGTTTTAGGGTTTCGTACCCAAAAGGTACCAACAGGTACCAATTCATGGGCCTATGAATATGGAATTATGGATTATGGATAACTAGTCCCGAACTAAGTAAATCTTATACTATGAACATACACTTTTGCTTAAACCTTCGATAATACCTACATAAAAAATAGTACAGTCACGGAATGAAAAGGTTCGTCAGTTTTCAAATTGATTCCTTCAACGAATCGCGAGCACATATTACCTTTTGAAACTATGTTACAGAATAATCTCGAGTTATAGAAAATAATCTTGAACTGTTGCTTGGTAAAGTTCAAAATTAGTCAGATCGAAGTTGTTTGACGATTTATCTTGTCAAGAAGATTATTATGATTGATAAACTAAAACCCTCTTGTTGGTTCAACATGCCATTATCATTTCTATAAAAAAAAACTACATTTTGTAACATTGCACTGATGGGATAGAAAAATAAACAAGCAAAACCTTATTCGTTAGCAAACGTCATATTTATTTAAATGTTAGCAGCACTGTGTCTTGCACTGTAATGTTGGCAGGTTTGACTCTTACAGTGCAAGCGAAAACCGACACTAAGGTGACGAACCTTTTCATTCCGCGACTGTACAAACATCTTGGAGATGTACATAGATTCTGTCACCAAGGTGGATGTTACTACAAGAAGTCTGTATAGTTCTAGAAAAGTCCTGCAATTAATGGAAACATCAATTCCCATAGACTTAATTCTATGCTAGGTCATATGGGTTTCCCCGTAGCAGACTGAAACTGAGCGATGCAATTTGCTTCAGGAAGTGCATGGTCATAACACGACGCTGCAATCTTCATTGCAAGTGCATCTGATGTGTTTACATCAGGTAATACACGGGACTATTCCCACCTCTCGTTCCCACCACTGCAACTCCTGTGTAGCCAGGATCTACAGCTTGACCGCCACAAAAAACCCAACCAATGAAGGTCAAGTTTGTCCCGGGGGAAAGTTAAACTGTCATTGGACCCGCAACGAAATTAATCAGAAGAACATAGGAGGAGTTCGAAATTAAGGTTCGACTTCCCTCCATTGCAAAGCGGATGACAGGTGACAAACAAAGGTTTAAAACCTTTAAGAAAAAGATTATGCACCACGGACAATAAATTAAATTAAGGGGGCCTATCTTATGAGCAATTAGCAACTACCTGCCAATAATATTTTTCACAAAATCGCTTAAAAGCACGGAAATTTTTCCTTGTCGCGACAAGATCGGTGTAATAAATTGCGGAAACAGATGTATGTTGTATTGAATTAAGCATTATATCACGTTCATGTTTCCAAAGATCACACTCCCACAAGATATGATGGGCAGACTGCTCATGACTGACATCATCAGTGGAACACTCGCAAAAAGGACATCAGGTAATAGGCAGTTTACAGAATAATGATAGACATAATTCTAGGAATTTCTATACCTTCAATATTATTATCCCTTCAAGCGCCGTGAATCGAGACACATATGTAGTATTAATCGATTATTACGTAGTCATATGCGATCGATTGAGGATTTGTTATAGATTTTCTCTAAGGGTTATAGCAAGCTTGCAATCATATATTTTGTCTTTTGGACTAACCCGACTATTCTGAAATCTACAGTTTAGCTTCCAATAACACCCAAAAGTAAAGGAGAGCAAACTGAAATGAGAATACCAGAAATAATTGTTCTGAAATATTATTTGTCATTCCAATTGTCATTCCTGAAGAAAGTATTGGATATTTCTAGCGTAAAATACAGTTATTAAACAAAATGCTTCAAATTAGTTCGCCATGATTCTAACGTATACTTTTGAGTCGTATAGAAGCGTGTCACATTTTTCCGTGATTTCAAATGACATGTAATTTGCGCACTACACACCTGAAAAATTCCACGCATCATGATAATGTACTATGATGTAACTTATAGTGCCTCAATAAAGACATTACATTGATTGTGCTATTAGCTCTGCAATATTTTGCTAACAACATACATGGGTCATTCCACAAAAATATGTCAACTCTTAGTCCGCGCCACATTTCACATGGAATATTTGTTAATATTTTATTCCAAAATGGTTAAATAACAGCTCGCAATGTGTTTTATTCATCACCATTTATATTTTTTAAAACTATTTTTCGAACATCTTAAATTCCTTGTAAATGACCCAAATCGTCATTCCCTAGGCATGTCCGTACTCCAAAAGTTTGTATTTTGGAACCCATATTTAACAGAAACATCAATTTCATCCTTTGTTTTAAGTAACGAATAACCTATTTAAAAGTATATTACACCAAATTCTATTAATATTAAGAAGTTTCAATAAACAATAATTTGATTTTCTTTAGTTGAAAAAGAGTCCACAGCTTTTAGCGTCATTCCCTCGCCACGCACTGATTTTATAATTTTGCGCTTTTTTATGTATTTAGAGTGAATGACATTTAGTTGAGTTTAAAGTACGATACGAAGTTATCCTCAGACCATACTGGCTTTGCGGCAGCCGTTTTTTGAATTAGTGCAAACGTGCCAGTTGTTGCGGAAACATGTGTTGATCCAGTCACTTCGTCAGTCCCTAGTTGAGCAGCTTTATTGATTACAATAGGAAATTGTATATAATTTAATAGTATTTACGTGTGGTTTTTCGGCTATTTTCGGCACATCGTTAAGCATCTTATATTATAAAGTCAATCTGCATTTGTGTTAAGTTTTACTTCAAATCGTCAGTCCCTAGACCGTCAGGCCCTAGCTTTAAACGGCGCTAGGTACTAAGTTACTAGTTAGGGAATGACATTTTTTATATAGTGATAATAACAAAACAACTACATGAAGTATATTAACTTATCTATAAATGTTAAGGTTATAAGTTTTATACTTTATTAAAAGTCATATAGGAGTAATGTAGTATGAAAAAATTGAAAATTATAATTTCTCCTAAAATAAAGCATAAAGTGACTGGCCCTTTTAGCCATAACATAATTAATAAATAAACTATAATTTACACTAATAAAGTATTCAAAAGCATCTTAAAAAAGTTTGGGACAAAATGACGTCGAAAATATACAGATTTTCATGGAATGACCCACATAGAAATCACAGAAAATAACCTATATCAAGATTTCTTATGACGCCTTAATGATATAAACCCTTTCGTACTGGAATCACTTATCTTGGTTCTTTTCTATTACTTTAGCTAAAAAAATAAATGTCGCGGTGAAGGTCGCGGGAAGTACCTGGATGCAAGCGGCGCAGGACCGGTCTTTGTGGAAATCCTTGGGGGAGGCCTTTGTCCAGCAGTGGACGTCTTTCGGCTGAAACGACGACGAAAAAAATAAATAATTTGGATTTTCCAGAAATAAAAGGTGCTTTGAAGGGCAGATTAAGCTGCGGATGGCCAAACTGAAATCAGACAAGATACAACAACTGCTTTTAGCTTCCCCTTTCTTTCAGAAACCTCTTTGGGTTTCTTGGAAACCACTTACTCTCTATCTGAACAAAGGGTTCAAATTACCTAAATTTTACTGCAAAAGATCCCCTTTTATACCTTCCTGAAAGTTTATAATAAAGAACGATTTATATTTATTATTTATTATAACAGCAAGAACTTTGTTCTCGAATCCTGCGCATAAGATATGCGCGCGCGTATAAGGAAGCCCCGCTCAGGCGCCACATTCGTCTCGGCGACGCGAAAAATGCGAAATTATGTCTTTTATGTGCGTATTTATACTTCCCTTATTATGTAAAGGTGGGTCTATGATAAAGAGGCGAGCGCGAACTGAGCGCAAGCCGAGCCGCACTACTCGCGGTGTAGTGTGGACGTACAACGAGCCTACAACAATCACTCTTCGAATCATCATCACAATCATTTATTTATTTACTTTAAATGTATTCTCTTTAATTTATCCCTTTGTGTTCTTCAAAAAACCGACAATAGGTAGAGCCAAAAGCTCGAAGCGCGCTCGTAAGTCGGTCCACACTACGCGAAATTTGGCTCGGCTCGTGCTCCGCTCGTACTCGATTCGTCTAGTGTAGACCCACCTTAAGAAATATGAGCTTGTAACTTAATTAAGCTTTGTACAAAGAGAAGTAAATCAAACTAGATATCTTACCGCCGTATAATAAGGTTGTTTAAAGACTGAATTTCTTCAGGATTTTAAGTTCTAATGATGGCTCTGGTCTGTCTTAAAGAACGATGACTCATAATCCAGTCCAGAAAGAAAAGCAGTATTAAAATAAGTAACTATTTTCCAAACATTCCACCGTAAACATATTTAATTTAAATCTCAATAAACTAGTCGAATATGGTTGGAAAGCGACGAACTAACGACGATTATATCAAAAACACATTATTTTTATCGATTAATTTAATTATTTAAATTCAATTGCTCTAATTTGTTTTTATAAATAGAGTTGATAGTAATTTAAGGTCATTCAATTTTCAAGTAAATTAATATACGATTTCTCTATCCGACTATACTTAACTTAAAACCGATTAGGTAGTAAGTCTACGTTAGTTAGTAATAATAACCATAGACAAATATTGGATTTCCTATGTTTTCACACTTTATTAGGACGTTTCGAGCACTTCCATAAATTTTGCGTTAAATTCTTTTTTGCCAAAAACTGTTTTCGGAAATTCAATATTTTTTTGTTTAGGTAACATGATTATTATGGTGACCGCATTTGTGGATAAATGTAAAATACTAGTGAGAAACGACAAAATACGTGGTAAAACCATCTTTTGTTGGACATGTTAATATTATAACAAATAGTCGATGATTTTTATGCAGCTTAGGCCTTCGTGACGATATTTGAAAACGTGTATCTTTAACCGCGCTATGACGTCGGTGTTATCAAAATTGTGTACAAACAAAACAAATTAATCATTCTAAAAATGTTACACTTGACTTTAGCCGATTATGGTCAGTGATACTTCGTCGTATTTCATTAGGTACCAAACGCACCTCAAATGCCGGTAGTATACTTAGGTACCAAACGCACCTCAAATGCCGGTAGTATACAGGATGAGTCCTCTTTTGTAAATATTTTTTCATATAATCTACTACCTCTGCCCCGCGGTGTTACCCGCGGTTTCTTAGGGAAAATAAATAGCCTATGTGTTAATACAGGGTGTCAGCTAACTCCATACCAAATTTTAATAAAATCGCTCCAGCCGTTTAGGCGTGAAGAAGTAACAAACATACTCACTCACAAACTTTCACCTTTATAATATTCATCGTGTTCTTTTTTGTATGAGACAGGACCTTGCGGTCAATTCTACGATCTGTATAGATAGGTATACCGTAAGATTATGTTCACTTACGTAGAAAACTATGATGAAAGCATAATAAAGTCAATACTTGTTGTCAGACCACAAACTTGTAGGTTTCGTGTGAAAACAATAATATTTTTGAGTTTTATTTGCCTTCAATTATTATTTAACACTTCTATTGCCTTTGCAAACACTTACCTAGTTTCCTCGAAAAATAAATGTATGTATTTAAAAATTTAAAATTACAATATTCTGTTTTGGTCAACCTATAGTCATGCTTGCAGATTAAAAGACAGTGAGGCATTCGTCCACATTTATATTCCGATCCTAACCTTAATCGCACGTCGTGAATCGGTTATCAAGATCTCAGCAGCAATTCGTCAAAATGTCATCCGCTGATGCGCTGCGGTCCAAATACGAGGAAAAGTTTCACTCTTTGTGTGCCATGTTTCCTGGATCGGTTTATGCATCATCGATTTCATTGTCTTTTGCAGATTGTAGATTAGTTCCTATACCTACCTATTGATGTGTATTTCATTCGGGATTTTTTTTAAGAATAACAATTTGTTGCAAGAATATCGTTTACTGTCTATAATTTGCTATATTTTAGTAAATCTACACAGCCTGTAAAATCTACACCAGCCTGTATCTGAATCAGTTGTTTAAAATTTAGCAAATTATAATACTCAATATACCTAGGTGATGATGATGAACCCATTTGGTTGTTGGGACTAACCCATTCACTTGACCGATTTCGGCCATGGCGACCACTTCGACTCCTAACTGTGTAAACTGGGTAAACAATGTACAAACCATTTTTTCAGCAAATTCATGATGATTCGTATTTTCTTTAAATTTTGGTGAAATTACGTGTGAAAAATATTTTAGCGAGTTCTTTTTTAGTAATAGTAGAGTCACCAACTCTACTTACTCATCGCTGGGTTTTACCAGTAGGTAATACGTACGACACGCACTTATTTTATGTATAATCGTGAATCAATCAAGTGTCACGGTGACGGTCACAAAAAGAATGAGTTGCGGTCTGCGGTGGCTGACTTACTACCACATTTGACACTCGAAAGGTCTTTGGTACTTATGATGTGGATTTGGTCATTTGTTTAATTTAGTCATTTGTTTAATTTATTTGTAACAATTGACTATTGTGATTACAATTAGTAAGTGTAGGTAAATTGTGTAGTACCTACTTGTCTACTACGAGTAATATTTCACAAATAAGTTTATTAATCTTTACCACAAAAAGTAAATAGCTCCATCCCTTACATTCTGTTTTATTTATGTGATGAAGATGATGTACCTGTCTATTCCAAATTTTTACAGCGGAGTGCGGACTTTACTGAAACATATCGTACTTCAACTGAATCGTTTCCAATTATTTCCATTTTGTATGGTGGATGCTCTACCGAATTCTTAGGTACTTTCCATGACTACAGTTTTCACAAAAGTTCAAAAGAGTTGCTATTTTTTACTTTAAGCTCCTTTCGAAATGTAATTTTATTGTAATTGTTCCTTATGGGTTACAAATTAAATAGATAAACACATTATGTATGAAACTTGATTTGTTTACACGATTGGTATTTAGTTGTCCAAAGCTCACGGGGTCAGAGCTTTGAGCCGCTGCTGAAGTAAAAGCAGGAAGCAGGATCGGCATTTCGCCTTCGTCCGGCAGTAAACATGTCCGTTTATTATTGTTAATTCGTTGTTTATTGCTGCTGTGGTGCGTGGGCAGATGACAATTATTATTAGTGGGACACGACTACTGAAAGCTTTCTTATTGACAATATTGAGATGTAAACGTGCTTGTTTCCGACATTTAATTGTTTATGATTGGATTTTGCAAATTAAATATGTTCTTGCGTTTCAGAATTGAATATCTGTAAAGCATTATTTAAGCTAAGCTTCTTCCATATAGAGGCATAAGATTTTAACATTAAATTCTTGCTGTCAAATATCACGAAATTTACTACTGCTAAGTTGTTTTTCAGTAAGATTTTACTGATGCGAGTAGCGTGCTGTCAAATTCCACGAAATGTACTACTGCTGCTGATTGTCAGTCTCAAATAATCTCATTAAAGAGCTTAGGACACACAAAACTTGTGGCTTATGAATATCAAAAAATATTATTCGCACTAAAACTCTTTCATCTCAAGTCAACCTTTTAAAAAGCTTCAAGTTATTAATAAACACACACACGTCATTAACATACTTGCAAAAGCTCTTTAGTTCGATTTATTATCAGCAAAAGTGAGCACGACTATCTCAATGTCAAGTTTGCCGGACGCGCGTGTGACATATAGTTCGTGCCCGATTGTGCGCCTCGCTGAAGTGGTAGGCCGGCCGCGAGCGAGCGACTACGCATAAACGCACCAACTGTTGGTAATATTCGTACAGTAAGTACTACGTTACTTTTAATTTTGTCATGACTGCTTATTGCAATTGCAGTTTTCCTGATTTTAGTTTTGAGCTCTAAGTTAGTTAGTTAGTTTAGTTTGAGCTTTTAACTCTGTGCAAAAAAACATTTATTGGGCTATCAGTACAAAAAAAATATTTCGATTACCGTCATGAAATAAACAAAACAATGAATACTTTTAACGCTAATGACGTACCTAAAACCAATAGTTTCATGATGGTATGATAGGTATTATTAATTTAATTTTACGATGGAAACAGATGACACACAAATTCTTCGTAGCATTTTTCTTTATGACACCCGATGCATGAAGATTAAAAAACGCTACGAAAAAAGAGCTCGTAGCAAATTTCCATACTACGGCTTTATTGTTCCCACTCGTGAGCAACTAGCTAAAAAGAGTTACTACGTCAGTGACCGTAGACACAGACTTTTCCTTGTAAAGAAAGAAAGAAAGATTTTTTTTGTTTGGCACCAAATTACATGGACTAAATTGTAGAAGCTCTGTCGCTCAGACTGCGGTCGGCCTACGGCCATTCTTCCGCTCGGAAGATAAATGCCGCGTTTCGATAGGAAGTGCCCGTTTCCGCGGCGCGCGCGCACCGCTATGGCGATATATGCGCAGAATCCGACGGTTGATATCATAACGATTTGATTGCTCTTCCAACGATATTTGGAATGAGGAACTGTTCGGAAAACTATAATATATTAGCTACTAAACTGGGCTACGTTTTGTTAATATATTGTGTTTTTATTCATTGTTGCTAGGGCTGCAACAAAAACAAAAAGCTCGATATGAAGCTTTTAAATATTTCTCAATTGTCCAAATTATACTTACATACATTAGCTACCTACTCATCTCCATTAGGTTACACTGGTACATTTCGATCAATTTCTTTATAGAACTGGGGACGGCGACTATAAATTTATGGGTCGTTGGATAACATGCAATCGCCACCATCGTAGCCATTTGTGTCATGAAAACAGGAACATAGAACCTCCTCCTTTTTCGTATAGTTGGGTAAAAATTTTACGGTTTTTTACTCGGTACAAATTTTCTATAGTGGATTGTGATCGCATAAAAGATGATGATCGGAAACCATCAAACAGCCTGACTCAGCACATAATATTTTGCGTAAATATCTTTCCGCGCCGCTGCCCCCTCGCACACTCGATTATTTTTGCCAACTGTCAAATTAAACGGTAAAAAAAGATAATGACATTTTTGCGAATATTTTTAAATGGACAATTACTGTGATAAGTTTGTGTTGTCACGTGAATAAGCAATATTTTTGGCTAATCTGCTCTTTGTAATAGTTGTGATTTCACAAAAAGACAAAAATAACTTAAGCCCAAATTATATGACCCTATTTTAAACGCCGACACGTGGTTCTACTTGTCTATCACGTAATTTTCGTAAATTTTAGTCTAAAGTTCGTCATTAAGAAGTCAAATCACAAAAAATCACAAATTGCACTATAATAATAAAGTTTATGAAAAACATCATATGATTTGTGAGTGATTTTTACTGTGTGCAGGCGCCTCTATTATTTTGTAAACAAAAATATTACATAAAAAATATTTAGATGTCATCATCAAAACAATAATCATCATCAAATTACAATGATATAAGCATGGAGTAAAAATATGTTGTTACGACTTCATAAACAAGATTATTATCATTATTTTGAACATTTTGAATAATAATAGAGTTAAAGCTTAACCTAACCTATGTATAGTTTATGACTGTCCCTAACTTTTTCTATTTCGTACAGCAATCCCTTATTTTTCTTTGATGAATCAATGAAATAAATGACATTGCACTTGTTCTTTTAACGTGGTCCATTTTTAGAAGTTTTATTTGTTGCACTCATAAAGATGTGTTATAAATACGTTGCAAGCCTCGTGCACTCAGCCTTGCTGCAGTACTAAAAGTTCAAAATGCGAAATAAAATACATAACTGCAAACTTGTTGTTACATGCGCGTGGGCACGCTTCCTCCTTCAAAACGGGTATTGTATTAACCAAAATATAATTTTCCAACACATGAATAATTCATTATATGGAAAAAAAACGGATTTACAGATCTACCAGTTATAGTTCCTAGTTATTTAATTTATTTACTTTAGTTTATTTATGGGCTCACGGTCGTTATGGCTTGTTCCGGTTCGCATAGTATTGGAGCTAGCCCACGCCTATCTGCGTTTCCTTTGATTGTTTTGTTAATTAAATCGTTTTTGAATATTCCCATATCAAAGATGATTAATTGCGTATTTGATATGCGCGGCTACTGTTGGGAGCGTGTTAATTATATCATTTAATTATCTTAATCAAATACAAGTTGATTTTAGCGCCGCGTGCTAATGAGCTTTTTGACCGAATGATGACTATCTTCTTTTGGTATCTTGCTGAAAGACTTAGAACGTTATTTCAAACCTTACTATCTTTTCATAATACGAGTCACTACATAGTGTAAGAATAAGAATAAGAAAAACTTTATTTGACACAAAAGAAATCAAAAAAACAGAACAAAGGGACTTAAAACTATACACGCATAAAACAAACAAATATAGTGTAAAACAAAGTCGCTTTCCGCTGTCTGTCCCTAGTATGCTTAGATCTTTTAAACTACTCAACAGATTTTGATGCGATTTTTTAAGAGATAGAGGGATTCAAGAGGAAGGTTTATATAGGTATACTCAGCACCCGTGCAAAGCCGGGGCGATCGCTAGTTTATTATAAAAATACTAATATGAAACTCTACCTGGCCTGGATCACAAAACCGCAGGTCAACTTTGATAGTTTCCACCGATCAAGCCATAGACCACAGTCAACGTGATCAACTGACGCAAAGACTCTACTACCGCCCAATAAAATAGTTTCCATCGACACTCATCATTGATAATATTGTATCTATAGCTTGTAAAGTAGAACACAAAAGTGTATTTGCTATCTTTTCACCATGAACCGCCTCTTTGGTCGTAGTAAGACCACTTCCTTCCGACCCATCGATTTCCAGTGGGGGCAGATTTTTCTATTCAGTTTGGTTGACCTACCCGCTTGTTCTAAGTCCACCTGTCTAGCTACCACTTACCTAAGTCTGTTGCCATGACCACAATGCTAAGATAGTTACTATAAGTAGTTGAGGATTCCGGATGAAGCTCTCTTCCACCTTCGGCCTGATCATCACTTTCCACTATGTGAGATGCAGACCAAGAGCTTCGTCTTTATGGATAAAAAAGCTCTACCTAGTTCAAGGTTAAATAAATCATTACTAAAACTACTAAACGTCAATCGAAAATCGCTTTTGCACCGTCAGCGTAATCCGTGCGCGGGCGCAGACAGCGCGGCGCGGTCATCGCCCGCGCGCCCTTGGCACAGATCCGACAACCGGCGCGGCTAACGAAAGCGCCACTGGTCTATGCTTAACTGGTTAAAGACTGTATACAGAAGCTTATCAATTGAAACGTAAGCATACATTGAGATTGAAAGTTAAGAGAAAATTTTGTTAGTTTATTTGGCACTTAATAAATTATACAAGGAAATAGATAAGCAATAGTCGTGATATTGGGGCATTGGGGCAGCGGTAAAAAAACAATAAAACATATTTTTTATTTTGAAAGAAAACTAAGTCTTTAGCATTTAAAGACCATGCTGCGCACGTATAAGCAGTCCATCAAGTAAGTGTTTAAACGACATTGCCCAAACGCGAGGCTTTAAAAACATATATTTTCTATTAACTGACACTAAACTAATAAAAACCATGTGTCGCAAAAGATCTCAAATAATTATCATCAAATTAAAAGTTTTCCTTGGTAATTTTTCAGAGATAGACAAGGTGTTAAGTATTTTAGGAATAAAAAAAACTAGATTACCCTGAAACTGAACACAATCTGTTCCTTCAAAGATCGTTTGTGGTCCGATTTTATTTACATGGCCAATTTCATCAAGCCCCCTGCTGTTTTAGCGAAGGCTGTCAAAATTAGTTTCGCCAGAGGCACTTTTATGACAACGCTCTCCTTCTGCGTTTCCGTAAAACCGCGCAAAAGGTCATACAGGTCATGACAACAATGTCAAAATGAACATATTTGACATCGCGAAATTGACAAATTTGTTTTTGACTCACTTTTTCCCTGACAGCGAATAAAAGAAAAGATACCATGCAGCTTAACAACAATAATTGAATTGTTAAAAGTATTAGTAATGGCTAATTACGCAGCACAAAACGGCTGAATGACTTCTTTTTAAAAAGTATTAGGTATCAATGAAGAGGAAACAGAAATGTGTCACACTAATTTACCTACTCAGTTACCTAACTGTACTGTTATGTAGAACATGAACATTTATTTTCTTTTTGTTAGCATCTGAACGTTAGTAACCTGGTGAACCAGTCAAGTAGGTATTTACTTAACTCGGTTACATCTTTATATCTTTAAAAGCATGTAAGTATGACCTCACAGAGTGTCAAACATACTGACACCAATCGTGGTATCATCATGTGTATTTACTGGAGCCATTGACACGATTACGCGATCTCACCGCTATAGGCTGTATTGCTTAAATTGAGTTAAAATGAATCTGTTATCACATACTATCAGAGGATTGACCAATAAAATATGACATATTGACATCACAATAAAAATCCAATTTAAGTGCGAAATTATTATCTCTCCTACTTAGAATAAATTTTAATATTACTTTCAGAAAAGTTACATTTTCATATTCATAAGTAGGATAATGAAAATATTTGTCTCCATCGATATGATGAAACGTACCTACTTTATTTAAAGCAATTTTGAGGTTTTCCTGAAATAAAATAATTTGGTCTATTTTGCGTATATTTAAGAATCCGTTTACCTTAAATGAAGGGTATATGCACAATGTTGTTATGAACTACAAAAGTGCACAAACAAGAATATCTACTATATAAAAATAAGTCGGGTTTTCCTCCCTATTTCCACGGTTTTGCATTCGTTGGAAAGGTCTCGGGCTCCGTGAGGTTTATAGCAAAGAAAATTCGGGAAAAGGGGGTAAAACAGGATCCACGCGTACGAAGTCGCGGGCGGCCGCTAGTCTGTTCATAAAAATAAACCTTTCTAATTTCTACATGTCATGTCATTGTAATAACTACCTAAACTTGCAAAATAACCGCTTATCATAGGTTGTTAACAAATTCCCACGTGCAGAGCCATCGCGGAGGCACGTTCAGTGGAACCTGATCTGAACAGTAGCGGGGCATCCAGTAAGCCCCAGTATCTATCTTGACCTTGGGTCACTTGATCATATCAAGGTCATCTCTTGACCCCAAGGTCAAAAAAGTGTTGGGATATTGACCACACGAAGGTCATCCTAGAAATTGTAACCTCTTTAATTTGGTATAACGTGTCAATATCAATCATCAATTTCCTGTCTTCGTACTTGCTAACTTTGATCAGTTTCTCCAGATTCTCATCTCAGTCAGTTTATCTCATCTTTTGATGATGCAGGCCGCTACCAACCGTGCGATGTGGAAGTCATTGGGGGAGGCCTATGTTCAGCAGTGAACGTCCTGTGGCTGAAATGATGATGATGATGATGATGAGCAAATTAAGTAGGTATAAAGCCTGGTCCGTGAGCACGTAGAATCCCGTCCAATGACCCCAAGCTACCCACCCCTATCGCTCGCGCGTGCGACGGGCGCCCGCAGTGAGTGTGCGAGCGCGACAGCAACATAATTACGCGCGAGCGATAGGGATGGGTAGCTTGGGGTCATTGGACGGGATTCTACGTGCTCACGGACCANTGAGCACGTAGAATCCCGTCCAATGACCCCAAGCTACCCACCCCTATCGCTCGCGCGTGCGACGGGCGCCCGCAGTGAGTGTGCGAGCGCGACAGCAACATAATTACGCGCGAGCGATAGGGATGGGTAGCTTGGGGTCATTGGACGGGATTCTACGTGCTCACGGACCAGGCTTTAGTTATTATTACGCGTGCGTGGCGACTTTTTATAAGATGATAAAGAAATTGGCATCTATCTACTTGACCAGGCCTAAGTGAAGAATACCCACTGTGTCCTCCTCTTGTGTGGTCACTGGTCACATTAACGTCACATACACGGCTAATACTATTGTTATACATAATAGGTAGACCCTAATTGACTGCTAACACGACATCTTGTTGACATATAAAATGTATGTATAATGTCGCCTAGATAACTGATAAGTATTTAATAGATCATACACATCAGACCCAGTTTCTTCCACCAAATCGGAGTAGAGAGACGAGAAGAGATGTGTAAATAACGAACTCTGATTGGTTATTCGAAAAACATCTCCTCTTCGCTGTGATAGAAAACGGATCTTAAGAGTCGCAACGCAATAAACGTTAAAGACTCCGATACTAGCATTTTTTAAACCCAGCGGGATTCAAACCCTCAACCCAAAAACCTCAAACACAAGAAAGTAGTCCTTAACTTAGAGATTATTTTTGGTAGATATCTGAGTTTGTCCCGGTGTTTCTTCTCAGCACTTACCATAATGTTTATCACGTGCTGGTAGGGCCCAAAAAATATGGAGACATGTTAAAAACCCCTTCACGGCTACCTTTTTAAAATGAAACTTAACTGATGTACTTGAATTTGACTGATGTACTTAAAGGACAATGTTCGTTCTCCATACATTGTTCGCCGTTAGATCAACAGTGCCGAAATAATACTTTCTAGGTTCTAAATGACACAAATCTTTATGTAAGAACAATTATTCCTGGCGGACCAATTCTATAAACTTATTGATAGCCATGGACCTATAAAAAAAGTCGGACGGAGTCTCATCAACAAAATACTGTGACATTAGGATACACCAGCTTGCCTGTATGTACAGGCCGGCACGCACACATTCACACCCTGTTACACCACTTCGAGAGCAAACTTCACACAGTTGACACATTTAAGCAGCGAAAAAACAACACGAATACGACATGTCTTGTGTGATGAAATTGTGTAAAAACCGTTCTGTTCGAACAAACAAAAATTAAGGAATCACATTTCACAGGTAAAATAATAATCCAATCACTTATTTCCCGACATTAAAATATTGAAATTAATTGAAATCAAACGTCATTCACTCGAAAAAATAATACGTCAAAGACCAGTGTTCTCAGTTATTTACGTGGGAAAATTACCCGAAATATGGGAAATTAATAATGATTTTAGGACTTTTTAGTTATGTATTACGCATACTATGGAAATAAAATAATTTATCATAATTATTGTGTTTTAATGGGATATATTTTCATAGGCAAATTTGATCCTTCCCAAAAATGTGGAACTGCGAAATTCAAATTTTCTTACATTGATTGCAAGTCAGTGTCAGGTTGTATGTTAAAAAATATCTATCAGAGATAATAATAATATATTGATGATGCATAAGATTATGATTATAATGTACACAAGATTCGTAATTTGTAACTGCGTGAATTTTACAAGATCGGTATCTTATTGTCTATGATGACCGCAGTCAACATCACTATTACATGGATTCCTAACAATGAAGTACGGCATTGCCTTGTGCCGATTTTACATAGATTTTATCGACACAAATTATGGAACTTCATAGGATATGGAGCAGGCCACGCCCTAAAATGTCCGGATGTCGTCATAGTATTATGGAATACATATAAAATACTTTTATTATTTCATTTTTTAATCCTCAAGTGTCCGTTACAATCTAATTAATATTTAAGTATTCAAAAAGTAAGAGATTAATTTTGATACTTTACTGCTGTGCCCAGGAATCTAAGGCGGTTTCTGACAATGTCCTTTGACTATTCTTACCGTTAGATAATTCCTGGCAATAAGTGGTGACTGAGTTTGTTCCGGCGTTTCTACTCAGCACTTGCCATATGTTTGTCTCGAAGCGCTGGTAGGGCCCAAACGATAAGGAGACATGTAAAGTGCCCCATAAGGGCTACCTTTTCTTTTTTTTATTATTTTCTATTGACGTTCATAAGTGCCACTTGTGGTCTAAACTGAATAAATATTTTTGATTTTGATTGATTTTTTGATAACGTCCATTAGTTCACTTCTCCTCACTTTCCATGAGGTAAGAAGCAGGCCAAGATTTTTCTCGTTGTGGATAAAAAAAATGCCAAATCTTGTTCTGAAGTAAACTGAATACAGTACATTTAATTTCATACTTTAATATAAACTAAATATTGTTTCTGTTGCAGACGCGCGTCGATGATGTCCCCGCGGCAACTCATGCGCAACTCGAACATGACGCAGAAGTGGCAGCGCCGCGAGATTTCCAACTTCGAGTACCTCATGTTCCTGAACACTATTGCAGGTCAGTGACAACTTTATAGCAGAGAAATGATACGGAGTCACGAGGGTTGCGGAGATCCACACTTCAGGGGGAGTCATCAAACGCGCGTTCAACAACATTTGTCCACTACCTATAAATGGAATTGATTAATTATTTAAGTTTATTACCTACCAGCATGTCAAGGACAGAAAAAAGTAATTTAAAATAAAAGAATAAAACGTCACTTTTCCGTCAACCGAAGAAAAATATGGTTTCATTTGCTCTCTTCTAATACGAAATATTATGCAGAATCATTTATAGTTGTTGCAATTCGTGAAGGCGAATGAGCTTTATATGTGGTGGCTCGCTACTGTTTGTTTTTCAAAAGATTTGATACAAAAGTTAAAACATTATACCTACTATCATTATGTGCATTTACACATACACACACGTTTCGTGAGTTGCAAGAACTATACGAAAAATTGATACAACCAATCTATTAAAGTCCTTTTTGACTTTTATAGTTTTGACGGTATATTAATATAATTACGTACATCGGGTATAAAATAACGTACACGTCATATTCTCAAAATGTCATTGAAAAAAATATGGTCACTTTGTCAAAAATTTGCTGTCAAACCGCGACTCTCCCGTAGATTTTGTATAGCAATGGGAATCATGAGGTCGCGAACGAAATTATTTAGTTGAAAATACTTAGTTTTCGGCTTTCATGAGATTATTGCTTATTGGTGTCAACTACATAAGTAGGTACTCAATTAGGTTTCTTTACGCAAATAAAATAGAACAAGCAATATTCAACAGAGTAAGATACTTGAATGATCAAACGAACTTACCAAGTGAAGTTCGATCTAAATTATCCTGTTTTCGCCGAAGAGATTTAAGAGAATGGCTACTGGGTAACATCTCGCATTACCTCGGAGCAAAAAAATGGCTACTGGTTAACATCGCGCGTTAACTTGGAGCTAAAAATGGGTCAAAGTTACGCGTCGTGTCACAACGCTTATAATAAAAATGTACGAGCACTTGCACAAAATAGTTGTTACAACCAACCTTTTGTTGGGTCTAATTCTCGTCACTACACTGCACAACTTAAAATAATTACGTTTTTTGTCGGTAAAAACGTCCTGGTGACGTCACTTAAGCATTTTTCTTATACTGCGTGCGGTCGTTGCGCGTGCGCACAAAGGAATGAGACCGCTCGGACACCGAGCCCACAGCGTGGTAGGGGTGGGGTTGCCCGCTCTTTTGTTTTTTAATACTACTACGCTGAATATTGTGTGCGGATTGGGTTGTCGTACAGGGGTACTACATGGTAAAATAAATCTCGGAGGCGAAAGCAGGATAAATTTAAACTTGAAAGCATTTACAAAGAAAAGATATAAATTGTCATCATGACAGTCGTCTAGCTCTGCAACTTAAGTAGTACTTATTATTATTCTGTGCTAAATGTTTCATACTTGATTCGCACTTGATGACAGACCCTCGTCGTGCAGATTGTAATTGACACTTCAAGACGTAACATATTGCCGCGTATGATGTAAATCGAACGAAAAACCGACACCCGTAATACAGTGTGTCCGGGCATGTAGTGATCAAACTTTAAGGGCGTAATCTATGGACAATTTTATCGGTGAAAATACTTTAAATTTGGGGCTTGACCTATTTCTCGCATATTTACAAGGATTTAAGGTTTTAATTTTAAGTTTTCACCTCTTCCTTTAAAAACAAGTGATAGCGTGGGTAGTTTAACATTAATAAGCAACAATTTTATATCATGCGATAACCAATAAAATTATCTATTAGTAGAAGTAGAAAACAGATATAAGTTTCATACATTTTAAGGGTGTAAGAATGGATTTAATTAGAAATAAACATGATTTTTTTCACATATTTTTCAGTTATTTCCCAACACAAGAAAAACCAGGTCGTTAAGGTATGTTTTATTTGCATTGTATTATTAGTATTTGAGCCATTCTACAAAACGAATGTAAATTTATTAGTCTACGTCTATTAGTTTCGACGTAATTGTTGAACAGAGATACCCATTCCCAGCGGTTTCCATAGTAATCGGAATAGGTTGTGTGATTCTTTCAGGCAGTGCATTTTCACATGTCGCGTGCGCTATGGAAACCGCTGGGAAGGGGTATCTTTGTTCAACAATTACGTCGAAACTAATAGACGTAGACTAATAAATTTACATTCGTTTTGTAGAATAGCTCAAATACTAATAATAAAATGCAAATAAAACATACCTTAACGACCTGGTTTTTCTTGTGTTGGGAAATAACTGAAAAAGATGTGAAAAAAATCATGTTTATTTCTAATTAAATCCATTCTTACTCCCTTATAATGTATGAAACTTGTGTCTGTTTTCTACTTCTACTAGTAGATAATTTTATTGGCTATCGCATGATATAAAATATTAGCTTATTAATGTTAAGTTACCCACGCTATCACTTGTTTTTGAAGGAAGAGGTGAAAACTTAAAATTAAAAACTTAAATCCTTGTAAATATGCGAGAAATGGGTCAAGCCCCAAATTTAAAGTATTTTCACCGATAAAATTGTCCATAGATTACGCCCTTAAAGTTTGATCACTACATGCCCGGACACACTGTATAATGCTGAAATGTGTGCCCATACGCTTATGTTACTCAATAATTCGTTACAAGTGTTACCTATATTACTACATTCATTTGCTACTTGCTGAAACGATGCTCCTCTCTGATGGGATTAAATACATAATCAAACCCAACTGGCGTAAAAATGTAGGCTGCTTGAAAAGTTCTTGCTAAATTAGGTTACAATCACAATACCATTATGCTTCGAGCGTTCCAAAAAACAATATATAATTATTTTTTATCAATTTGGCAAAATAACTTTTAAATGAAGGACTTTAGTTCACAAGATATAAAACACTTTGTAACAAAATTGGAGGTAAAAAGGTCCCTTTAAAGGTGCAATCATAAAATGCACTCGTTTCCTGCTGACTCCTTGACCTTTCAAAGCTGGAAATGGCAGGTACCATAAATTGCGAACTAAGGAAAATAATTTTGAGGATAATATCTTTGAAAATATAAATATGTATTACCTAATATTACAGTATTTTCCTACTGTATGCAAATTTAGCCAGCCACCTAAGCAAACACTGCCGACCGAGTACTAACTGAATTCCACTATGATTTATCATTATATTATTTTCATAAATTTTTCATTTTCTAGAAAAGTTATGCAAACATCTGGTATTATACTTCCAAATGAAGAGCTCTTACAGGCTGATAACACTTCAAAAGACTTCCCTTTGCTTATATTATTAATCATTGTTAAGTACTTTCCCTTTGCATAAATATTATTCAAAATGCAACGCTACAATTTCGTACACTGCAGCGAAGCGATCGAGACCTCAAAAACCAAAACTTTATAGTATTCAATCATTGAATAGGTACAATTATTATCTTACAAATCCATGTCTCTGTAGATGCCCATGTCCAATGCTCACAACAAATTGCTCACGTAGGCCAAGATGTGTACGTTGATAGACTTCAATGCATGCAGAGGAAACTATCATGGCTGCGTCCAAACGATCAGCTATTTTCCAATAAACTGCTATGTTGTAACATGCCAGGTTATTCTATTGAGCTGGTTACACAGCCTGGTCAACAACTCGATAACTATGAGTCAGCGTCAATAGTCAATATCTATTGTAATACATTAGAAGAAACTTCACTCAAGTCACTGTATTCCTGCAAATTTTAAGTATGTTTATATCCGTTGTCTAGTACCCATAGTACAAGTTTAGCTTAGTTTCGGACTAAGTAAGACTAATTAAGGAGCAGTGTAAAATTTCGAAGGAATTATGTATTATTAAGTATTATTATTTCTTTACAACTGACATGACCCGCTACTATTGTAGTGAATCACATTTATGTTAGCCTCGTGTTTAATAAATTAAATTACCAAAGAAGGGCTAATCTGCATCAAGCTGTTGTGTCTTCCAATTATTTTAATTTTCTTTATTAGGAAAATAGGTTAATGTAATCATAATTAGATCTTATTCCTTATGAAGATGAGCAGCAAAACACTGTTTACAATAAATCTACAACATTCGAACGAGTAAAACTAATTCCGCTAACTTCATTAGCATACAATAGAAGTAGAGAGGCTACTTACCGATCAATTCGCAAATAACCTACATTAATGAGGAATTCCTCATTTCGCTCGGCTCGTAACGATGCAAATGCGCCAATTAACAAGACAATCAACTTATAGTACTTGAGATAATGGTTTCGTGTGCCATGTTTTTTCCGCGGCCCGCCCTGTGACGTCACATTGACGGTTCAATCGGTCATCGGTAAATAGGTAATTGACCATTTGAACGATCGGAATGAGTTCTCGTCTGAATGATAATTGCCTAATTTCAGTAAAAATTGTAAATGTAATTTAATTAGGTGACTGGAGTTGTCAGATGCAAGCGAGCGTAAAATTTTTAAGTAAGTAATTTTCTACTAGACGTAGATTTCAATAAGATTGTAATTTCGTCGTCTAGTTCATTATAAACATCTGAATTGAAAATAACATTTACTGATCGTGAAAATGAATGACTTCAGCCACTGCAAAAGTTCAAACCTTTAAAAAAGTATAAGTTGTATCCTAACTTACCCGGTTTGTTACGCTTCTGATTCGATGGTGTAAAAGATAAAATTGTTTCGTTTCACCGTAACTCTTACGATAAGAAGGCCTAGATGCGCAGTTGTATGAAGCGTTTGTAAAGAATATCATCATTTCATGCGTCACTTTTTACAACAACATAACTTTTTTCAATTAAAAAATACTGCGTACTTTTCTGAACAACACATTAGGTGACATCAAAAGTTCAAAATGTAAAGTATTTTTTACTTACTTGCGTACTTAATTGTCGCTATACCTATTAAATGTAATAGCTCAAGGCCGTAGCATTCGCTGAATTTCATAGTTAACACTAAAAGTGGCATCAAAAGTTGAAAACGTAAGTATTTTTTACTTACTTGCGCACGCATGAGTACTTAATCGTTATACCTACGTTTAAATTAAATAACTCATAGCAAAAACATTGTCGGCTACCTTTTAACAAGACCGTTAACCGATAAACCGGGCATGTTTCACTTAAGCCAATTTATTGTAACAATGGTTTTGAAATCAAGAATTAGAAAGCGAAATGAATAGAGCAATCTCGGACGCTGTTAGTGCCTATTCGATTATGTCACCGTGTTCTGAAAAGTTTAATTTTTAATAGTAAGTATACTATGAAAAATTATTATTTTGTAACCCTAGGATAGGCAGGTGAGTAAGTAGGTACATATGAATCATGGTGGTACTTGCTGTGCTTTTTAAAAACAATTTTCCCAGTTTTCCTTTACCACCGAACTCTTCGTAGATTAAAGCCCAGTTTTTTTATTCATAGTTAAAATAACAAATTGTTAAATTTTGCTACTAATGGTTAAATATTAACAAAATGTTAACTAATACTTAAAAAATGTACTAAAAGTCAAGCTAACCATTGTTCGATAAACATTTTTTTCTGATATTTAACCACTTGTCATATGACATAGATCTGTCAAATTTGACCATTGGTTATTTTAACTACGAATCAAAAAACCGGGCCTGACAAATCGAACAAATCTAGTAAAATATTCTCGTTCTTACAAGAAAGAATTCAAAATCTTGTTGGTCAAAGGACAAATGCCTGGTAACTTGTTTATTACACGTCAATTTGTGAATTTGCATTTGGTTATTCAGACAAAAAACAACGTAGAGTGTGTAAAACAAAAGAAATCACTGTCACTCGAAAGTGAAACGTCAGTCGCTTCATATGAGCACAACAAAAACTGTGTTAAGTAGGTAATTCCCCACACAAATACTGAAAACGACGTCAGCATTTCACTATGAATTACGTGGAATACATAATCGTTAACGTTCATACCTTTTCAATACTTCCATAAGATTCTTCCCCAGCATATCAGCCGTTGTTCGGCACACATGAATCACACTCACACTTTGCTGTCATTTGTTGTTGTTTTGGCGCGCAAACTTTTTGCGGAAAGGCGAAGGAACTCAACCGCACAGCCTATGCCACTGACTGATGCAGTCCGAAGCACTCACTTTCGAAACAAATTATTTGTTAAAGTTTGAATTCTACGTGTTTTTTTTTCTTGGCGATTCAATCGTGCGGCTGCGAAAGTTGGCAAGCGTTTGACGAGTGGCCCGCCGGTCGGCTGGCGGGAAAAGTGGCGCGTCACGTGACCACAACAATAGGACAGATGCTGTTGCAAACGTCAGATAATGACCGCCCTGATACGATATCTTGCGGCGGACGCTGTTTATGTATTAAAATATCACTCCAGGTCAAAGTTTAGTGTACAGACGCTTGATATCCTTGCAACTCAATGTTTCCTGGCAGAAAGACTTTAGAATACTGGCGAGTCTTAGAAAATCATTGTATTTTAATGAAACTCAAAGTAAATAATGCTTTGTGAGTAATATTCCACAATACACAATTAATTGTATCAATAACATGTCTTTAACACCTGTTTTAATAATAACATCATTATTTTCAAATATAATTGTTTGTTTAAGTATCACATGACCAGTTTGTTAAAAATATGTAAAGCATACATAAGTCATGCTCAAATTCATTACTGTCTTTACTAACTATTGACAATATTTTCTATTTACTTAACTTTAACGTCACAAAACTCTATCTAAATCAATAATTATTCCGCATAAATATGAGAATCTTTCGCATTACGATAAATTACCTATTTATCTTACATAATCTACACAATTTAATCGGTCTATGTACTCTATTGCCACTTGATATATAGTCCACGTGGAGACATTTATAACTCATTGTTACTTGTTTGATTAGACTTATGAGGTTGTCTTTTCAACCGACTTCAAAAAAGGAGGAGGTTCTCAATTCGACCCGTATGTTTTTTTTTTTCTATGTTTGTTACGCGATAACTCCGCCAATTATGAACCGATTAGAACAAATCTTTTTTCGACGTATAGGTAATACCTCAAGGGTGGTCCCATTTAAATTTAATAATAAAAAAAACAACCCCCAAGGGTGGAAAATTGGGGATGAACTTTTTTATACGCAATATCTCCGTCGATTATAAACCAATTTGAACGATTATTTTTTTGTTTGATAGGTTTTATTAAAAGGGTGGTTTCATGGGGATTTGGAAAAAATATTTCCCCCCCAAGGGTGGAAAATTGGGGATGAACTTTTTTATACGCAATATCTCCGCCGATTATGAACCAATTTTTTTTTGGTCTCAGTGTACTGCCTACCTTTATTGGTAACATCAAGGTAATAATTAGTTAACTAAAAAGCAAGAAATAAGTAAAATTTTATAAAAAAAAATAAAACCGACTCCAAAAAACCTACACTAAAACGTAGAAAAATAATTACTAATTACCTACTTATTTATTAGGACGAATTATTAATATTTATGTAGGTATACCATGATTGATACTTCTGGAGTCGGTGCCAAGATTATGAAACATGTAAAGTTTGCCTGCACCGACTCCAAAAGTATCAATCATGGTATACCTACATAAATATTAATAATTCGTCCTAATAAATAAGTAGGTAATTAGTAATTATTTTTCGACGTTTTAGTGTAGGTTTTTTGGAGTCGGTTTTATTTTTTTTTATAAAATTTTAATTAATAGCAATATTAGCAATTGAAGTGTGGAACTTTTATCCTATAACATACATTAACAGTTAGTGCGACGGCGTTTATGAGCAAATCACATATTAAATACTTACTCATTTATAACGTAGAAATTAACATTCTTGTGTCGGATGACCTTGGTTGGTTACTTAGATCTATCCTTAAAATCGTTGCCTAGGCTCTTTTGAGTAATTAATACTAATTATCAAGAATGTAGGCAAAATAACTAAACTGGAAACCCACTGTTAATGAAAATTATAATATCCACTGTTTAAATATTATTCAAACTACAAGTGCTACAAGCTAGTGTAAAAATTATGCCATAATAATAAATATTCTGCCTTTTGGAATGATGATAAAATATGTGAAAATAACGGCTCAGGTGTAGTGTGAGTTTACGTCAAATCCATTCGATGTCGACTGCGTAAAAAAATGACATATGTATGACGGATTGTACAGTGCCCCTAGCGGAAACTTTCAAGAACTAAAATTTTCATATATTTTTAACGCGCTTGCTAGTGACGTTTTGATGTAAACGCACACTAAGCCCGCTCTTCAATAGTATTCTGCGTAACACTGAGGTAATTGTTTAGACAGTAGCGTACCGCGATATTGTGTGATAAATATTTCTAGTAAACACTATTGTCAGTAAAACTTAACATAGACATGATATTTTCCTGAAATGTAGAGGCATTGTGTTCGTTCACGTTGTTGTGTTTAAACTAATGTACGAAACCTATGACTGACAATATAACATCCAATTCCTAAGAAAATGTAGGTATACTATGTTTTTCACGTAGTAGGTACTTATCTGGTGGTTTAACAATATACTTACAAATAACATAATATCAATTGATCTGACTGCTACTTACATTTACACTCGAAATTATAAACATAATTAAAATACCAAATTATTGATCTAAATCAGCTGTAGATTCGAGATCTAGCGAGGCTAGCGTCGAGATTGTAAGCCAAATCTTCCATTCTTTTCTGGTAAAAATTAAAGAGGATCGTTCTCCTGCAGTAGAATTTTTTTTTATGCATAACAAGGCAGGTATTTGACCACAATCGCACCTGATGTTAAGTGGGATGCAGTCTAGGATGGTACATATCTGCCCTGTAAGTGCTTATTCACTCTCGCCTTGAAGAGGCCCGGATTACTATAGTTTTCGGGAAAGACAGCAGCAGGCATGGTAAATCACCTGATGATTTATTACCATTATTACGAGAGATCTTTCAACTACTACAGTAGCCAATTTCATTGCAAATTACCTATTACTCCAAATTCTTCAAGGTTGTCCAATGGTGTCGCTGTCGTCACCGTTGAATTAAAAAAATAGCATTGTCTATTACCGATATGAACCAATAAACATGTCAAGGGACGCCCGAAGGATTTGTTTGGAAACGCTTTCGCAAACCGCAAGTGGGTCGCTATGGTCCGAGGCGATGAGGCGCGTCACCGTGGTTACTATGGACTGTAGTGGCGATACGCTATGATTCTGAAAGTAGGTGGTTTTAGATTCATAATGTCATAATGTTGGTTCCTAATGTCACCCAACAGACCGCCTCTGTGGTCTTAGGCTGAGCTGCACCAACTTATTTTAACCGTGACTTTATCCATGACCGGTGTTTTGTGTATGGAGTTTGACAGTCTTTAGACGTTTGTTAAAGTTAAACTAAAATGGTGCAACTCAGCCCAATAGTAAGAAGAAGAACACCTTGATTCTCCGTTATATTGTTTAGGACAAGGCTGGCCAAACCCAGGCACACGGGCCACTTTGAGTTAGCAGGCGGCGTGCGCTGGTATAAATGGCCTTATGAATTCAATAGGTATAGGTAGTTTTGCTTTTGCTGGCCCGGTGTCCCTGGAAAATCTATTGACCCAGCCTTGGTAAGACTTGCAAGCGTTGATAACGAAGTGGAAATCCATACCTTAATATGGATGTCAAATTATAAATAAGTAGGAATTAATAACAATAAAGATTTCCGTACTAAACCTACATTACCAGGATATTATACCATAGCTCGTTTACGGAATAATTGCTAAACGATAATAATATAATTAATCGTAAATTAACAAAGATTGACGGTAGATCAATAATTATTATCTATTGGTCGCGTGCCGTCCCGGAATAATTTTCTTATCGGAAAATCAGTTTTCCACCTGCAACATCCTATACAAAAGTTTCCTCATCATAATTAAAATAATTTAGAAGAAAGTGGCTAGTGTTAAAATTAACCAAGAAGTAGATAAGAAGCCGATAACATGATAAGCGTAATGGAGCCAGACAAACAAGAACGTTAGAGAAATGATCGGTACGTGACCTTAAATCAGTACATTACCATTTTACCATATAATATTAATATAAATAAATATAGTTTGCACTGCGCAATTTTAACGTAAACACACGATAACAAGCTCTCAAACGATCTCATGCTTCAAATTAAATCTGTGAAAACCTCGTAAAAAAATGTTACATGAAACCATTATGAATAAATTCTAAGACACATCTTTTTAAAATAAAAATTAGGTCTGAAAACCCCAATTACTTAGTTCGCAATTTGCAAAATAAAAAAATATCTTTGAGTGTTTGAATAATAAATAATGGAAACTAAATTGACTCTTTGGGAAAATCGCGATTTGACAGCTTAAAAAAGTATCTCAATTGATTAGTGGTATCAGTAAATTATTCTGTGGAGGGTAGTTGAATTGAAATCGTGGTCGATACTTTACAACTAGTGAATTGTGTTGTGTTATAATATGCAGTGTGTAGTGATAAATCTTCAAATGTAGGAATAACTAAATAGTGTCTTATTGCTAAACGAAAATATCACCTCCCACAGGACGGACGTACAATGACCTGAACCAGTACCCAGTGTTCCCGTGGGTGCTGACCAACTACGAAAGCGAGGAACTGGACCTCAGCCAGCCCTCCAACTACAGGGATCTTTCAAAGGTATGACTATTGATGCCTATTGGTACTTCTTAGCATCGCTGTCATCAAGAACAATATAAATTTTACATACCTACTAATTTTTTCTGCCGCTTCTTCTACCACCCAAAATGTGGTGGAAGGGCAAGCTGTATTTGAGATGTGCGTGTTCAAGTGAAAAGGGTATTTAATTTAGCTTGCTTTTTATCACAATCTCACCCAAGAGGTGCAAATGCGATGTAATGAAGCGAGTTTAAA
Organism: Ostrinia furnacalis; assembly: GCF_004193835.3. Lineage (NCBI taxonomy): Eukaryota > Metazoa > Arthropoda > Insecta > Lepidoptera > Crambidae > Ostrinia > Ostrinia furnacalis. The sequence goes on from NW_021133781.1 coordinate 165,438, forward strand.
GAAGCCAATTCACTCATGCCTTGAAGATTTAAACCTGCTTCAGACACAGCGATAATCGCGCGGTTGCTGGGCAGTTCTTGTACATTTTCATGAAACTGTAACCGCACGGTTACAGCTTCAGTGCCTCGCCAATGAGAACCATCCAGAAACCGCGCGGTTATCGCGCGTATCTTCACAAGGCTTTAGAGTTGTATAACTTCGGGAACATAGGGAATTCCAATCCTACATCGTAGTAAAGAAATTGAATTTGAATGTGGCCTTCGCCCCCAGCCCATCGGAGCCCTGAACCCGAGCCGGCGAGCTTACTTCGAGGAGCGCTACAACACGTGGGAGCACGAGTCCACGCCACCCTTCCACTACGGCACGCACTACTCCACGGCTGCCTTCGTGCTCAACTGGCTCGTCAGGATCGTGAGTGTTTTATATTTATTTCATCTTTACGCAAGACCTGGAGATCAAACGCGAAGCTCAGTCTGTTGTGGACGTCCTCTGCCCCATCCAGGGGACATAGGACCTTAAGTTGAGTAATCTTTACGCCACAGAAATTAGTCGAACATTGTTCGTTTCAGTTTCAGCCAAAAGACGTCGACCGCTGGGCAAAGGCTTCCCCCAAGTATTTCCAATCCAGGCTCTTCCCGCGACCTTTTGGTGTGGCACATAGTGGGGGGCCCGGCCGGCTCGTAGTCGAAAATAAAGCAAACTTAATACTATAAGTACCTACTTATCATGTTCTTAAGAAACAGAGAAAGAAGGTTTTATGTGAGAAGGATATGAGCATCTACATTAGAATATAACAGTCTACTGCTGGATATAGGCTTCCATCAAAATGTAATTTACCCTGTCTTCGGCTTGTCAGTTCCGGCTTCTGCCAACGACCTGTCGTAAATGTACCTTCATTTAGGTAGCTCCTATGCTATTCTAAATGTAAGTAATAGGATAAAACTTTTCTAAAGAGAAACACATAACATGATTACAAAATAATTCCTTCCTGAGCCTCCTGCATGACATTCTACTTCTGAACCTCTACTAATCTTCTTTCAATTGTGTTTGATCCCTTTATGAGTCGTCATAAGTGTCTAACATAGCACTATCGGATTATTTAACCCCAGACTCTTTGTTTGATTGTTGTTATGGCTACGATCCCACCACAAACATAATTAGCTTTAATGTACCTTACTGTATTTTAAGTAGATAAAGGCTATAAAACTAGCAAAATGTTGCATTAACGTCGCATAGTAGATACTTTCCCTTTTTATTTTATTACTCTAATGTGCTTTATTCTAAGCAGCACTCGTAAAACTAAAAGCAAAGTAAATGCGCGCGCGTCGTAATGATTTATCCCGCACAAAGCGGACATCCATCCTCCACGCGGTGTTGCCAGTCCTAATTGAAAACTCCGATCGTACACTTTTGTCGGCCAAATAAAACTGCAATTAACATTATGTCCTTTAAATAGAATGATTTAAAGGCCCGAGTAATTAAAAGCAACAACCAGACAATTAAGTGATCGCAAATAAATCTTTTCTTCCGGTAATTTAATTAAGATTCGGTATTATTAGCGTNAATAGCGTTCAAGGAATTTCACAATTTTATTAATAGATGATTATTGTTTGTGTATTTAACAAAAAACATGTTTACGATGATCCAAATGAAATGGTACACAAATATTTTGCTAATCGCTAAATTTGTAGTGTGACTCAGTTAATTACTGGAAGTTTTTACAAATGTAAATAGTGTCTATTTAGACCTGTTTAATTACTATGTCCCCAATAAAACACTAGTTAAAACATTGTACATATAGTAAAAGCTTTGCTTAGTTTGGGACTAGAAGTGCAGTGTAAAATGTCAAAGGATATTATTTATTATTATTGAACTTTTATATAGGCATGACTATAAAACATTATAAGAGTTCGATGTATCTTTCTATTTGATTGTATCTTGTGAGCTGTCCTTAAATAAATAAATAAAAACCATACTGCTGATGAATCATAGTTGTAAGCATAATAAATTTTGAGTTAACGGGTTTTTAAAATAATCGTGTACACTGGAATTTTTTCAATAGATTGAAAAGCAATTACCTACTTAAATGTAATTTTCTTTAGTCACAGGTCACCTACAAGGGGTGTTAATAGTGCGTCAGACAAAACAATACAAATTAAGTACATCCTCATCAAACACAAAAATAATTCTTGAATGTAATTGTATACTTCATGTCTCACAACAGAATTGTTTAACTATTAATTTCACAGTTTAGTACGCAATAAATAAGTGAGCCATCATAGCAGCCAAGAAATATTAACAATTATGGCTCCCATATCGCCATTATTTATAGGAAACTTCAAACACCAAATAGCCATTTAAATCAGATCGACTGAACAAATACGTTTCATATTTGGCAGGTTTCCAGCACTAATATCGAAACTAATATGGAATGCGTTGGGATGTTTTTGTTCTTATTTTCCGTCTATCTTTATCAGCCAAAATTATTTGTCAAAACTTTCGCTTGTATTCAAGCATACCAAACTATTACACATAGTTAGAATATCATCATCATCGGGCCATTGAGTCTCCTGTAGTGTCTACTACCCTCATTAATTTACCAGGGAAAAATGGACGATGGCCTAGGTATACCTATGCTCCCCAAGCTGTGTCTAGATAGGTTGTGGAGGCATAAACGTAAGCAAAAAAAAGAAATCAAATGAATAGAGATGTTTCCTGGGTCAAAGAGCAAGAGTTTTAATTAGTCCGTCAGTTAACTTATCAAAAAATACTCTACACGTATTTTTCACTTTTTCAAACTAATGAAAATTTAAAGAGATAAAACGCGCCAAAGTTCATAAGAAGAGGCCCGTGACGTCAATGCGTGCATAAAAGTGCCGCACGTTGTGACGTCGTGCGGAACTTCAACGCACCATAACTATATAATTATTTGTTAGATTGACAAATAAAAATATATGTGTCCAATATTTTTTTATATTAAACATGACGGACTAAAAAATTTTTTTTAGGAAACTAGCCTATTCATTTATTCCGTATCTAGACCAGTGATGGTCAAGACGTCGACCGCGGTCTACCGGTCGACCGCGAAGACGATTTTGGTAGCCCGCGAGAGTTAAATAAACTGAACTTATTTTAAAATGTACTATTCCCGCCAAGAACACTGACTATCTATCTACCTATAAATATAGGTACTCACACGCTTCGGTCGATCGTAACGTAGTAGTGTTGTTGCTGCTAAAATGTTTTATTTCACTCTTCTAAACTCTACCTTGCAGTCGACCGCAAGAAATATTTTCGAGCATAAGTAGACCTCACAGGTCAAAAGTTTGGCCACCCCTGCTAGACCCTATCAAGGGTGCTTATACAAAAATGGTCTGTATCAGGTCGTTTCCAATATTTGGAAAAAATACTCAATATTTTAATTGACAGTTTTAAGAGCTGACACATTCACCTTTCTCTACCCTCTTTGAGTTTATTTCAATGGAACAATGCTCGCTTATAAAGACGTTCAAAGCGGGCGTCGATCANATTAGCGTTCACGGAATTTCACAAGCTTATTAATAGATGATTATTGTTTGTGTATTTAACAAAAAAACATGTTTACGATGATCCGAATGAAATGGTATACAAATATTTTGCTAATCGCTCAATATGTAGTGTGACTCAGTTAATTACTGGAAGTTTTTACAAATGTAAATAGTATCTATTTAGACTTGTTTAATTACTATGTCCCCAATAAAACACTAGTTAAAACATTGCACATGTCGCGATGTCGTGGCAGCTTTTAATTAAGGCAAGATTATAAACATAAAAAGAATTCGATCTATCTTTCTATTTGATTGTGTCTTGTGAGCTGTCCTTAAATAAATAAATATGAATCATAGTTGTAAGCATAATAAATTTTGAGTAAACGGGTTTTTAAAATAATCGAGTGAGCAAGCTGTGTACTGTGTACCTACTGGAATTTTTTCAATGGATTGAAAAGCAATTACTTAAATGTAATTTTCTTTAGTCACAGGTCACCTACAAGGGGTGTTAATAGTGCGTCAAACAAAACAATAAAAATTAAGTCATCCTCATCAAACACAAAAATCATTCTTAAATGTACCTAATTGTATACTTCATGTCTCATACTTGAATTGTTTAACTATTCGTTTCACAGTTTAGTACGCAATAAATAAGTGAGCCATCATACCAGGCAAGAAATATTAACAATTATGGCTCCCATATCGCCATTATTTATAGGAAACTTCAAACACCAAATAGCCATTTAAATCAGATCGACTGAACAAATGTACGTTTCATATTTGGCAGGTTTCCAGTACTAATAACGAAACTAATATGGAATGCGTTGGGTTATTTTTGTTCTTATTTTCCGTCTATCTTTATCAGCCAAAATGATTTGTCTAAACTTTCGCTTGTATTAAATGTGCATACCAAACTATTACATAGTTAGAACATCATCATCAACCATTTATGGGCCATTTAGTGTCCTGTAGTGGAGACGCCAATCTCCCCAACCCTGGCCAGCGTAGGAAGTGTAGGCCAAATACTCCATTTGCCTCTGGTAAATTGGAGAGGGTCGTACTCTCGCAGTGCAGACTATGTGACCTGATGATGATGATGAGTGGAGACACCACCACGCATATGATGTACCTACTCTCTTTAATTTACCAGGGAAAATGGAGGATGGCCTAGGTATACGCTCCCCACGCAGTTGTGGAAGCATAAACGTAACAAAAAAGAAAAAAATGGCCTAATAGCACATGTCGGATCGATGGGGACTTTTCACATTTAATTCATAATAGTGCTCCGAACATTCGTGCCAATTTTCAGCTGTATGCGAATTATTGCAGAGTTCATGTCTAATTTGACCGGACTATATGATCGTTTCTAATATTACCAAAAAATACTCGATAATTTGAATGTCAGTTTTAAGACTTTTAAGAGCTGCTATATTCACCTTTCTCTACCCGCTTTGCGTTTATTTCAATGGAACAATGCTCGCTTATAGAGACGTTCAAAGCGGGCGTCGATCATAGTAAATTAGAAGGTACATTAACGGCCGGTGCTAAAGTGGGCTGTCACAACAATCGCGCGCGCGCACGCGACGCGCCGACACAGATGCGCAACGGTAGGGTCGCCATGGCACAGGGAAATCCCGGACATTTTAGACTTTGTGTTGTCTATGACAGGAATAACCGAAGGCTGGGTTGCACCATCATACTTAAACTTACATAAGACCTTATGTACCTACACTTAGTAAGCAAATAAATAATATGAACTATAAGAAACGTCAAAAGTTTGTCAAACTCCATACAAAAACACCGGTTATAGTTACGGTTAAAGTTGAGGTGATGCAACTCAGCCTTAGTGTTTTGTGCTTAGCTAGGAAAGGGTTATTCCTATATTTTCATCTTAATTTCTATTTCATGTATGCTTCAATGAGTCTGGTGTAAATTGCACAAACTTTTCGAAGCTCCAAGAGCTTGACCATGAAACGGGATTGAATGAGAATAAAAAAATAAGAATGTCTTTACGTGTCCCGAAATTATAAAACGTGGATCTTGTCACCCTATCATGCGCCGGCGCAACGAGACGCGACGCGCCGGGAAAAGGTAAAAAAGCTAAAAGCCACTTTTGTCGTCGGAAATAACATCGGTTAAAGCGGCCTTTTTTGTGGACACCAAATTGCCGACTCAAGTCACTCGAGTGTGTCATTGAATCTGGCTGGCGTCCTGAAATGTGTCTTTTTCAGTCCCCTCTTAGAAATTTTATTTTTCAACACAAAAAGGAGATTAATGGCGGAGTTGAAACAAAAAGGGATCAACAGTTGCACCGGTAATTGCTTTTGAAAAGATTGCTCCTTATTTTAGTTACAGTAGCAGTACCTAATTTAGGCCAAATACTTATCAATGTCTAAGGAAAATGCATAAATATAACACGATAACATTCCCTTTTTGCTTGCTTATTAATACGAAGTTCGTAGGTAGGTAAGTACTAAGGGTATTTAGTGTTGATCAAAAACAAAACAGTTTCTAAATGTCTTTATTTTATCCCATCCCAAATAATTCTCATTAAGAGTAGGTAGGTAAAATTATAATCTCTTTTGAGAATTTTTCTTTCTTTCTAAAACCCATGTTACTGAAGGAAAAGAAGAGAAACATTATTTTTTTAATGACATATTTTTATTTAATCACTCGTATTGTCCTGTCTCCCCAGGAACCAATGACGACGATGTTCCTGGCACTGCAGGGCGGCAAGTTCGACCACCCCAACAGGCTGTTCTCATCCATCGCGCTGTCCTGGAAGAACTGTCAACGGGACACCTCTGATGTCAAGGTATGTGTCTTGGGAAACTCGACTTTATAAAAAAAATAAAAGGTAATTTATTTCAGGCTTAGCCCATAAAGGTGTTTAACAAAGGTCTTATAAACTATGGTTAGTAAATCACACAGTAACCTAAACACAATTAACGAACGACAATTTGGTGTCTTTAGTAAGATGGACGCGTGTCCAGTGCTGCATGATGGCACTTAGCTTTAGGAAACGATTTTTTTAACTGGAATGGGAGGACATGCTTTGATGTCAAGCGAACTACTTGGCGATATTTCTATTAATTGGTATTGGTTGGAGAATTGTGGTTTCCAAAAGAACGTACATTTTCTCCAGACCCTATATGGGAAAATAATGACCTGAGTGGACCCTACAACTTCTTTTGTCGTATCGATCGATGATTTACACAACATTACAGGAGGTCGTTCCCATTAGGGCGGCGCCCGCGCACGCTAGCACGCTCGAGCGCACGCGTCAATTTCCCACAGTTAATTTTAGCACTGAATGACAGAGCAACGATTTCCATTCTCTAGTCTGAAAAACATACGGGTCGAATTGAGAACCTCCTCCTTTTTTGAAGTCGGTTGAAAATGGTTTTATTCCCATAGAAAGGCAGGCGTCTTTTTCTGTTGTAAATAAAAAAGTATTGTATTGGTCACCATAGTCTAATATTTGCGAAAACAATCGCCTTAATATTTCAAGAAAGCGCGTGCCCAATCGATCGATATGCTCACATGCTTGTAGAACATAATGATTAATATTTTCCACAAGTTCTTTTCACGCCTTTCGCGCGTCATTTACAAATAATTGCAAACACTTCCATTAATCACGGACTTGTAATTGCTTGCATATCGTTGACATGAAACAATACGATTGTATTAATGAATTACATAACGAAAATCGTCGCGTTTGCAAAAAGTACGCCCGCGGCCGGGACGACCCCGATACGATTGATTTACGCTTTGCGAAACGGCTGATATTGTTAAACAAAAAGGAGTATAACATTAAACATAGTATTTGTCGAGGAGACAATGGGATTGACCTCGTTTCGACACCGGCATTAGAAGCAATAACATTACAGTTGGATAACGGTGTAGATCGATTTGCATGGAGACATGCCATTAGTTCAATGGCGAAGGTCGATATGCGGATAAACTGTAGAAATTATTACACGTTTTGGTACATCACACCTAATACTTACACTTGAACGTTTCCTCTCACACGATTTCAGAACGATATACTAAGTTTAAACTATACAGGGTGGACCAAAAATGATTGCAAACAGCAACGCTTAATTTCTCGAAAACGGTTCGAGATAGGGACGCGTGAGTGATGGGAAATGGTGCAGTGCAATTTTATGAATTTTTAGTTACTATCGACCGTTTCACGGAAACCTGAAACCGTTTTCAAGAAATCAAGCGCTGCTATTTTCAAAATTTTCTGGCTCAACTTGTACTTCTACAAAAGTCTGGTCTGTGAGCACGTAGAATTTTGTCTAATGACCCCAAGCTACCCATCCTTATCGCTCGCGCGTAATTATGTTGCTATCGCGCTCGCACACTTACTGCGGGCGCCCGACGCACAGTCGCGACAGCAATATAATTACGCGCGAGCGATAAGGATGGGTAGCTAGGGGTCATTGGACAAAATTCTACGTGCTCACGGACCGGGCTTTATACTATACTTTCACATAAGTAAATAAACAATTATAAGTTTAGTGTGCTCGTATAAAACTTGATCATCACCATTGGTTTTTACTTAGCGAAGTGTTTTTCGCTATTTGAATTTGAACTTCACGAAATCTTCACTGAAACTAACATTGAACCAACTTTATGCCCTTCCCAGGAGCTGATCCCCGAGCTTTTCTTCCTGCCCGAGATGCTAATCAACAGCTCCGGCTACCGGCTGGGCATCCCCGAGTCTCCCTCCGGCGACGTGATCCTGCCGCCCTGGGCCTCCTCCGCCGAGGAGTTTGTGAGGATCAACAGGATGGCGCTGGAGTCTGAGTTCGTCAGCTGCCAGCTGCACCAATGGATTGACTTGATCTTTGGATATAAACAGAGAGGTAAGGGTATTGAAGAGGCTTGCAGAAGTGACCGAGTTTCAGAGAAGTGAGAAGAATGGCACTGGCCTACTATTGCCTCGAGGCAGTGGTGGAGTTAAATTAGGTATACAGGATCTTTATAACGCCTAATTGCAAAATAAACTACTTCTTAGAAAAACACCGTTGCGTTTACAAGCCGTCCTGTGCCTGAAATGATGATGATGATGAAATTACTATAATATTATGCTGATCATCAGGTACAGACTTTGTTTTTCACTCATTTATAACCACACTTTTTGATTGCAAGTCCACATATTGTGGACTATAAAATACCTAGTTGTTAGTCAGATCAAAATTATTTGACCGGCAATACAAACAATGGAGGTGTTGGGGCAAAAAGCGTTTATAAAAGTCGAGCGCAAAGCAAACACTGCCGTACCATCCTTTACTGGAACCATTTCGCCGCATTTTCAGGCCCCTATTTGAGAACCTCTGGATAAGACCAGAACGCAGAAATTTTCGTCATCTAGTAAGCTATAATCACATACTTTAAATCCAAAATTTCAAGTCTGTTGGTCATTTAGTTCCGAAGTTAAGCGAAAGCAAAGTTTCGCATTTACGACACTCACTCACTGATGATCATCAAAATAGAACTAGTACTTCCCATTAACTCAGAGGGCTGAAATTTGGTACAGAGTTAGGGTTTAATGGCCACATAAAGGGAAAACTATAAAAACTAGGAAAATCGAAGATCTGGAGTAACCACATTCATAATCAATACTACTCCGGCCCCGTGGTGTTCGCCTGTATCGCTCACCGCTAGATGGCGCTTGCACTAGCAAGCGGTGTCCAGATTTTTTTCCTTTCTAGAGAAAGTCGTCGATTAAGTTGAATGTTGNTGTAATATGGAAGACTGTACGAAACTCCACCCCTAAAGGGGGTAAAACGGGATCCACGCGTACGAAGTTGCGTGTGGCCGCTAGTTGTACATATGTACTAATAATTCTTTATCTTGTTTGTGACCAGGCCCCGAAGCGGTCCGAGCAACCAACGTGTTCTACTACCTCACATACGAGGGCGGAGTCCGCCTGGACCAGATCACAGAACCGGTGACGCGCGCCGCCATCGAAGACCAGATCCGAAGCTTCGGACAGACGCCTGCCCAGCTGCTGAGCGAGCCTCATCCTCCAAGAGCGTCTACTATGCATCTGGCACCACTGATGTTTGCGGCAGCACCTGATGACGTCTGTCTACGACTTAAACTACCCTCAAATGCAGCTGTGGTCCATGTGTCAGCCAATACGTATCCACAACTGGCTATGCCCGCGGCTGTTACGGTAAGCATTTTGCTCAGAAACACAGCTCATACTTGCCCTCTAGTCAATTAGAAGCTACCCTCAAATGCTGCTATGGTCTACGTCTCATTCTCTCAGCCAAGACATACCATTAGCTGGTTATATCCACTACAGTCACGGTAAGAACCAACTGCTTAGCAAGCCGCATCCTCCAAGAGCGTCTACTATGCACCTGTCACCGTTAATGTTGTGGCAGCACCTGATGACGTGTGCTTGAGGTTGAAACTACCCTCAAATGCAGCTGTGGTCCATGTGTCAGCCAACACGTATCCACAGCTGGCTATGCCCACTGCTGTCACGGTGAGTTGATGCAAACAGGCTGATCCTTGCCTCTAGTCAATAGGAAACTACCCTCAAACGCTGCGGTGGTGCATGTCTCGGCTAATACATACCCTAAACTGGCTATGCATGCTTCTGTAACGGTGAGAACTTTGATGTAAAGCTCATCCTTGCCTCTGGTCAATAGAAACTACCTTCAACATCCACGTCTCAGGTTCTCAGACAACTCAGCTGGTATTGTCCACTGCTGTCACGGTAAGAACCAGCTGTTCAGCCAGCCGCACCCTCCCAGAGCGTCCACTATGCACCTGGCACCGTTAACGTTCGCAGCAGCACCTGATGACCCTCAAATGCAGCTGTGGTTCATGTCTCGGCTAATACGTATACCTGCTGCTGTTACGGTAAGAACTTGTTTAGATCACTTCGTTCTAACCAAATGACTGTGGACAAAAGTATGTCCAGGATTTCCAAAATAACCGGTCCTGCGCTGCCCGTATTTAGGTGCTTGCCACTACCTTTACTAGATCATCGATCCACTGACTGAGTGGGAGTTCATGCTACATTACATCTTCTGGTCCGTAAGCTTATTATACTTACCTTTCATCTGGTCAGAAAGAAGCTACCCTCAAACCCCTTAGGGTTTGTGTGTTTTTGTTACCACAGTAACACTATTGCCATCAAATATTGCATGCCGTGGCAGCCTTTAATTAAGACAACACTAAGTTCCAAGCACTTTTAGGTATAGTAATTCATTTCTATGTATGCGTGTTTGTCTTGTTAGTTATCGTAATAAATAAAATAAAAATATAGTATTTCTACTTTTCATACAACTTGTATTTAATTAGTGACCTAAAGGCCTATGTATTAAAGCGTATATTCCTCCTTAGGTATCCGCAGCGCGAGCATTCGCGGCGCACCGCTGGGCGGGCGGGGGCTGCGCGCACGCGGCGCCGCGCCACGCGCCGGAACACGCGCCGCCGCCGCACCCGCTTATAATGGACCCTGTTTGGGGTGAGTACGGGACTAATCCCACCCCCATTTCCCACTAATACCACTCTAGCGCATAGGTGACTATAGTTCATTCAACTTATGATGGTGATTTAGACAGATAAAACGTTTCGTTTTATGATTCTAACTTTCTACGAATAAAAATATTGAGTTGTAAAAATCAATTACTTTTGTGTGTTTTCATCCTTCCAAAATATCAATCACTAATCTTTCTCAATTAACCTAAACAAGAATTTCTAATTATTTATTAGTTTATTATTTAGAAAAAATTGTGAAAAAATATTAAATGAATTNATGCTTCTGTAACGGTGAGAACTTTGATGTAAAGCTCATCCTTGCCTCTGGTCAATAGAAACTACCTTCAACATCCACGTCTTAGGTTCTCAGACAACTCAGCTGGTATTGTCCACTGCTGTCACGGTAAGAACCGGCTGTTCAGCCAGCCGCACCCTCCCAGAGCGTCCACTATGCACCTGGCACCGTTAACGTTCGCAGCAGCACCTGATGACCCTCAAATGCAGCTGTGGTTCATGTCTCGGCTAATACGTATACCTGCTGCTGTTATGGTAAGAACTTGTTTTGATCGCGTCGTTCTAACCAAATGACGGAGGACAAAAGTATGCCCAGGATTTCCAAAATAACCGGTCCTGCGCTGCCCGCATCCAGGTGCCACTACCTTTCTGTTCATCAGTCAAGCGAGTGAGGGCCGCCATAAAAATAAATAAAAAAAAATAAAAATAAAACATGTATTTATTGCCTTCGAACCATTAGACATAGGTAGGTACAGGTAGTTAGACTTACAACTAATAAGTACACCGAAGGCAATTGGACCTGACTCAGTATACGTTGTAAGGACAGATCCTTGCAACACTGGTTTTCAGCCATGCCCAATTCTCTAGGATGTTGAGCGAGAATAAAGTTATGAGGGCTTAAGAAATAATTATAAACTTTGAAACAATTATAAACTTTAAAGGAAAAAAAAATGTTTGCAATCTAAATTACCTATTTATACATAAGCGTACCTATAAAAAAAAACGAAAAATGTACGCCTTCTGTGCCATTACCCAATACACTATAACCGTGTGTGTGTGTGTTTGTGTGCGTGTGTGTGAATCAAATTAAAAAAAAAACTAGTATTTTTTCATACAACTTGTATTTAATTAGTGACCTAAAAGCCTATGTATTAAGGTGTATATTCCTCCTTAGGTATCCGCAGCGCGAGCATTCGCGGCGCACCGCTGGGCGGGCGGGGGCTGCGCGCACGCCGCGCCGCGCCACGCGCCCGAGCACGCGCCGCCGCCGCACCCGCTTATAATGGACCCCGTCTGGGGTGAGTACATCACTATTAACATATTAGTACTCAGTATAATGACGCATTCAGGATGCTGATGGGGCTGCGACGATACTGCAGCAGCGATGCTGGCAGAAGCTCGAGTATTTATTTATTTATTTAAAATAGGTACACAAACAGATCACTGTCAATTATATAGCCATGAAATTAACAAAATATTAAATAACTAAACAGAGATCCAAAATCAGCGTACACAACATGCTTAGTATTAAATTAAAGCTACTTATATTAAGGGCTGATTTTTCATTCGTCGGATATTTTTTATCTGAAGAATTAGTTTGGCACATTGACAGTTTTAGTATATATATAAAAATAGGATAAACATTGGATAGGGTCGAGGACGATTATTTATTTTTAAAGATTTCTGTTACCAATCTCTTGTACCGGGGAAAACTGCTATTAAATATGTCAATGTCTCCACCACTGCGAACTACCTCGTTGTATGAGCGACACATTCTCACAACGGGATTGAAAAAGGAGTAGATAGCTTTGCTGCCATTTTAAGAAAGCGCACGGCGTCCCTGATCCACCGTGTGCGTGGCAGCTCCAACAGCCTCCTGCAGAGTGTCGCGGCGAGGTTGGACGTGGACAGTGCCATCATGCAGCACTGGACACGCGTCCATCTTACTAAAGACACCAAATTGTCGTTCGTTAATTGTGTTTAGGTTACTGTGTGATTTACTAACCATAGTTTATAAGACCTTTGTTACTAACACTTTTATGGGCTATGCCTGAAATAAATACCTTTTATTTTATTTTATTTATTTATTTACTATTCCCACCTAAAGCCCGGTCTGCGATCACGTAGAATTTTGTCCAATGAGCCCTAGCTACCCATCCTTATTGCTCGCGCGTAATTATATTGCTGTCGCGACTGTGCGACGCGCGCCCGCAGTGAGTGTGCGAGCGCGACAGCAACATCAACAGCATCAGCTCGCAAACCAGACTATAGACGAAGAGCTAGTGAACGCCAGACCTACGGCATTTTATAAAAGGGTCATCGTGGCTTTGGGAGCTACCCTAAAAAAACTGTCTGGCAAGGAGTTGGAACTGTCGAAACTGTCTGGCTGTTGGGGAAAATACTTTTGCCCAAATATTATACATAAAAATCAGATTATACGATGTAACGTAAGTCTAACTTTTACGGTGGCTTTTTCTGTATATTCAATACACTGTAATTCTACTAACGAATATAACTAAAGAAAATAAAACTGATTTTTATGTTTTATTTGGACAATGATTACCAGTATTTTCCCCAACAGCCAAACAGTTTCAACAGTTCCAACTCCTCGCCAGACAGTTTTTTTAGGGTAGCTCCCAAAGCCACGATGACCCAAACTTCATAATTCACTAACATTATATCCTATACTAGCTGACCCGGCGAACTTTGTTCCGCCTTAATGGCAATAAATAAGCAGACTTTTTTTTTAACTTCGAACGGGATAAAAAGTATCCTATGTCCTTCTCCTGGCTCTAAACTACCTCCCTGACAATTTTCAGCTAAATCGGTTCAGCCGTTCTTGAGTTATAAGTGGAGTAACTAACACGACTTTCTTTTATACAGGGTGTTGATTTCAATCCTCGCCATATTTATTTAGGTGATCTATTATGACTTATATAAACGCATTATCCACCAAAAAAAAAATTACAAACTAAAGTAGAATTTTTAGCGAATATTTTCCGTGCGACATCAACTGTACTGTGGCTCGTAATNCTGAATAGACTATAATCCTAAACCCAATCGCCGCAACTACTCCTATGCATGAAAGACTACTCCCACTTTTCTCCCACCGCTATAGTCTGGTCTGCGAACACGTAGAATTTTGTCCAATGACACCAAGCTACCCATCCTTATCGCTCGCACGTAATTATATTGCTGTCGCGACTGTGCCCGCAGTGAGTGTGCGAGCGCGACAGTAACATAATTACGCGCGAGCGATAAGGATGGGTAGCTTGGGGTCATTGGACAAAATTCTACGTGTTCGCTGACCAAACTATACCACTATTATGTTCGAGAAACTAATCCCGTCTCTCCTGCAGATACCAATTCTGTGCTCGAGGGATTAATATCACCTCTCTGCCATCGTTGGCTGAGGAGTCCTTTCATCCATCAAAAAGCTGTCTGATTCCTCTCTTTAACACCACTGCGAATCCTTTCTCTCCCACATCATCTTTTTGGTAGAAATCGGTGCTGCAGTTCCTTTGCATGAGAGAGTCCCACCTCTTTCTCACTGTTGCCACTCCCATTGATCCCGGTATCAAGTCTCGAAAATAATTGTATGTGATATACAGACAATAGAGCAAAAAGAAAAAAGGACAAAAAAAACACTTTTGTGTGGGTTCACAACCTTTTTTATTATTAGGAAAACAAACAGCATTTTATAACACACATTATTAGAATTAACATTTGCCAAAACAGTTATCACGAGTAGTTTTTACATAAGTATCATTCAAGCGTGGGACGTCCACCCACAAGGTGGAACTGGGGTCTGACCGACCGAATTATTGGCAGGTAGTTGCTAATTGCTCATAAGATAGGCCTCCTTAATTGATATTTATTGTCCGTGGTGCATAATCTTTTCTTAAAGGTTTTAAACCTTTGTTTGTCACCTGTCATCCGCTTTGCAATGGAGGGAAGTCGAACCTTAATTTCGAACTCCTCCTATGTTCTTCTGATTAATTTCGTTGCGGGTCCAATGACAGTTCAACTTTCCCCCGGGACAAACTTGACCTTCATTGGTTGGGTTTTTGTGGCGGTCAAGCTGTAGATCCTGGCTACTCAGGAGTTGCAGTGGTGGGAACGAGAGGTGGGAACAGTCCCGGAACAAAGATCAAACAATGTTATGAAATAACTTTTTTAATTACAGGCGCAGGTTTTAAAGTGTCAAAATCACTTTATTTGTTCACAATCAAGTTTATCTAGTGATGTACAAGACTCGAGGCGTCGAGTCCTATTTTTGAAGCCTCGAGGCGGAATGGCAAGATTTAGTGAGCTCGGTAGGCTCGGTGCCCCGAGCTTAACCGAGCTGCGAGCTCTCTGAGCCATGCCTCGAGGCTTTAAAAGAGCTCGAGCCTTCTAAAGAGCTCAAACCTTCAAAAGAGCTCAAACCTTCGAAAAAAATAAAAATACAGTTTATCACTTCATACAACTAACCAAAGTTTCTCCTTTCAGCGGCGGGCGGCGCGGGCGCGGCGGCGCGGCGACAACTCGGCGACAACTTCTCGCAGCGGGTGCGTGCGCGGAGCAACTGCTTCGTCACCACCGTCGACTCGCGCTTCCTCATCGCCGCCGGCTTCTGGGACAACTCCTTCAGGGTCTTCTCCACGGAGACCGGTCAGTAATATTATAGAACGTTTCATCCACGAAGACGCGCCCTACCATTCTTCCGCTAATGTTTGAGTGTTAAAATAATCCATGAGTGCACACGCACACTACAATAGTGACGCTCGGATTGCTCGGATCAAACTCCCCGCGCTTGCCTCGACCAAAAATTGGTGGGGCGCGTCTACTTCGTGGATGAAACTATCTATTTAAACTATTCTCGGTGTTTCTTTACAAGATCAAATCAGAAATTAGGAGATCCGTAAACGTACTAAAGTCGCTGTCATAGCCCGATCGCTAGCGCAGAACTGACGGCCGATGGGGCAGCAAGGTTCTGGAGTGGAGGCCACGTACCGGAAAACGCAGCGTGGGACGTACACCCACAAGATACACCGATGACCTCGTAAAAACCTCAGGAAGGCGCTGGATTCAGGCCGCTACCAAACGTGCATTGGGGGAGGCCTATATTCAGCAATGGCTGAAATGATAAAGATGACGATTAGTTGTCCGTTTGAAGGATTAATTAAAACCATAATTATGTTGATTAAGTAACAGACAAGTGTCTGATTTTTTACCTACTAATCAGACTCGAAGCTAGCGTTATGAATTACGATACACTTGAATACAATAATTAATTGAATGTTACATGTCCACAGCCAAAATAGTACAAATAATCTTCGGGCACTACGGCGTGGTGACGTGCGTGTCGCGCTCGGAATGCAACATCACCTCCGACTGCTACATCGCGTCCGGCTCGGAAGACTGTACGGTCTTGCTTTGGCACTGGTAAGTCCGTCTTCAATCATATTAACACTATGAACATTAATGGGCCATATAAGACACAGCTTGCTCGGAGTTTCCCTGCATGATCGAATCAGAAATGAGGAGATTCGCAGGAAAATGAAAGTGACCGACATAGTCCGCAGAATTGCTAAAATCAAGTGGCAGTAGGCAGGCTGCATAGGTTGCAAAACTGATGGTAGTTGGGGCAGAAAAGTTCTCGAGTGGCGACCACGTTCCGGAAGACATAGTGTGGGCAGGCCACCCACTAGCTAGGTGGACCGATTATGCGGGATCGCGAGAATGCGGGCAGCGTCCTTGGTTCGATCCGTCATTTGGTTTTGTTGACTCACTGACCTTTCTTAACAGTGGAGCCACCCTAATGAGTCCAAATACGATTAGTTGAGAGGCCTCTTTCCACTGGGCACTCTGTGCCCCGCCTGCTCTCAAAAATGTGTTCTGTGAATGCTAAAAGCTCAATGTAATCGCTGAAAACTACTGAAAAGGTGTTTTATTCTGCAAAATTCTCTTTTTTACTGAAAAATCCATTAAATCTAAGTCTGTGGGCACAAAACTGGCGACAGCTGAGCGTTGGCGCGGCGACGCGACGGCGGAGCGGCGGCGATGAGGAGTAGTATTGCGATCGCCCCGCTCCGCCTGTTCATGTTGCTGTATTCATCGCCGCCGCAATTTCGTGCCAGCAGACAATGCTCAAGGCCCCAGTTGGCCCTGTTAGTAACATCTCTAAATACTCAGGATCCCCAGTTGGTGGCTCTGTTAGTAACACTAGTAATAGACCAACATTATAATCGTCCCTTGTCTTGCCAGGTCTGCGCGCGCAGGCGGCATCGTGGGCGAGGGCGACACGCCGGCGCCGCGCGTGACGCTGACCGGGCACGACGCGCCCATCAACGCCGTGCTCGTCTCCGCCGAGCTCGGGCTCGTCATCTCCTCGTCGCTGAGTGAGTACACACACACACACACACACACACCACACACACACACACACACACACACACACACACACGCCGGCGCCGCGCGTGACGCTGACCGGGCACGACGCGCCCATCAACGCCGTGCTCGTCTCCGCCGAGCTCGGGCTTGTCATCTCCTCGTCGCTGAGTGAGTACACACACACACACTTCCCGTTACCTCATATTTACAATAAACAACATGATAAAAAAATAAAAAAAACCTACATGATAGGCTTGAAAAAACGCTCGTTTAGCAGCCGCCTAAGCGCTGGTATGCTAGTATAGAATAAATCAATATCTAGTTCCTTACTCAGTCTGTTAAATCTGTCGCCAGCACGCCATATAAAGCTATTCTGTCTATTGCAACGTTGGGCGTTGGGACGATTAAATAAGTAGACTGACTGCGTATTCAGAGCTATTAAGCGTGCGTTTATTGACGTGCATATCCTTATATACTATGTAAGGGATGTGAGTGTGTGCGTAGTGACGCGCATACTACACCTCCCCCGTTTTTTTTTTTGTTTTTTTTTTACATACAAAAAAGATAATTAAAAAAAAAATAAGACTACAAAATTGGGTACTTGACACCATTCAATAATGATTTTTAAATACGTGATATTGGGTAAAATAATGCTCTATTAAAAATAAACATAAATGACAATTTAACACATTGCAAAATTTGATTTGAATTAATGGTGTCAATTATCCATAACAATTTAATAATATTAAAAATAAAATAAAAATAACTTATCTAAACGTGTTGTTGACGACTATTTAAAATGTTTCAACAATATTATTTTTATGTAATATTCATTCATAATAAAAATAAAGTCACATCCAGGTATTACACGTACGTCTAATAATGTCTTATCCATTTATGTTTACATTTCCGAGAATACGTCATCAATTCTTATGAGGTGGCCACCCTCATGTTTTATAGTTAGTAGATCTACTACACTTACAAGTCATTATTTTCATTTATTTATAGTCGACTTAATTCATTTTATCATATTTTCATCATGGTACTTTTATAACATGTGCGCGCACTTTATAATAATATTTATTTATAATATTCATTTAAATTAAGGGATAATTTTAAGACTTATTAATGTCTCCAACTATTCTCACAGAGATATCTAGTATGCACCATGATCGAACGAAGGATAATTCCCCTTAATATTATTTATTTTAGTACCATGTTTACATAATATTCATATGTTTAATATTTCAATATTCATTCAATATCTAACAAAATACTTTACAATCTCACAAACCTACGCAATCAATGCACAAGAATTTCTTAAAACTTCTGGGTGATCAGTCCAAATAATTAAAAGTATCCTATGTAATGAATGCATGCCTAACTTTTAGCTCACCTTTACAAACAATATCAAACTATTTTATAACTTTGCCTATCTGAATTTCAAACCAAAACCTGCCTTATTACAACAAACCTTTATCTCATAGCCTTCATCATTTAATAATATTAACGTAAGGTACTTGATACAAATAAGGCCTACGTTCTAATAAGGCCTATACATCAGAAAACACAGATAAACAAATCCAACCGGGATAATACTTCAAGGACACGTACTCATATGCCCCACAACCCAGAGGGGGGCANGGTACTATCTTGGCTAAAATAAATCAGCAATCAAGTTGTCAGCCAAGTGATATTTTACCTACACTTTGGAAAATATTTTTCAACATGTCAATCATCAAATTCTACTTATGTCACGTTTTCATAACTAACTTTATAATTTTATCATTACATCAATAGCATAATCGATTACATACTTTGCTACAAAAAAATCAAAATAATGTTTTACTAAAAATTAAATCCAATCAATCAATAATTCTATTAATGTTCTGTTAAAGATCCATATTAGAGATGTGATCTTGGTGGTCTTAAAAGTCTACAAATATGATACTAATTTAAAATATTTACTTGCATATCAAACACAATTATTGTTTATAAAGTAAAGATCTTAATTACAGCGAAGTATTGTGTCGATACGCTAGAAAATACCTACATGTCATCATAACGTGTCTGATGCTAAATCACGTTTTGCTGATTTGCAATAAGTCGTATGCGTTGAGTGCAATGACATGACTGAGTAACAAAATTATTGACCTACTTCTAGAAAATCTAATATTTTAAAATACAAATTTTAGTAATAATATTAATGTAAATAAATCCTAATCAAATAAAATGTAACAAAATGAGGCTGTAAAAATCACTGGTGTGATTGTGTAAAAACCAAAAATACTCAAATTGGATAATTCCTGTTAGAAAAAAATAATAATATTACTCATATTTAACTTCTGCAAATAAAATGTTATGCGAATTATTCAGTACATATTTCATTTTTATATTGTCAATAATAAGTCGTCAACAAACGTTATTATTAATAATTTTAACTTATACATAAAATAATATTTATACATGTCACATCTTCAATAAAAATATCGAATTCCCATATTCCATTGCAAATTTGTAAATTAAGTTTTAATTATTACATTTAATATTTCCATAAACGTCCATACGTTTTACGAAATTATTAAAAAAAAAAACATATCTCAAATTAAACCAATAAATGAACACTCAAAAATTAAAGTAACCTCCAGAGTTTAAATGATAATAATAAATGAGAAAAAAAAATTACCGTAGAATGATGACCTATTTTTGAAGAGGACAAGAGGACTTTTCTTCATGGGGGACAAGGGGACTTCTACACGGGGACTTATCATGATGTAGGGTTCTCCCGGCTGCAACCACTTCCGACTCGAACACTCCCGGCACCCTGCTAACTGCTGTCAACCTCATCTGGCTCCATCATCGCCCGGCACCCAGCACACTGTTGTTACCTCATCTGACTCCATCATCGCCCGGCGCCCAGCTTATCCAATTTGGTCCGTTGTCTTCTAACATCTTCATCAGGATCAGGAAATTCTTGATTTTTGGCACTTGATATTTCTATTTCACGTTCATATTCGATATTTTTATTGAATTTTGATTTAAGTCTAATTTTAGTCCATATTTTGTTTGTTCACTTTTCACCTAATTTTTAATTTATTTTATTTCACTTTAAATTACTTTATTTATTCCAAACCATCTGCTCAGCGCTGCGTGAGCAGCACTGGCAGGGTCGCCATGCAACGTTGGGCGTTGGGACGATTAAATAAGTAGACTGACTGCGTATTCAGAGCTATTAAGCGTGCGTTTATTGACGTGCATATCCTTATATACTATGTAAGGGATGTGAGTGTGTGCGTAGTGACGCGCATACTACACTATAGTTAGTCTCGCCTTCGGAAGAAAAATAAGTGGATTAAATCTCATGGGCCTTAGAGGCGCCCTCAGAGATATTTTGGCTAGTAGGTGTGGGCAGTCAATTTCACCTGTGGCAATCTTTTGCAAATATGTGACGTCCGCTATCTCGCTATAAACAATCTTTTCAACGACACAACGGCGCCGCGTGATCTACCCGCTGGTTTCGTTGAGAATAGGTTTGAGATCCCGCGCCTTTTTCGAGTTTACTGACCTGTTTTATGTGTTAAATCATACATTTATTATGTGTAAGGGCGTCACACGCTAGAAGCCTATCCTGTCTATATTATAATATCACCCTATCTCCTTCACAGACGGCCCGGTGCTCATCCACACGACATTCGGCGAGGTGCTTCGCGCACTGGCAGCGCCGGACGAAGGCTGGCCGCCGCAGCAGCTGGCCCTGTCGCGAGAGGGACTGGTGGTGGTGGCGTATGCGCGCGGACACCTTGCCGCCTACACGCTGAACGGACGACGACTGAGGCACCACACGCATAATGATAACTTCCAGGTAATAGTCTCAATATTATACAGCAGGTGTCAACAGCAGCGGAGCTAGGTGTCAATAGCGGCGGAGCTAGGTGTCAACAGCGGCGGAGCTAGGTGTCAACTGCGGCGGAGCTAGGTGTCACCAGCTGTCGCGCGAGGGGCTGGTGGTGGTGGCGTACGCGCGCGGGCACCTCGCCGCATACACGCTGAACGGACGACGGCTGAGGCACCACACGCATAATGATAACTTCCAGGTAGACACGCTAATACTACAGCAGGTAACTGCAGCGGAGCTAGGTGTCACCAGCAGTGGGGCCAGGTGTCAACAGCACTGAGCTAGGTGTCAACAGCACTGAGCTAGGTGTCAACAGCAGCGGAATTAGGTGTCACCAGTAGCGGAGCTAGATGTCACCAGCAGCGAAACTAGGTGTCACCAGCTATCGCGCGAAGTGCTGGTGGTGGTGGCGTACGCGCGCGGGCACCTCGCCGCATACACGCTGAACGGACGCCGGCTGAGGCACCACACGCATAACGACAACTTCCAGGTACACTAATCATCAGGTATCGCTAATACTACAGCAGATGTCAACAACAGTGTCACCAGCAGCGGAGCTTACAACCCACCACCCATGGCCATTCCAACCTTCCGGTTATAACTGGCCGAATCGTGGGAGATGCGCGGAACTGCGTCTGCCGTGGCAGGTTGCCCTCTGCCGCGCGCAATGCTTGACTCTCTACAAGTTCTTTATTCTAATCCTTGTATGAAGTGACTCTCTCCGTTCTGCTACTACACATAAACGGGTGGCACCCTTTTCACACGTCTCGGTTGCCGGCTAACCGGCGCCGGGTATCCGGTGGTGAAGTGTATGGGCATGGTACGTAGCTTTCAGATGTTCCGGCGTAATTAATCCAACATGCCCATACACTTCACCACCGGGTATCCGGCGCCGGTTAGCCGGCAACCGGAACATGTGAAAAGGGCCTTACTGTTTGGGGCTGTTCTTCGCTCATGCCACTTGTACGCAAACGCCTTGAGCCGGTTGAAGTTTACGTCTGTTGCGACGAGATCGGGGTACCAAGCAGGGCCGTGCGTTTCCAGCACGACTCCCTACAGCAGCTCCTCACGGATGTCCTTATACAGAGGACAGTACCACAATATGTGGTGGCGGTCCTCCTCGAGCTCCCCTCACCCACAGCTCGCATTATTCCTCAACCCTATGTTGCACAGCCGCTTGTTTAAAGAGCTACCAGCTGTCGCGCGAGGGGCTGGTGGTGGTGGCGTACGCGCGCGGACACCTTGCCGCATACACGCTGAACGGCCGCCGGCTGAGGCACCACACGCATAATGATAACTTCCAGGTATAGTCGCTAATACTATAGCCAGGTGTCAACAGTGGCGGAGCTAGGTGTCAACAGCAGTCGCGCGAAGGGCTGGTGGTGGTGGCGTACGCGCGCGGTCACCTCGCCGCATACACGCTGAACGGCCGCCGGCTGAGGCACCACACGCATAACGACAACTTCCAGGTATAGTCACTAATTACAGCTAAGTGTCAACAGCAGCAGAGCTGGGTGTCAACAGCACTGAGCTAGGTGTCAACAGCACTGAGCTAGATGTCACCAGCAGCGGAGTTAGGTGTCACCAGCAGTGGAGCTAGGTGTCACCAGCAGTGGAGCCAGGAGTCAACAGCAGCGGAGCCAGGTGTCAACAGCAACGGAACTAGGTGTCACCTGCAGCGGAGCTAGGTGTCAACAGCGACGGAGCCAGGTGTCACCAGCAGTGGAGCTAGGTGTCACCAGCAGTGGAGCCAGGTGTCACCAGCAGCGAAACTAGGTGTCACCAGCTGTCGCGCGAGGGACTGGTGGTGGTGGCGTACGCGCGCGGGCACCTCGCCGCATACACGCTGAACGGACGCCGGCTGAGGCACCACACGCATAATGATAACTTCCAGGTATAGTCGCTAATACTACAGCTAGGTGTCGCTAGCAGTGGAGCTAGGTGTCAACAGCACTGAGCTAGGTGTCAACAGCAGCGGAACTAGGTGTCAACAGCAGCGGAGCCAGGTGTCGCCAGAAGCGGAGCTAGGTGTCAACAGCGGCGGAGCTAGGTGTCATCAGCAGCAGACAGGTGTCACCAGCAGCGAAGCTAGGTGTCACCAGCAGCGGCGCTATGTGTCAACAGCACTGAGCTAGGTGTCAACAGCAGCGGAATTAGGTGTCACCAGTAGCGGAGCTAGATGTCACCAGCAGCGAAACTAGGTGTCACCAGCAGTCGCGCGAGGGACTGCTGGTGGTGGCGTACGCGCGCGGGCACCTCGCCGCCTACACGCATAACGACAACTTCCAGGTAGACAAGCTAATACTACGGCTAGGTGTCTACAGTGGAGCTAGGTGTCAACAGCAGCGGGGCCAGGTGTCAACAGCGGCTGAGCTAGGAGTCACCAGCGACGGAGCCAGGTGTCACCAGCAGCGGAGCCAGGTGTCATCAGCAGTGGAGCTAGGTGTCAAAAGCACTGAGCTAGGTGTCAAAAGCACTGAGCTAGGTGTCACCAGCAGTGGAGCTAGGTGTCACCAGCAGTGGAGCTAGGTGTCACCAGCAGTGGAGCTAGGTGTCACCAGCAGTGGAGCTAGGTGTCACCAGCAGTGGAGCTAGGTGTCACCAGCAGTGGAGCTAGGTGTCACCAGCNTTTTAAATAAGAATGCAATTTACGAGTTTATTTTAAGTGTTTATTATTTAATAAAAAAATTAAACTTTTCATATTGTGTGGCTGGCATACATTTAGTATGGAGGCTGAAAACATTGAATTTTCGGATAGATCCAGTTAATTCTGTAACCTATTACTGATACCGTTAGAAAGAGCTCGTGAAGCTCTTTCGGGATCAGTAACCAGTTTTTCGATATCTTGTGTAGTTTAGAAATAATCGAATGAGATCACTTATCGTTTCCACCCTGTATAGATTAGGAGCATACGCTGACAGACTTTCAGCTTTTATAAAATATAATTTAAGGCAAATAAATGATTATTTATTTATTTATGACGTAGGTCTGGCGTTCACCAGCTCTTAGTCTAGGACTTCTCACTATTGAATCCCACTCCTCTCCGCTGTAGTAACACTGATCTCGCTAACCGCTTTCTCCTGTCTTTACCGTTGCAACACCTGCGTATATAGGACTTCCTCATCCTACCTTTCGCCCACCAGAACTGTGACTTTTCTTTGCTCCTGCTGCAACACATTTCTTTTCCACCTCTGCAACTCCCTATATTTACCATTGTAGCAATTTCTTTCTTTCCTATTTCTGCGATTTTTTTTCACCACTGCTACTGTTACTGTGTGTGTTATTTTTCCTACCACTGTTACTCGTCTCTTTCCGCAAAACTATCGTCCGTATTCACAAACATTACTATGAGGTCTCACAGTGCGCGTGGACGCGCAGGGTGACACACGAGCCAATTACAGAGCTCTATTCAAAGCTGTGCGTTCGATTTGCTGCTTCACTTAAGCAAGCATCGTTTGTGAATACGGGCGTTAATCTCTACTACCGTTGCGACTGTTCTTGGGAAACTAATTCCACCACTCTCTTCGTCACCGCTGCAACGTTTCTCATTTCTACCCATGCAACCACTCTTACATTGCTATTATTGTGGAATAGCAATCAATAAACGCCACTTGCAGCAGTTGCGGTCTTGAAATGGGATGGACAGTCGACATCACGATCATGATACAATACCTTTTTGTTGTAAAATGATGTAAAAATCAGTCAAAGGTGATATTGACCAAGGGCATCAGTCAAAACCACTTTTGACAGATTTTTGCAATCAAAAGTAGTTCTAACCGATTATGAGTTTTGACTGTAACAACAATAACACTATGGAGCCTAACTGTGTGTCGAGGAGAAGGTAGGTGCAGGTAGATGAGTGAAACTCAGAATCCAGATTTGAAGTGATGATTTATTTACAAAATGCGCTATATTTATAGTACACAGAAAGGAGACAGAAACATTGGTTGTCGCACACGACATGAAAACATTAAAACTTTCAGTGCTTTCTGCGCGCGCACCATAGAGGAAGCGAGACAGCGATATCTGTCCTCTCGCGCGTAGGTTACATCCACGGAGCTCCCGCGGTGGGTGTGCGAGCGAGACAGCCTCTCGGACCTCTCGGCCGGAGGTTATAAAATATATAAGCGGCCTCTTCGCGGCCTATCTCGCAGTACGGCGGCTGATACGATGCGACTCCCACAACACTATTTAGCGACGAATATGCCGACAAGGCTAATCACGGCTTGAACACATCTTTTGTTTGTACATCATACTCCTTACCTGTGTTTCACAAATAAATTACATATTTGTATTTGGTTCAAAATCTTCATTATAACTTCATACAACTAACCAAAGTTTCTCCTTCCAGCGGCGGGCGGCGCGGGCGCGGCGGCGCGGCGACAACTCGGCGACAACTTCTCGCAGCGGGTGCGTGCGCGCAGCAACTGCTTCGTCACCACCGTCGACTCGCGCTTCCTCATCGCCGCCGGCTTCTGGGACAACTCCTTCAGGGTCTTCTCCACGGAGACCGGTCAATAATATTATAAGAACGTTTCATCCACGAAGACGCGCGGACGCGCCCCATAATTCTTCTGCTAATGTTTGAGTGTTATCGGTACATGCTAAATTATCCATGAGTGGCACACGCATCGCACACTACAATAATGACGCTCGGATTGCTCGGATCAAACTCCACGCACCCCACGCTTCCGTCCACCAAAAATTGGTGGGGCGCGTCTTCGTAGTTAAAACGATCTATATCTACTATGCTATGTGTTTCTTTACGAGATCGAATCAGAAATGAGGAGATCCGTAAACAAATTAAGTCACTGACATAGCCCGATGGAATAGCAAGCTGAAGTGGCGATGGGTAGGGCAGATAATACGCAGAACTGACCGTCGATAGGGCAGCAAGGTTCTGGAGTGGAGGCCACGTACCGGAAAACGCAGCGTAGAACGTCCACCCACAAGGTGGACAGCCAACCTCATAAAAACCTCAGGAAGGCGTTGGATGCAGGCCGCTACCGACCGGGCGATGTGGAAATCATTGGGGGAGGCCTATGTTAGGCACTGGACGTCCTGGGGCAATTATTAAATAACAAAAAATTGCAATTACCAACAGTTTGTGTGCGATCTTGAAAAATCACGACTTACGCGACATTCTGCTATAACCGTCTAATTTGAAAGCGCCTCTAGTGAGTCGTCGCAGAACCTTGTTCACTACAGTTTTCTACATGTTTTGTCTCATTAAAGGACTAAGTAAAAGACAAGTGTCTGAAATACAGATACCTACGCCTAATACTTGAATGCAATAAACAATTGAATGTTACATGTCCACAGCCAAAATAGTACAAATAATCTTCGGGCACTACGGCGTGGTGACGTGCGTGTCGCGCTCGGAATGCAACATCACCTCCGACTGCTACATCGCGTCCGG
This sequence comes from Ostrinia furnacalis, assembly GCF_004193835.3. Lineage (NCBI taxonomy): Eukaryota > Metazoa > Arthropoda > Insecta > Lepidoptera > Crambidae > Ostrinia > Ostrinia furnacalis. The sequence continues at coordinate 192,181 of NW_021133781.1, forward strand.
CTCGGAAGACTGTACGGTTCTGCTTTGGCACTGGTAAGTCCGGCTTCAATCATATAAACACAATAAACATTGAAGGGCTTGCTCGGAGTTTCCCTGCGTGATCGAATCAGAGAAGAGAAGACCCGCAGGAAAACCAAAACGACCAACATAGCCCACAGAATTCCTAAAATCAAGTGGCAGTGGGCAGGCCGCATAGGTTCAAAGCTGATGGCCGCTGGGGCAGAAAAGTTCTCGAGTGGCGACCACGTTCCGGAAGACGTAGTGTGGGCAGGCCACCCACTAGGTGGACCGACGATCTGGTGAAGGTCGCGGGAGGTGCGCAGGACCGGTCGTCTAGTGGATTCTGGTGACTCACTGACATTCCTTAACAGTGGCGTCATTCTAGTAAGTGCAAATGCGATATGTAGTCAGGCCCCTCCTCCACTGGGCACTCTGGGCATGACAATGTGCCCAGGACCCCATGGTCGAGAGGGCCTCACCTGCTCTCAAAGAAAATCAGTATTCTGTAAATAACAGTTCGACATAATCGCTGAAAAGGTCTACAACCTGATCAAGTGAACTGCGCACCTCGCTAGAATGCAACTCACCCTTGCACTCACCCGCATACTTCCCCGCGTTCGCCCTATCCGGATCACAGCGTCAATGTGACGTCACGGTTGCCAGGTGCGCAGTTAATATAACTCGACTGCGTTCTTCTAATTCTGCAATTTTTCGGCGCAACCACGACTCCCCGCTAATCCACGCTAAATTTTGTCAGTGTGTGCGTGCGCGCCGCATACGTATTGACGCGCTAACATACAAACGCGCTCGGTGCGTTTCTATGAAGATGGCCTACTCATTTGTATTTACTCTGCTGAAACTTTAAATACTCAGGATCCCCAGTTGGTGGCCCTGTTAGTCTGGTCCGTGAGCACGTAGAATTTTGTCCAATGACCCCAAGCTACCCATCCTTATTGCTCGCGCGTAATTATGTTGCTATCGCGCTCGCACACTCACTGCGGGTGCCAGTCGCACAGTCGCGACAGCAATATAATTACGCGCGAGCGATAAGGATGGGTACCTTGGGGTCATTGGACAAAATTCTACGTGCTCACGGACCGGGCTTTAGTAATAGACCAACATTATAATCGTCCCTTGTCTTGCCAGGTCTGCGCGCGCAGGCGGCATCGTGGGCGAGGGCGACACGCCGGCGCCGCGCGTGACGCTGACCGGGCACGACGCGCCCATCAACGCCGTGCTCGTCTCCGCCGAGCTCGGGCTCGTCATCTCCTCGTCGCTGAGTGAGTACACACACACACACGTGCGCGCACACACACACACACACACACACACACACACAAACACGCCCGAGCCGTGCGTGACGCCCACCGGGCACTACACACACATTTACATTAGCCTACGCTACAGGTAATACGACGTCGGCGATAAGACCGCTGTCTGGAATTTTGGGTGCAGCGGGGCGGCGGCGGCGTGGCAGCTGCAAGATTTTTTGCGTAAACAAACTCAAATAGGCCTTCGAGAACAGCGACGCGGCAGCGAGGCAGGAGCGGGCGACAAGCGGAGTGCATTCTGTCTAAAGCTTGCCGCGCGTAATTATGTTGCTGTCGCGCTCGCACACTCACTGCGGGCGCCCGTCGCACAGTCGCGACAGCAATATAATTACGCGCGAGCGATAAGGATGGGTAGCTTGGGGTCATTGGACAAAATTCTACGTGCTCACGGACCAGGCTTTAGTGGTGACCTAGGAATAAATTTGTCATTTCGTTAGCGAATATAAACAATCACCTTGACGACACAACGGCGCCGCGTGTTTGAGTTTCCGCGCTGCCGCCATGCCGTCGTCGTACGTTTTCTAACCTATTTTGTGTGGTAAATAATACATTTATTATGTGTGAGGGCGTCTCACGATATAATCCTAGCCTGCCTATATTATAATATCACCCTATCTCCTTCACAGACGGCCCGGTGCTCATCCACACGACATTCGGCGAGGTGCTTCGCGCACTGGCAGCGCCGGACGAAGGCTGGCCGCCGCAGCAGCTGGCCCTGTCGCGCGAGGGACTGGTGGTGGTGGCGTATGCGCGCGGGCACCTTGCCGCATACACGCTGAACGGCCGCCGGCTGAGGCACCACACGCATAATGACAACTTCCAGGTACTACAGCTAGGTAACAGCAGCGGAGCTAGGTGTCAACAGCAACGGAGCTAGGTGTCAACAGCAGCGGAGTTAGGTGTCACCAGCAGCTGAGCTAAGTGTCAACAGCAGTGAGGCTAGGTGTCAACAGCACTGAGCTAGGTGTCAACAGCAACGGAGCTAGGTGTCAACAGCAGCGGAGTTAGGTGTCACCAGCAGTGGAGCTAGGTGTCATCAGCAGCAGACAGGTGTCACCAGTGGCGAAGCTAGGTGTCAACAGCGACGAAGCTAGGTGTCACCAGCTGTGGAGCCAGGTGTCACCATCAGTGGAGCCAGGTGTCAACAGCGACGGAGCCAGGTGTCACCAGTAGCGGAGCCAGGTGTCACCAGTAGCGGAGCCAGGTGTCAACAGCAGCGGAGTTAGGTGTCACCAGCAGTGGAGCTAGGTGTCATCAGCAGCAGACAGGTGTCACCAGCGGCAAAGCTAGGTGTCTACAGCGACGGAGCTAGGTGTCACCAGCAGTGGAGCTAGGTGTCACCAGCAGTGGAGCTAGGTGTCACCAGCAGTGGAGCTAGGTGTCACCAGCAGTGGAGCTAGGTGTCACCAGCAGGGGAGCCAGGTGTCACCAGCTGTGGAGCTAGGTGTCACCAGCAGTCGCGCGAGGGACTGGTGGTGGTGGCGTACGCGCGCGGGCACCTCGCCGCATACACGCTGAACGGCCGCCGGCTGAGGCACCACACGCATAATGACAACTTCCAGGTACTACAGCTAGGTAACAGCAGTGGAACTAGGTGTCAACAGCACTGAGCTAGGTGTCAACAGCACTGAGCTTGGTGTCACCATCAGTGGAGCCAGGTGTCAACAGCGACGGAGCCAGGTGTCACTAGTAGCGGAGCCAGGTGTCACCAGCAGTAGACCAAGGTGTCACCAGCTGTGGAGCTAGGTGTCACCAGCTGTCTCGCGAGGGGCTGGTGGTGGTGGCGTATGCGCGCGGACACCTCGCCGCATACACGCTGAACGGACGCCGGCTGAGGCACCACACGCATAATGATAACTTCCAGGTATAGTCACTAATACTACAGCTAGGTAACAGCAGTGGAGCTAGGTGTCACCGGAAGCTGAGCTAGGTGTCAACAGCAGCGGAATTAGGTGTCACCAGCAGTAGACCAAGGTGTCACCAGCTGTGGAGCTAGGTGTCAACAGCAGCGGAATTAGGTGTCACCAGCAGTAGACCAAGGTGTCACCAGCTGTGGAGCTAGGTGTCAACAGCAGCGGAATTAGGTGTCACCAGCAGTAGACCAAGGTGTCACCAGCTGTGGAGCTAGGTGTCACCAGCTGTCTCGCGAGGGGCTGGTGGTGGTGGCGTACGCGCGCTGGCACCTCGCCGCCTACACGCTGAACGGCCGCCGGCTGAGGCACCACACGCATAACGACAACTTCCAGGTACCACGCGATACTACAGCTAGGTAACAGCAGCGGAGATAGGTGTCGCTAGTAGCGGAGCTAGGTGTCAGTTGCAGCGGAGCCAGGTCTCAAAAACGGCGGAGCTAGGTGTCATCAGCAGCGGGGCTAGGTGTCACCAGTAGCGAAGCCAGGAGTCAACAGCAGCGGAGCCAGGAGTCAACAGCAGCGGAGCCAGGTGTCAACAGCAGTGGAGCCAAGTGTCAACAACAGCGGATGGCCCGGTGCAGCGGGGTTATTCCGAGAGGTAGCGAGAGCTCCCTGTATACTCTCGCATTCTGCCTGTCTCGTGATCTCTCGACGAACTCTCGGTGAGAGTGTACTACCGCGCATGCGTTTCTACACGCGCAGCAGGGGGCGTGTTAGTTTGATAACGCCTAAGTGTGTTTTAATTAGATTTTCGAATTAGAGCAAATAAAAAAAGGAAAAGAAAGAAAGAGCTACCACAGACATCTCTGTTGGCGGAGAACGGCGCGGGTTAAGGTTCAGCCCGCGTCAGCTATCCGTGTACCCACGCAAGCGTAGACCTTTAAACTACACTGGTCATCACAAAAATCGGCCCACCTACGTTTTACAGGAAAACTCGTTTCTACTGACACATTCATGGTTCCCCAACAATATTGGTGTTATTTGAAAGCCCAATAAATATCCTTAAAGAAAAACACATTTAATTTCTTAATAAATAATTAACATACACCATAAATGTGACTTGAAAAAATACCTCAGTTTGGGCTCACCTCTGGGATCAATTAGACCAATTTTTATGGTTATAAAACCAAATAATGATCTCACGTGTTCTCTTTAACAGATGGACAGCGATTAATCCCAACTTAACTGTTTTATAGCCATAAAAATTGGCTCAAGCGTAACTACCTATTTTTTGAAGAAGTGACTCTGGATTACACTACAGACACATTTTTGGGGTAAAACCTTTCCTTTAATGAAATGAAGTTTAGATCTAGGCTTTTAAATGGTGCCAATATTGGTGGGAAGTAGGAATGCATACGTTTGAAAGTGCTTGTCGCGGGAGGGTCGATTTTTGTGATGACCAAAGACCAGTGTATATTGTACCGTTTCTAATGTGTTTCCTTACTCGCAGTGCCTGGCGCTGTCCCGCTGCGGCGAGTACCTGGTGTGCGGCGGCGACGCCGGCGTGGTGGAAGTGTGGCGCGCCTTCACGCTGGCGCCGCTGTACGCCTTCCCGCCGCTCGGCGCCGCCGTCTGCTCGCTGGCGCTGTCGCACGACCAGAAGTGAGTCTCTCCTGCGTCAGTCCCCTGCAGACGCTGCGTGTGGAGGTGTGGCGCGCCTTCACGCTGGCGCCGCTGTACGCCTTCCCGCCGCTCGGCGCCGCCGTCTGCTCGCTGGCGCTGTCGCACGACCAGAAGTGAGTCTCTCCTGCGTCAGTCCCCTGCAGACGCTGCGTGTGGAGGTGTGGCGCGCCTTCACGCTGGCGCCGCTGTACGCCTTCCCGCCGCTCGGCGCCGCCGTCTGCTCGCTGGCGCTGTCGCACGACCAGAAGTGAGTCTCTCCTGCGTCAGTCCCCTGCAGACGCTGCGTGTGGAGGTGTGGCGCGCCTTCACGCTGGCGCCGCTGTACGCCTTCCCGCCGCTCGGCGCCGCCGTCTGCTCGCTGGCGCTGTCGCACGACCAGAAGTGAGTCTCTCCTGCGTCAGTCCCCTGCAGACGCTGCGTGTGGAGGTGTGGCGCGCCTTCACGCTGGCGCCGCTGTACGCCTTCCCGCCGCTCGGCGCCGCCGTCTGCTCGCTGGCGCTGTCGCACGACCAGAAGTGAGTCTCTCCTGCGTCAGTCCCCTGCAGACGCTGCGTGTGGAGGTGTGGCGCGCCTTCACGCTGGCGCCGCTGTACGCCTTCCCGCCGCTCGGCGCCGCCGTCTGCTCGCTGGCGCTGTCGCACGACCAGAAGTGAGTCTCTCCTGCGTCAGTCCCCTGCAGACGCTGCGTGTGGAGGTGTGGCGCGCCTTCACGCTGGCGCCGCTGTACGCCTTCCCGCCGCTCGGCGCCGCCGTCTGCTCGCTGGCGCTGTCGCACGACCAGAAGTGAGTCTCTCCTGCGTCAGTCCCCTGCAGACGCTGCGTGTGGAGGTGTGGCGCGCCTTCACGCTGGCGCCGCTGTACGCCTTCCCGCCGCTCGGCGCCGCCGTCTGCTCGCTGGCGCTGTCGCACGACCAGAAGTGAGTCTCTCCTGCGTCAGTCCCCTGCAGACGCTGCGTGTGGAGGTGTGGCGCGCCTTCACGCTGGCGCCGCTGTACGCCTTCCCGCCGCTCGGCGCCGCCGTCTGCTCGCTGGCGCTGTCGCACGACCAGAAGTGAGTCTCTCCTGCGTCAGTCCCCTGCAGACGCTGCGTGTGGAGGTGTNGTCTGCAACGGGGAAGGCTGTCTGGCACGGGGAAGGCTGTCTGGCACGGGGAAGGCTGTCTGCCATGGGGAAGGCAGTCTGGCACGGGGAAGGCAGTTTAGCAGGGGGAAGGCAGTCTAGCAGGGGGAAGGCAGTCTAGCAGGGGGAAGGCAGTCTAGCAGGGGGAAGGCAGTCTAGCAGGGGGAAGGCAGTCTAGCAAGGGGATGGAAGTCTAACATGGGGAAGGCAGTCTAGCACGGGAAATGCAGTCTAGCACGAAGAAGGCAGTCTGGCACGGGGAAAGGCAAATCATTAGAGTTCGACTTCCCTCAGCAGCGGATGACAGGAGGTGACAAAACAAAGATTTGATCNGTTTGATCCAGCCTAAGATACTTAAAATTAATAACAAGATAAAGGACTCACAATTTCTAGAGGGAGCTGGTGATCGGCCATGTCTCTCCGCCTTCAGTATGCCCGTGGATACGGGCGTGGCGTGCCTTAAAACATTCATACGTGACTTGATCTCTTGCGTACCGTAACACCTTCAAGAACTCGATCTCTTTGCGTACCTTAAACAAACAAAAAATGCTTAAAAACTCATCTCATATTTCCAGATTCCTACTAGCCGGCCTGGAGAACGGCTCGCTGGTGGTGTTCCACATAGACTTCAACCGCTGGCACCACGAGTACCAGCAGCGCTACTGAGTGCGGTGCCCCGGCTGCGCCTGCCGCTACGTGCAGCTGACGCGCGTCTGACGCCCGACGACCTCGCCTGGTGCCCGACGACCCTCAGCCACTATGTTAGTGCGGCGCCACTGAACTCCGGGTCCCACGAAGCAGCGATGTAAAATAGTCCCGCGGATTTTTGGGGAACTAAAATATAGGGTGGGGAGGATAAGTTGGCAACTGAACATAGACCCGATATAATTGGGACAAATGCTAAAAATATTTACAAATAATTTTTGTTTTTACTCATTTAATATGCTTTGTTTGACTTGCTACTCTAAAAATGACGAATTAGTCTTGGAAAAAAATTAATTTCAACTTAAAAGCATGGTCTGAATTCACAATGAAAATTGCCAACCTGTCCCTTTCACCCTGTACGATAATTGACAGTAGTACAGATATAGCTAAGGGGAGACTTCTTTCGTGAGAAAAACTATAGAATATCCACGGAAGATGTCCCACAAATATAGAGCAATGTATATTACAGTTAGTCTCGTGTAGACGGCAAAGGGACTTCTTCAAAGGAACTGGGGACTGGCAGCTATGGCGCCTCTATGCTCGACGATTTGTGAAACCAACTTTATCAAATTACCATCTGAACTTGTAATTAACACATCAATTATGTATTCCTATATAAATAACGTTGGTTCCACAAACTGTTTTAGAGAATGTAGGATTAAATTGGTACTTAATTTTTCTATACGCTAGGAGAAGCCATCGGCGATACGCGATGGTAGCTCTGTTTGATAATTTCCTAGTTTTGCCGGCGTAAAGTACTTAGATTATGTGTAAGTGAATTTAAAATGCGACATTCCAATTTTATGTATTATCGTAGTTATAGTTTAATGAAATTATTTATATTATTATGGTAGTATACAATACCATGTGTTTATTATTAATATTATAATTATTTACTATTATGTAGTGCCATAAGGGAAATATTGACTGCAGTGCAACTAAATCAGAGCCTTAACGAGTTTTACTTTCATTATTATTATGATAACTTAGATCTCTAATTGAAAACGTCCATTATTGTGATCTTCATCACTCGCATTATTATTATTATTATTGGAGTATAATTAAAGTGCAATAACTTAGTTTTATTTATTTGTATTTCACTTGTATTATTTACGACTCTTGAAATAAAGAGGCTCAAAGTATTAATTATTACCATCTTTTTAGATTAATCCTATGAAATTATCTATTTTACTTCACACTTTTTTATGGTTTTGACTTAAATTTTCACATTCCTCTTTATCTTTGGTGATGGGTACAAGTACTTAATTTTATCAAATGAATTGACGTTGTTGTAATTATTATTTGGTTTTATTAAAAGGTTACATTGAATTATTTTTTGTTTTCTTTATTTTTTCCTTGGTACCTTTTGTTTTTAAGTTTTTTTTACTCATTTAATTTTAAATCTAAACATAATATTAAAGTTCATAACGGAAAAACATCATAAATATACATTGTTACATAATAAGGTATGCTGAAGAAGCCGAAAACTAGTGAATTATTAAATTAACTTGCGAAAGCGTGTAGAGTGCGAAAAGCAACTTATACCAATGTCAATATGTAGGTAGATCTAGATAACGGTGAAGCTAATGTGTTATGGCTACCATAAGGGCCCATTCACACTGGTACTATCGTAGTTGCTCACATAATTATTTAGCAAAATTGCTAATTTCTACCAACAACAAAGATTTTTTTTTTTCAAAAAATAAATGTAATAAGATTATTGCTATTCTATTAATTCCATTACTAACAATTAAGTAAAATCTTAGTTTTAAAGTGGCGCCATCTTTTCTCAATATGGAGCTACTATCCTAACGACCCACAAGATTTCGCAACTTAGATTTTTCAGCATCGACCGTGCCAGTGTGAATGGCGCACAATAGAGTTATACGCAACCATCATACCACCTGCAGCAGCTAGATATTGGGACACCGCACCTCAGTTCTGTGATCTAGGCTTACCCGCACCTAGTCTAAATCTCATATTTTCCTATCTCAGTGCCAAATATGTAAAGTACAGGATCATGAGAGAAACCAGTCTATAACTCATACCGAAAGCTTCATGTAAACATTCAGCTAGCCTAGTTAGAAATATACCTTCGTTGTCTAGATAATTCTATAGTTGAAATTTTGTTTTAGTGTCTATCTTCTAGTGAATTGTACAAACTCTTGAACCCTTATTCTCACGTCCCACTGTAGACTCTATCTTAGAACCCAATGGTTACTTATAGCCCAGTGACTGCACTGATAGCATATCAGTGCGTCAGTGGACTCATTTATCTTCTACTGTTTAGGTGTAGACAGCGCTTATCTATTTATTAATTATTTACGAACGAAGTATACCAATTTTCTAGCTCTCTACATTGCCATTATTAAAATTAATGCGGTGTAGAAACCTACCCACCATTTTTACGTGTATCCAAACGTCTGGATCGGACCGTTCAGAAATTGTATCAGGTTTTTAAATCTATAGCAAAGGAATTCAACAAAATAGTTACAGTGCTTATCGCCTTGTAGTACAATGTGTATTGTAGCCCGCACTTAGATAGTTATTACCCTACTACCCTCACATACATTCGCACAGCGCTGAACTTTGATCAGACACCGCTACACGCAATCTGTCCATTAATATTAAGATAGCAATAAGTCGTGGATGTTAATTTAAAATATTAAAATAACGTTTTTATTTAATACTTATAGTGGTAAGTTACACCTTGTGTATAATTGTAATAATCACTGTCCATTTAATTGTAAGCAAATTCAATTTATAACTGAAAGTGTAAGGGATAATTCAGATTTGAATTGTTTATTTGAGCGTAGACCCTAAGCTGCTGAGATCTTAAGTTTCAGCGGCCTTAGTCACACGTAAGCTGTAGGACTAGTTACAAAACGCTTCTCATACACTAGCTGATCAAAAATAATAATTTGCTTCAATGATGCGCATCAACTGCTTCGACGTGAAGCTTGTAATATAATGCTTCAACGATTTCAACTAAACTATTTCACCGACTTTCCTTTGAGAAAAGTCACGAGATGGTTGGTGAAAAATTAAGATCTGCCGTTAAATATTCAAGTCGCAAGATTAAGTAATAATAAAGATGAACGCCTAGTTAAGTAACTCATACTTTGTAACATTAAAATGTTGTTGACAGTAAATTTATGATTATTAACAATAATTTATAATAATATAGTTCTTGTAGAAGTTTAGCTGCTGTAGACTAGTAATCAGATTTAGTGATTTGTTAGTATTTTTTTAATGTAAAAAGCGTGGCAAAATGCTACATTCAAATGATTTTTGGAAGTGGGTGTTTTATTAGGTAATTTAGATAATTCTTTTGCGATGTTCCGTTTTGACGCTTGAAAGTCGTGGAGTTTAGGAAAAAATAACGAATATAAACCACATCGTAAGAGAAGTGTTAAGGTGTTTAATTTTGTTTTAATAGTTAGCGCACGTAGAAAGGCTATAGAAATGACTATGCAGTGGTTCGCTGTGGTTTGTCAATTGTTTTGTCTTTTATTTACTAATGATGAGTACTGTTACAGTTTAATTGAATGTTTTCGTAATTTAAATTGTTGTTTTTTAATATTTATTCTGTAATTATAGATGTTAAGCTTGTAAAACAAATATTTATATTTGATTAGTATTAAATAATACGCTAAATCTGATCGCATGAACTAAGTACCTACCGTAGGACGTTTCAATGCCTATTAATAAATGTTTACGTGTACCTACCACATTTCTTCAACAATAAATTTCCTTATGCACAAGCTTTATTTGATAAAAATACATTTAAAATATAGATACTAGTCTTACTTACACTACATTACCTTAGTTGCTGTGAAGCAGCCGCGATGTTAAGTTGCATGACGTCTACTTTCAATATTTTACGGGGATAAGCCCCTATTAATTATTGTTATGCTAAGTATATGGTGCGTTTGTATGTAATGAAAAGATCTTGAGTAATAAATAAATTGCATTGAATATTATTTTTCATTTAATTTGTCCACTACAACACGTACGAGCTATGGCGCCTACATAACAAAACTCGACAAGAGGTCAAAAGTTAAATTTTTGCTCTAATATTTATACCAGGCATTTAATATCATACAGTTTGATTCTTAAATAAACTGTATTAACTATTAGTCTATTACAGATTTTAAAGAAAATCTACTTCTATTCGATGGTACCTACACAATGCGTGAAATACAGCGGTACTTTTTTTTTCTTTTTGAGCACAGAAAAGTACGCTAATATGATTTTAAGGGCTTCTTTTTCAATTTCAAATTGGTATCGTCCGCGTTAGATAAATGAATAGGTAACGCCCAACATGGGAGTAAAGTTTCAGGTATTATTGTTTTAATTTTTCCATTACAAAATTAAATCTTCGCTACATGAAGTAATTTACTAGCTACCTACATTTTGGCACCCAACATGGGGGTAAAGTTTCGGGTATCTTTATTTTTCCAAGAAAAAGAACTTAGCTATAGATAAGCATATAGAACACATTTTATTGTACACCACACAAGACAATGCAATGGTAGGTAGGTTACCCACAACATAAAAAAAGTTTGGTACTTACCTTACTGCAAAATTGTTGTTCGATGAAGGGAAGTCCTGTAGTATGGATTTCTCTGTCCCAAAACTGAATGATGAAATTAATGAAACACATCTGCAACAAATACAAAACTTTTGTTAAAAACGAAGTACCTACTCAAACTATCATCTCGTGGGTGTCGTGGATAGGCTTAGATTATTAAAGCTGGATAGGTAGGTACCTACATACATTGTATTTTGTACATCACAAGTTACTTTAGTTACCTTGAAATAATATTGATTGATACACTATATTCTCGTCACTAAAATCACTTAAGAGAATTTACAATAAATTACATCACAGAGATAGGTACACACTTTCTGCACTTTCTGCAACTGAAATTGTTCACTTGCGATTACGGGTAGATGTTCGCATTATGAAAATTGTATGCTCCTACCGCCATAAAATATTCGAGAATATTCATTGAAAATTTATTTGTATTAAAATTTATTTATCACATTCCTAAAATGTGATATTTAATATTATTATTATTATTTATTGCATTTGTTTGTAAAATTATAAATACTTTTGTGTTTTTTATTTTACAATGTTTCTAAACGTAAAGGTTCGTTCAAAACCTATGCCAAAAAATTATGCACCTATTTTTTCAAACTCATAGAAAGTGTATAAATCAATAAAGAATTAAATAAGCCTGATTGATTAAAACATTTTACTCAATTAACATATTTTATTGAAAAATTTAAACAATTTTTTTCATACATCTCACTTTTCAAAATGTCATTATATGAATTCGTNTACAGCGGTAACTTTTTTTTATTTTTGAGTACAGAAAAGTACGCATCCATACTGCTTTACTGTGACATTGCCACGACCTTTATTTGGCGCAGTGCAGTGGCCGGGCCAGGTCGTAGTACACACAGTTTAATAACCTATTAAATGTTATGAATATTAAGTGCAATTTCAAATTGGTATCAGTTCATTACAAAATTAGATCTTCGCTACTTAAAGTAAATTTACGCGCCATCTAGCGTTAGATGAATGAATAGGTAAACCTATACATTTTGGCGCCCAACATGGGAGTAAAGTTTCAGGTATCATTATTTTTCCGTTACAAAATTAAATCTTCGCTACATGAAGTAAATTTACTAGCTACCTACATTTTGGCGCCCAACATGGGGGTAAAGTTTCGGGTATCTTTATTTTTCCAAGAAAAAGAACTTAGCTATAGATATAATAAAGAACACATTTTATTGTACACCACACAAGACAATGCTATGGTAGGTAGGTTACCCACAACATAAAAAAAGTTTGGTGCTTACTTACTGCAAAATTGTTGTTCGATGAAGGGAAGTCCTGTAGTATGGATTTCTCTGTCCCAAAACTGAATGATGAAATTAATGAAACTCATCTGCAACAAATAAAAACCTTTTGTTAAATACGAAGTACCTACTCAAACTAGGTATCATCTCGTGGGTGTCGTGGATAGGCTTAGATTATTAAAGCTGGATAGGTACATACATTGTATTTTGTATCACATGTTACTTTAGTTGCCTTGAAATAATATTGATTGATACACTACATTCTCGTCACTAAAATCACATCACAAATAAGAATTTACAATAAATTACATCACAGAGATGCATACTTTCTGCAACTGAAATTGTTCACTTGCGATTACGGGTAGATGTTCGCATTATGAAAATCGTATGCTCCTACCGCCATTAAATATTTGAGAATATTCATAGAAAATTTATTTGTGTTAATTTTATCACATTCCTAAATTATGATAGGATTTAATACTATTATTATTTATTGAATTTATTTGTCAAATTAAAATACTTTTGTTTTTTTTTATTTTACAAAGTTTCTAAACGTAAAGGTTCGTTCAAAACCTATGCCAAAAAATTATGCACCTATTTTTTCAAACTCATATAAAGTGTATAAATCAATAAAGAATTAAATAAGCCTGATTGATTAAAACATTTTACTCAATTAATATATTTAATTGTACATTTAAACATTTTTTTTTCATACATATCACTTTTCAAAATGTCATTTTAAGAATTCGTCTTAAACAAGTTTTCGAACGCACCGAGTAGTTTGACATTGACGTTTACTGTATCTGTTTCCGGCCTTTACGGTTTTCTCAGCTCCCATAGCAATCATGGCGGTGAACAACATTTCAAAAAAGCGAAAAGTACGTTCAATAAGTGGTCTAATAAAGCAAAAATATATATTCTAAATGATTCAACAACGTCTAATAATTATGTTAGTGTCCCGAGCGGTTACATTTAGTCAGTGAAAGTTCAGATGTTTTTGGATATTTCAAAGTGACCAACACAGGGTTGTGTTATTTTATTGCACAAATCAAACAGTCTCGTGCCCAGAGACGAGTTTTCCTTGAAATAACTCTGCTAGAAGTTGTGATAAGTGAACACGAGTTGTGTGCGTTGGTGTTTTTTGCGAATAACAACATAACCTCTTCGTGTATTTCAGTTCGTCGGAGACGGAGTTTTCAAGGCGGAACTGAATGAGTTCCTCACTCGGGAGCTGGCCGAAGATGGTTACTCCGGCGTGGAAGTGCGCGTCACCCCAACGCGGTCGGAGATCATCATTATGGCCACCAGAACCCAGAGCGTACTGGGAGAGAAGGGTCGCAGAATTCGTGAACTGACCTCCGTGGTCCAGAAGCGTTTCAACATCCCTGAACAGTCTGTTGAGCTGTACGCTGAGAAAGTCGCCACTCGCGGTCTCTGCGCCATCGCGCAAGCCGAGTCTTTGAGATACAAACTTATCGGAGGTTAGTATTTCATTTATTTGCCAGCATTCTCCTTTAATTTTATGTTTTTGACCTTTTTATGGCATTGGTTGGGTTTTATAGATCTTAGGTGGAATTGTGTAAAGCAATTGTAATCATTTGACAGTTCATAACGTATGATAAAGTCATTTAAACAAGCGTTTAACAGAATAATTGTATGTTATGAACAGTCAAATGATAACGATTGCTTTACACAATTCCACCTCAGATTCTTGATTTTAGTTTGTTTGCAATAACTGAATAATCACAGCCAAACAAAGGCAACACACTAATGTCAGACTTAGTAATTAAGTCTCGTTTGACAAGATGCAATTATGAATTAACGATGCTGCAGTCTAAAAAAATATATTTTTAGAATGACCTTACTTCAAAAATAACCTAAATTAGTATTGTGAGATTTCGAATTCATGTCATGTAAACACACAAGTAAATAATTTGCATAGCTCTAAAATGTAAAGATGTTATTTCATAAGATACATTTCAAAAATTACCTCAAATATTTTAAATGACATTAATTCTTTCAGGTCTCGCTGTCCGTCGTGCCTGCTATGGTGTGCTGAGGTTCATCATGGAGTCTGGCGCCCGCGGCTGCGAAGTGGTAGTGTCTGGCAAGCTCCGTGGCCAGCGTGCCAAGTCGATGAAGTTCGTCGACGGCCTCATGATCCACTCCGGAGACCCATGCAACGACTACGTCAACACCGCCACCAGACACGTACTGCTCCGGCAAGGCGTGCTTGGAATCAAGGTTGGTTATGTTTTATTTATTTTTATCTAATATCCACAATTCAGGGATTGCAAGTTCATCAATGGCTTGTGATCTAATTATTTGTGGTATATCAAACTAGCAAGTTTATTGGAGTGTTTGTTTTATACAAGCTCTTGTCGGTGCCTGCTAGACAAATATTATTTATTACCACACCAAGAGATTAGCTCAAGTTTGCTGTTTTAAAATCTAAATTAATTCCACTACTAGTGCATAAAAATGCAACAGAATATTGATATCTATGTTCACCCACATTCCAAAATAGTCATTTTAAACTTTCAAGGAGTTTTATTAAAAACTCCTTGTTTTTATTAAAAACTCCTTGTTTTTAATAAAACTCCTTAGATCTTTTACTTAAAACTTTTTAGAATTATTAAAAACTCCTTGAAATTGATTGCAAAGAATATCTATCTCACATGCATATTCACTACCAGAACTAATCCCACCTCTTTCTCACCACTGCAACTCCTGTTTATCTAGTATCTGGTTTACTATCGGCTGTTTTTTCAATCGTAGGACAACTTATGGGAAGATTATTTTAGGCACATTGACAGTTTCAGTGTGGGAAATATTTTCAAGTTTATTCTCCAGTTAAAGATATCTGACGATTGAAAAATCAGCCCGAAAACTACTTTTCATTTTACTGATCAACAATGTTAACCCGCAGGTAAAGATCATGCTTCCGTGGGACCAGCAAGGCAAGAACGGCCCCAAGAAACCGCAGCCCGACCACATCCTGGTCACGGAGCCCAAGGACGAGCCGGCGCCCCTCGAGCCTACCAACGAGCGCGCCATGGCGCCGCCGCCTGCGCAGCCCGTAGCCGCCTCGGCATAAGTTTACGTTAATATACACTCGTAAAAACATGACTCTTTTATTTATAAAAAGTTAACTGATATACCCATCCCCACCCTAAGGGCTATATTTCACTGGGACACCATGTCGGCGCAACCAGTCGCCGCTACAACAAAATGTATGCAGCTTAGCGCAACCAAATGAGCTGTATACATTTTGTTGGTAGCGGGCGACTGGTTGCGCCGCCATGGTGTCCCGGTGAAATATAGCCCTAAAAACTAATTGAATGGCTAATGCCCGTTTTCACCATCATGATAGATTGATGGATGCATCAATTCCTAATTTTTAAGTGACCTATGGTAACACATAACATGAATTTTGTTTTCATAGGGGTCACTTAAAAATTAGGGATTAATGGTGAAAACGTGCATAATTCATTTTGTCAAACATTTAGAAAACAGGCTTTCATTCATTTCTAATGATTCTGTACTGTAACTACTTCCCACTACTAGCATGATTTAGTATTTAATATTAATCCTTCAAGCTCCGCGAATCCAGACAATAGATAAATCAATTGTTACGCGGTAGCCGGCTACCGCTTGGGGGCTGAGAGGTTATGAGATCTTTTTTAGGGCCAGTTATCACTTCTCTAGATAACCATCACCATTAATTCCAATTCCCAAAACATTGTCCTATATTGTATTGTAACTTACCTGGAAAGCCATCGTTATTTAAACACTCCTTGAATGAGGGTTTTCGCGAATGAAAGATCCGCTAGATGGCGGGACGTGGATGTGGGGTCAGACTGCTGCGTGATTGGTGGATTTTGACATATCTGTCAATGTCATGTCAAAAATAACCAATCGTGCAGCATTTGGACCTCGCGTCTACGTATTGCCATCTGGCGGATTTTTCATTCGCGAAAACCCTCATTGGGCATTTTCATAACAATCAAGAGACCCAAGAAAAACAAACTATTACATTTGATACAACAATAATTCAACATCGAAATAAAAAAAAGTACAGGGGCATGAATGGGCATAAAATGCAAAAAACTACTGAACGGATTTTGATGAAACTACAGTATTTTTGTTTATACATCAGTGATCAGAATAACAGCGTACCTACTGTAACTGACACACTAAATTTCACACGGGCAAAAGCTACGATTAGGAGGATTTTCATTATCATGTTTTTTCAAATCAATAAGCGCGGAAATAAAGCTTGAGTAAATAGGTTTTTGAGACACATTAATTAGGTATTAGGCATAATTTGAAATACCCTTAAATTAAAATTAATTTAAGGGTATTTCAAATTATGACTGAGCAATTATTAACATTACACCAACAGTCATGAAACATAATCAATAAGAAAATAACAAACACTACAGTTTACACCAACATTTATTTATAAAACATGACTACAATCACCCTAAACCAAGTGCATTATTATTACTAAATACATTTATTACGTCAGCAAACCACCGAGAAAAATGATTATGTACTTTTTTGTTGATTCAACGCGTGTAAAATAAAATTGATAACTAAATTTTTCTTTCATAAATAACTAATATTAGTCGTAAATGATTTCAGGTAGTCACCGGTGCTTTGCTGAGCGTCCAATACATTTCATTCCTCCTAATTACTGTATTCTTGGAAAATCCATAAAAACGTCTTATTAAATCTATCGTAAATAAATCTTAACTAAAATTGGACCAAAATACACTTCTCATCCTTAAATTAAACTTAATGCAATTACCCCGTATAAAGAA
This sequence comes from Ostrinia furnacalis, assembly GCF_004193835.3. Classification (NCBI taxonomy): domain Eukaryota; kingdom Metazoa; phylum Arthropoda; class Insecta; order Lepidoptera; family Crambidae; genus Ostrinia; species Ostrinia furnacalis. The sequence goes on from NW_021133781.1 coordinate 209,569, forward strand.
AGATACACTTGTATGAAATGCAAGGGAAACCACGACAGAAATTGACACGGCTGGCTCGCCTACCACTACAGTAAATATAATCAAGTGGTTTACGTTCATAAATAAAATTTAATTAACTACCAGACAATACAATAATCATTATTGTGGTATTTTGTATATATTTTAATTAATATGCCATCCGTATATTTCTGTCATGCCGTTGGGTTGGGCATATAGACAGTCTGTGCATTGTAAAGATTTTTATAGTGCATTTTATTTGTACCGCAAGGACAAACTGTTGGAACACCAACAACTATTCACATAGATTTATTTATTACGATAATTTATTCGTATTAAAAGCCAAACACGAGATTGTGACGAAAACGTTGTAAAATTTAATTTGAAAAACAACCGTGAATACTGAACGTAAGGTTTGGAATCGCTCGACCACAACACTACAATAAATATCAAACTTAACTATGCAACGAGCTAGTGCACTTTACTCTGATTTTTAATATCGGTCATTAGATAACTATACTGTAATCGACGAGTTCCTTTATCTATAGTCCTAATATCAGATGACTTAAATTAAAAATCAGAGCTTATTTAAATACACAATATTTATTTTATCCTCACCAAAAATAGGAATGACAAAAGCATCAAGACAATACGCTCAGTCGAGTGACAGTGGGGTTATGTCCACATAGTAAAAAAGAAAGGTTTGGGCTTTGCCTGGTCTGTTTTGTTCACCTATGTTGGTTTATTGAAAGATATCTAACACCAAATTTAATAAACATGACAATAAAATGCATTATCGTTACTTTATCCACAATTTCGTCATGAAGCTGTACAGCTTAAACCAATAAAATGATTTTAAAATTACGTAATGATATTTTTGTTTTGGCCCTAGACAGTAATAATACTTTGGCGTTAGTCACAGTGCAGCCATGCTTCTTAGGGCCCTCGCCCACGGCGATTTTTTGTAGCGCGTTAGTAGCGCGTTGGCATCACTTCTGTAGTGCGTTGCAAATGCGACTAACGCGCGTTAGTAGCGATGCTGTCGCGTGTTTCGTAAACGTCGTGGGCGAGGGCCCTTATTGCAACTCACAGTGGGTAGATGATGTCAAGAGTGACATTTCTTTAACAAAAATTGTCATAATTTCATTCATCTACCCACCGCATTCATAGAAGCTCGGTGCATCATAGACAAAATTGTCACAAGTCATCGGCACGTTTATTAAACACGAGCGAGATACGAAGGGTGGTCATCGTTGCAGGAGCCTGCAGCGGCGGCGTCAGCGGACGCCGAAGTTGGGAGTGGAGTGGTTTTGAGGTTATCTGCAAGAAAAGATAGAGTTTAAGTAAGAAAAATTGAAGTTACGTCAAGATGAGCCTAGAGTAGGGTATCAGAGCTCTAGGTACGAGGGGCGCGGGCAAAAGAAATCCTTTGGCATACTCCCTTTACCTATTCTGCGTGTTGCCACGACTTTAAGTGTGAGGGACATACTCTGTAGTCACCGGAACATGTAGGAGGGTAGTCTCTTCTAGCGGAAGGCTCTTGGCGGACTTGGCAAGCCTGTCTGCACTGGAAACTTCGCATCTTAATGTCATAACCTTTTCGGAGCCACTGCGGTTCTCAAATCTGCTGTTCAATGCTGATAAACCTTCCGATGATGCTCTGTGATGCCTTTCGAAGTGACGCCTCTCCCGTTAGCAGTGAACTGCAGCTGTCTGAATTGATGAACGACTTACAGAGCGAGGCGTGCTCAAATGCCACTGTTTGTAGTCGGTTTGCTAAGCGACTGGCGCGCGGCGGTGCGGTCGGCGAGCTGTGTGTACTGTAGTACTGTGTGTATAGGGACACTCACTGAGCATCGGCTTCAAGCGGCGGCGCCATGCGGCAGACTAACGTGACCGCAGCAGCGATAGCGGACCGCAGCGGCGTGGGCAGCAACTGGCGCGCGGCGGTGCGGTCGGCGAGCTGTGTGTACTGTAGTACTGTGTGTACTGTAGTACTGTACGTACTGTAGTACTGTGTGTACTGTAGTACTGTGTGTGCGCAAGTTTTGTAAGAAATTGCAACAAAATAATGACATTGTATGTGTAAACAAACAATACCATCCATTAAAGGCTCCAGACATCAGTATACAGCAGAATCAGCGCAATAAAAAAATAGCGCAATATTTTGTTGCAATTTCTTACAAAACTTGCGCGCAAAAAGCAAATCTAGTATGAAAATAATTAAACTTCTAATGCTCGTAACTCAGTTCAGACTGAGTTTAGAGGTATACATGCCATAGTAAGTTTGGTTTAAAACACTATTTTGAAATCAAAAAACAAAGTTTGGTCGATGGCCGCGCGAAAAAAAAAAGACGCCACCTTCCATACAAAATCTGGCATTGCCATTTAGCGTGGATTAGCGGGGTGTTGCGCCGTTACCTATTGGCGCGCTCACATACAAATCGCGCTCGGTGCGTTTCTATGAAGATGACCTACTCATTTGTATTTACTCTGCTGTCACTACATAGTATAAAACAAAGTCGCTTTCCGCTGTCCGTCCCTGTATGCTTAGATTTTTTAAACTACCCAATGGATTTTGCTGCGGTTTTTTTAAAATAGATAGTGATTTAAAAGGAAGCATTAATGTATACTTGGCACCCGTACGAAGTCGCGGCAGGTCGCAAGTTCAAAATAAAGGATTCCTTAGGCCCGGTTTCCACAAGGCGGAGCAGAGCAAAAATGTGTCGGGCGGACTAATTTTTCTATAGAATTTGACAGCGGAAATAATGAAATCTGATTGGTTATTCAAAACACTTCTCTCCGCTCCGCCTTGGTGGAAATTGAGCCTTATTTGCATATAAGTGACCGATGTTAATTCCATTTGCTCCATAAGTGGACCTAGTGATGATGACGATGAAAAAAATATATTTTACGCCGTTTTTAACCGACTTCAACAAAAGGAGGAGGTTCTCAAATTGTTCACTTTGTAATAAATAGAAGCTTTATCTTAGTCGAGATTAGGAAAAGTTGTGGCTCAGTTGCTACACTTCCCGCCTCGTGCAGTCACGCTGGTACTCAACAGTACAAATGCGGAAACTACGCAAATTACAACGAATTACATGTTACGTAACTAATTGTTGCCCGCGACTTGATGAACACGAGTTAAATTCATAAGCATCCCTAATTTAGACGTGTAGAGCGATGCTAGTTTATTATGTGAAAGCCAGAAAAGAAATTGACCCCAAAAATATAAGGCTATACTCGCACTGGTGAATTTTGTCACAGTGTCAGTAAATCTTTCTCTTTTACACTTTTATGAAGAGAATAAGAGAGACAACGTACATAGTACTTATCCTTGACTATGGAAAGACATAAGTACTGTCACGGTGACAAAATTCACCAGTGCGCGTGCGCCGCGCCTAAATACTATATTATTATAGTTAGTTAAATGTTAACTCCTGACAAAACTCGGACAAGCGTCGAGATTCTTACACATTTATGGTAAATGTGTAAGAATGGCGGTATAATGGGGATGTTGCCTGGGTCAAAAAGCAAGAGTTTTAATTAGTCCGTCAGTTAACTTATCAAAAAATACTCTACACGTATTTTTCACTTTTTCAAACTAATGAAAATTTAAAGAGATAAAGCGCCCCAAAGTTCATATGAAGAGGCCCGTGACGTCAACGCTTGCTTAAAAATGCCGCACGTTGTGACGTCGTGCGCAACTTCAACGCACCATAACTATGTAATTATTTGTTAGATTGACAAATAAAAATATATGTGTCCAATATTTTTTGATATTAAACATTACGGACTAAAAAAATTTTTTTAGGCAACTAGCCTATTGCACGCTACCGTTATGCCATNTAGGGACACTCACTGAGCAGCGGCTTCAAGCGGCGGCGCCATGCGGCAGACTAACGTGACCGCAGCGGCGATAGCAGACCGCAGCGGCGCGGGCAGCGACTGGCGCGCGGCGGTGCGGTCGGCGAGCTGTGTGTACTGTAGTACTGTGTGTACTGTAGTACTGTGTGTATAGGGACACTCACTGAGCAGCGGCTTCAAGCGGCGGCGCCATGCGGCAGACCAACGTGACCGCAGCAGCGATGGCTGACCGCAGCGGCGCGGGCAGCGACTGGCGCGCGGCGGTGCGGTCGGCGAGCGCTCGCAACTCGTGGAAGGTGTTGCGCGTGTAAGGATTGCGACGGGACGCATAGCGCCACGTCACGAAGTAGTAGTACACGAACGGCGTCAGCAGACTGCAGTACGCGCTGCAAACATATTGGAAGGTCGTCAAATGTGATGTAATAAAAATCCTTAGGATGCTAGTTCATATCCGGCTCGAAGGACCAATATTTAAGAGCTCAGGAAAACTTTACTGTCGCCTAATCGCAGCTGCATAACCAATAAGATCTCAACTAATCTCAAGGCAGTTGGAGCAGAATAGTTCTCGAGTGGCGGATCACCGACCGAAAGACCAGCAAACTCGGTGGACCGAAAATCTGATGAAGGTCACGGGAAGCGCCTGAATGCAAGCAGCATAGGACCCGTCGTAGAAATCTTTTGGGAAGACCTTTGGAAGTAAAGGTGAATTGTTGAAAGAAGCGTAAAACGAAAGACATAGTGTAGGCAGGCCTTGGTGGATCTGTTGAAAGTCACGGGAAGCGCCTGGATTCACGCAGTGCAAGAAAAGTCGTTGTGGAAATCCTTGGGACATTCTTCTAGCAGTGGACGTATTTGTTTGACCGCCCGTGGAAATCCTTCCGGCTTGCCATTGCAGCAGTAGACGCCTACTAAAACAAAGCACAAACGATGGTGTACTCACAACAGCGCCATGAGCACGACGACGGGGAACAGCACGATCTCGGCGAGCGCGGCGGCGCGCAGAATGTTGCGCGATTGGAACTCCACCAGCGAGATCAGCAAGCGCGCCACCCACATCGAGTTCTGGCCGAGCGTCTGAAATACAACACATTTTGAAACCTTGATTCCTGTACACAACCCAGCCGGGCTAGGATGCGCGCCGTGATATACTTTATCGACGTCAAAATGTATGAGCAAAATCGATAAAATGGCGTGATAACCGCTTATAGCGGCGCGCATCCGAGGCCTACAGGTCCAGTCGAGGGAATGCTAGGTCGCCTTGCTAAATAAAAGCCAACTTCACAAACGAAAAACTCCACAGGACACACTTAAAACCCAATAAAGTGAAGTAGGATGTGACACAGGCCACATATCGAGCAAGACATGACATATCCCAACAAACATACTACTCAATGTTCCAGCAAGGCAACAGATTGTAGTAAAAAGAGAATAAAAAAATAAATAAAAAAAACTTCGCAAACAATATTGTTCCCAAGATAGTCAATTTCATACACACAGATTTTACTGTATAAAGGTCCCACGAAATACTTCACTTGCGCAAGCTAAGTGACCACAGCGCCATCTATTGGTAGTTATACGAATTTTGTTCTTATAAAAACTCGTACAATTCCTTTAAAAAAAGGATTAGATTCCTTATTTTCATATAAGTGACCGCACCGATGTTGATCGAATCTGCTCTTTAACTGGACCTGCCCATACATGCCCTGACATGAGCTCTGGGGTTTTTTTGTATGGCGTTACATCGCTCCGTGAATGGATTCGATCAAAAAGTGCCTCTTGTCTAGTACTGATGATGACGACGAAAAATAAATTACGACGTTTTGCATACGGTTTTTAATTGGTCAGTTTATAATTAGAGGATTTATTCCAGTCCAGATTAGAAAAAGTTCTGGCTCAGTTGGTACACTTCCCGCCTCGTCCGGTTACGGTGATAGTCACCCAACTGACAAGTGCGGAAACCACGCAAATTACAACTAATTATATGTTACATAACCAATTGTTGCCCGCGACTTAGCTTGATGAACACGAGTTAAATTCATAAGCATCCCTAATTTAGACGTGTAGAGCGATGCTAGTTTATTATGTGAAAGTCAGAAAAAGAAATTGACCCCAAAAATATAAGGCTATGCTCGCATGGGTGACTTTTTGTTATCGTGACTGTATATCATTCTCTTTTACACTTTTATAAAGAGAAAAAGAGACAACTTACAAATCTTATTCTTATCTATGGAGAGATATACTGTCACGGTGACAAAAGTTTCGTGTGCGCGTGCGCCGCGCCTTAATATGTAGTTAGTTAAATGTTAACTTCTCACAAAACTCGGACAAGCGTCGAGATACCATAAATGTGTAAGAATGGCACGCTACCGTTACGCCATGGCGTTATTACTGTAACAGCTAGATTGCTGTAATTGTCTGTTCTGTGACGGTTGCAATTTAACTGTGCGTGTAATTTAATTGCTATATTTAGCCTGTGTTTTATTGTAACTAGTCCAGCGAAGAGCAAGGAACAAAACTACAGAATCTCCACAATACCCACTCTTGTGGTAGCTCAAACTACATTACTTTAGAGTCTGCGTAAATCTACGCTGAAGAGGCATAAGCGACTCTGCGCGTGGCTTTTGCCATTTAAACGGTTTAGGACATAATCTAAAGTTTAGAAATTGGTTCCCAAACTTATTTGAGACGCGCCCCCTTTCGACCTTACAAAAATTTCGCGCCCCCCTCCTCCAGTCAAGATTATTTATTGGTCGTATCGAGCAGTCTGGAATGCATTCTCTCAGCGGTCGCAGGTTTTTTATACTTAAGTACACAGATAGCCCGCGCCCCCTTTAAAGGTCTTTGCGCCTCCCCTGGGGGGCGCGCCCCCCACTTTGGGAACCAATGGTTAGATTATGTGTTCAGTCGTTTTCCTTAAATAAGCAAAATCTGCATACTTACATCAAGAATGGTGAGCGAGTAGGAGGCGGCGTGCAAGAGCGCGAACAGGAAAATGGGCGTCAGGATCACTGCGACGAGTCAAGGAATCATAGTATTCAAAATAATATAACGCAGGGGTTTTAGGGGTAGCCATCTTTTGAGACGGAACTGCTAAGAAATTATAATCGATGTAATGTGCACACTTATACACAAGTGCGCACATTGGTATCGGCCGATTCTTCATACAAATTATAATCGGACCCAACTATCGTCCGACAAAAAGTTGGTGGTCTGCGCCTAGGCCCGACCCAACTATCGGTCGACAAAGAGTCTGTAGGCTAAAAGGAACAAAATAAAGAGAAAACAGTTCTTAAAAGAGCCACTAAAACTTTCGTTTTTATACGACGACCTCGGTGGTAGTGGAGTAGCTTAGACACCATTTTTTTTTTTTGAGTCTTTGAGGAAATTGTACTTATTCATAAGGGTTTTAAAATAAAGCACCAAATTAATTTTCCATCCGAAACGGAATCTAAGACCCCATGCGGAGAGCCGGCAAAGACCAACCACTAGTATAGAGGATAAGCCACCCGGTGGACCGATGACCTAGTTAACGATTGGGAGTCGTTGGATACAAGTAAAACTCGTGTTATTCCACCGATAATAATCAATTCTTCATAACCAAGCAGGTCAGTAGGTAGGTCAGAATACAAACATTATTGACGCGCACCACAACTACCTACGAGGTAAGCGACCTTGAGTTTGTGTAAATTATCCAATACGAATTCCGAAGATACTAATGGAAACATGATTGTAATATTTACAAATGTATTTATATTGTCTAACTAGCTTAGCTTCATAATGTTTTTAACTGGTCAATGAATAATTATTATTCTAATGAATTACGACTGGATACTGCAGAACATTTTCACGATTGCGCTCGCATTCATTCGATATACAAAATAAGCGGCTATATAAATATCGGCTCAGTATTAAAAATAATACTTGCCGCGACCTCTTTCATACCGGAAAATTTTGCTTAAAATAAACAAGTTTATGCAATAAACACGAAGTAAAAAAATATACAACTGGCGGCTGGCGCAAATGAAATGGAGTTGTATTTTTACATCATGTTCTTGTTGTAAGACTTGTGAGGTTATTCTTATCAGATCCCAGGTTAGAATACCTTCATAACGATAGGCTCTGGGGTCCTTATCGGACAGGGAGATATTTAAATCTATCTAAAGATTATAGAAATTCATACAGTAGTCAGTGACTGCAAAAAGGTCAAAAACCTTCACTGTTATAATTGGAGGCAATAACCAAGCTCAAGGGCTTAGCATACGCCCCTGCGAATCACAAAATCAAATCATTGTCAGTCGACTGCAATGACGTCATTTGACGTGAACATAAAATTAAAATGTCTCATGATGTAAAGTTAAAATTAAATCTGGTAAATTAAACTTTGCCCTGTTCATAGTAACAATATCGAGGAAAACTTTTAAATATTCATCATAATGGTAAAATCCCTGACAAAAATATTAATTTCCATCTCCATACGTCAGATGTAATAGTTAAAATTTAACAGTTAAATGGTGAACTTTGTAGTCTATTTTTTTTTATAAAGATATTTCAAGTACTTGTACATAAATCAAAACTTCTATGCGGATTTCTACTTCAGAATTCCTGCGTAAACTGCGTGAAGCATGTATTTCCAATTATCTTGTTTTTGTTTTCAAGTCGTAAACATATGTCAATTGAACAATAAAAGTTAATTACCTATTTATGCTCTCAATGTGTTGTCAATTTAACGAGGAGATTCAAGGTTGGTGTATTGCAAACACTTGCAATGCACAACTACAATCCTTGGCCACACTACTGCGATGAGATACCATAAATAAGATGTAGTAAAGTAAATGTCGAAAGTATCTGTTGGGACGTCCACCCACAAGGTGGACCGACGACCTGATAAAGGTAGCAGGAAGGCGCTGGATGCAGGCAGCTACCGACCGTGCGATGTGGAAGTCATTGGGGGAGGCCTATGTTCAGCAGTGGATGTTCTATGGCTGAAATGATGATGATAATATCTACTGTTAACAAACATCAAATTATACAATATTGTTTCAAAATCGCACCTTATAACCACGATTAGGAAGGGCAGGAAATGCCCTATGACTATGGCATTAAGTTCGCCTAATGTACCATTAAAGTTTGAATAAATAAGTAAAGTAAAAAAAGCGACAAGGGCGAAAATTTCGTTGTAAGTGGGCTTCTAATGTTTTTTTCTGTGATTCAGTGAAGAATTTATGAAAGTTAAAGTTAGTATTGTAAAGGATACACAAGTTAGGCGCCACGTTCATGAATATCAGCGAGTAGAAGAGGTAGTGAGCGGAGTCCTCCAGGAAGAACCGCGCCAGGAATTCCCGGGAGAGGGAGATTTCGCGCGCCGGGATCCGCTGGTGCAGGCGGAGCGCCGACGTCGCCGCGTTGCCGAGCAGCGCCTTGTAGAAGGCCGACACTGGGCTGGGGGCAAAGGTTGTGGTTTGAAATACAATCAAGAAAAAAAAACCCAATAATATTTCAGCCGAATAAAATAGTTAGCTGACACCCATATTCAAACATTACTATGAGGTTCACAGTGCGCGTGGAGACACAGGCAGGGTGACACACGAACTAATCCCAGAGCTCTAATACTGGTGAAGTAGGCAGTCTCAATTCCACACATTGAACAAAAATAAACACTTTTACACATAACAATGTGGTTAGACCCAATTAACAAATTGGGTCTTCAGATTAGTTGACATTAAATCATGCAACTTTCTTGCATTCACTTTTTCATTTTCATTCATTAGCCCATCTATGGCTATCATTAAAGACTAAAACAAGACTCACTGTCTGTGTAAATTAATTTCAAAGTGTAACCTTAAGATTAGTTATTACTAAAATTACATTTTGATTTGTTACAAAACTTATTATTTTGCAACAGTATAATAAGTTTTTAAGCTAAGTAATTATAAATCTAAAGTACATATTACTTAAACTTTGTAAATCATAATTTAACTTTCCAATATTTTTACAATTTGTGCTGGATGGATACAAAAGCATTGTTAAATTTCAATATTTTTTTTATGCATAACAAGGCAGGCATTTGACCACAATTGCACCTGGTGTTAAGTGGTGTACATTTACAACTAGACAGTAAAACAAAGCATGTCTTTAAGCTGAAGCAATGTAAAATATAGTTACTTATTGAATAAAGGTAAGACATATCCTATTGTGCACAAGACAGTGAGCAGCCGGATGCCCCACAGGGCCACGTCAATCTTATTGGCGGCCACATGGGCCTTCAGCGCTGGGATGCCCTTCGGGGGACCCGTGTCTCCTGCTTGTGGGTTTTGGTCTGCCATAATCTGCAAAGAACAATCTGAATGAGGAATGTGAAAGTTTTACATAGTTTTGTAAAAATAAAAAAATATTCATTCTAAAAGATGACAAAATTAAATATAGGTTATTTGATTTACTATGGAGAGGTTGTGTACATTACTTTGTGTTAGGATAGGTAACTAGAAAATACTTGTGCCTGCCTGTATCTGATCAAAATAATATGGCAAGTACAAAAACTTTATATTTTCATAATTTTACAACATTAAGAGTTGTACTTCCATAAAAAATAAATGAACACTTTATCAACAGCAAAGATTGACTGTTATCATAATGATAATACAACAGATAAGAGGTCAAATTATGCCATGACTGGTTCAGAACATGTTACTGGAACTAAACAATAGCTTTTACGTATAATAACAACCACACAGCGCCGACGTAAATTAAGAAGCGAGAGAAATTGATCGAGTAGAAAGTTACGAATTTCTTTGGCCAAATAAGTAGATTAATGGGTCATACAAAAAATACTAAAGTACCGTTACTAGCTTGATATAAAAACCTTTATATGACATCAATATCATCAACAATTAGCATAATATGAAAATCAAGGACTTCGCTAGAAGGAAAACCTGTTTCTATGTTTAATTATACGCTGTAAAACTACGAGTATGAATCGCTACAACTTGTGAGAGTGTCTCTTAAAAAATCTTAGAATACTGCGTATCACTTATATAACATGGATAACTTACATTCAATTCTATCTATTAATCACGTTAATTACAATTAAAACCAATTAAATTGCACGAAATAAGAACCCAACGCAATCAAATCGAACATGCATGATTTGCCAAATGAAAATGACTGACTTTGACAGATAGATCCACGGAGTTGCCAGTTCTAAAGCCACGTAAAGCAGTGTATGTGTTATTCACCCCTTTTATAGCCGTTGCATTACACTTGCCTTCAATCTGCGTTTCGTTATGATAAATGAAAACAATTTTTACTGATTTTTATCAGAGAATCTCAATCTGACACTTGCCGTTTCGTTACATTTCATTCGCGGTGACATTTAAAAGTTTTAGGTTATGTGTGAAATTGATTGAAAATGATAAAAAAAATATTTATCAATAAATATGCCCAATACTACAAATTCTATGAATCCCATAGGAATTTTAGTGCAATTGCTAATGTATTGGATAAGTTTAACGTCGGGGACACTACTGAAATTAAGGTTATTTCAGTCAAATTATTCTATTGATTATTTTTGCACTTTTTTACATTATTTAAATTATCTAACAATTTGAACATTTATTTCAGGGTTGGGTGAGAAATTTACGAGTCCAAAAAGAACTCGTATTTGCCGATATTAGCGATGGTACTTGTGCAAAAAAATTACAAACAGTCATACCAAGACATCTCAAAACCGATGCGTTGACTTACGGTAGCTCCGTTCATGTCACGGGTACTTTGTCCAAGAGTCCCAAGGGACAGCTCGAGCTGGTCGCCGAGAGCGTGCGTGTCCTAGGCAGCTGTGTGGTCTTGGACGGCTATCCATTCAACCCCCGGACTACCCATCCTCCAGAGTACATCCGCCAATACCTACACCTACGATCCAGAACGAACTATATTTCGGCCATACTGAGAGTAAGACATGCCGTATCTAAGCACATAAATGAGTTTTTTGCATCTAGAAACTATATACACATTCACACCCCAATATTGACATCAAATGACTGTGAAGGGGCTGGAGAGGTCTTCAAAGTGCAGCCTGATAACGATGAGACTGTCAAGGCCATGATGCAGGAGGGAAGAGATAGAGACTCTGTGTACTTTGGCGCAAAGACTTTTTTGACAGTATCTGGCCAGCTTCATCTGGAAGCAGTATGCAGAGGAATGGGCAATGTGTACACCTTAGGGCCTACATTTAGAGCTGAGAATTCCAGATCAAGGTTGCATTTATCAGAGTTCTACATGTTAGAAGCAGAGCTAGCTTTCTGTGATAGTCTAAACCAGTTGCAGTTCTGTATAGAGGATTTACTTAAATATGTATTTACAAAAACTAGGGATTCCAATGAAGCAGACTTGTTTTTGATTGATAAAGAAAAGGCCAAGGTCCTAAATTGGATTGACAAAGAGTTTGTAACTATGTCCTATGATGAGGCAAAAGGAATTTTAAAGAAAAAAGGAATAGCAGACACAGAGGAAGGAATAAATAAAGAGCAAGAGCTGGCACTAGTTGATCACTGCAATGGGATACCAGTGTTTGTTGTGAGATGGCCTAAAGACATGAAATCATTTTATATGAAAGAATGTGATGATGATAGTTCAAAGGTAAGACGGTTTCCTAAATTACTTTTTAGAATATTGTCAATGATACACACTCAAAATGCAGCAAGTGAATGAAACTAATTCATTGAATTTTTTTCTTTGCAGGTGGATGCTCTGGATCTGTTAGCCCCAATCACTGGTGAGATAGTGGGAGGCAGTCTCAGGGAAGACAACTATGACAAGCTGAAGTTAAAACTACCCTCAGAAAAGCTCAATTGGTACCTGGAACTTCGAAAATTCGGCAACATACCCACAGGGGGCTTTGGGCTGGGCCTGGAGAGGCTACTGCAAGTGATGTGCGGAGTTCCTAACATCAAGGATACTTTGCCATTCCCTCGGTGGCCACATAACTGTGACATGTAAATAGTATTAAGTAGATTTTAAATTATTGTTGTACAGATATAAATCATTAATAAATTGTTAAATTATTTTGTGTACTTTTAATTCTCCCTACTGCATACAGGCCTTGAGTATAAGTTTTTAATTGCATTGTTAGGCATCAGTCTCCTCAACTACTTTATTTTTCGCTTACACAAAGCACGTCAGTTATAAACCGAAGAGTGTAACCAGTCTAGTAATACAGGATTATCTTTCGCATAAACGACCTTATTTATATGAGCAAACAAGCTAGAATGCAGATGAGGCAGCTACATTCGCATACGTAAGTTCGCAAGAATTTCTGTGAATACTGAATTTTATTTTATTGCGTAGTTTAGTTATGGCGCTGAAAGTCACCCCGCCTGTGAAACGTACGAACGCGTTATTCAAGTAGTATTTATTAGCATTAATTAGCGATGCTAAAGTTTCTTTTTTGATTAAACTTACTTAAAATTTTATAGGTATGTTCTAGTCTAGTCTATGTTGTAGAATTTTATTTTAGCTAGCATACCCTTTGTATGCGGGCTAGTGACCTCTAAATTGACATTCCTGAATGAACAAACTTGATGACCTCTTCTCTGCACGTGAATCTGTTTGTTTTGCAACGCAGCATCAACCTACAAGGCGGTAAGAAGACTATCTCAGCCCAGCAATTAACTTAACAATGCTGTAATTGAAAATTGAAATGTTTGATTTCGGTTAGATAGAACCATAAAATGTTTTTACCTATCATCTGCTGCAAACCGCGGCTTCACTCGCGTGAAATTTCGTTTGTCACAGATCGTCATAAATTATAGCCCATATGTTATTCTGGGTTATAAACAATAATACTGTAGTTTCATCAAAATCCGTTCAGTAGTTTTTGCGTGAAAGAGTAACAAACATCCAGACATCCAAACTTTCGCATTTATAATATTAGTAGGATTATTTAGGTAGAATTAAGTAAAACAACACTTGTTATNTCGCAAGTGTACTTTTTATTTTTCACTTACACAAAGCATGTGATGAGTGAAACCAGTCTAGTAATACAGGATTATTATCTTTCGCATATTGACCTTATTTATATGAACAAACAAGCTAGAATGCAGATGAGACAGCTACATTCGCATACGTAAGCTCGCAAGAATGTGAATTTCTATGAATACTGAATTTTATGTATTGCGTAGTTACGGCGCTGAAAGTCACCCCGCCTGTGAAACGTACGAACGCGTTATTCAAGTAGTATTAGCATTAGCGATGCTATAGTTTCTTTTTTGATTAAGCTTACTATTTGGCTATTATTAACATGGATTATTACAATTATAGGTCTATGTTGTGGAATTTTATTTTAGCTAGCATAGTGCCCTGTGTATGCGGACTAGAGTGACCTCTAGCTTGACATTCCCGAATGGAACAAACTTTATGACCACTCACTCTGCACGTGAATCTGTTTGTTTTGCAACGCAGCAGATACCTACAAGGCGGTGAGAGACTATTCTTTGGGTAAGACTATCCCAGCAATTAATTTATCAATGCTGTAATTGAAAATTGAAATGTTTGATTTCAGTTAGATAGAACTATGAAATATTTTTACCAACAAATTTTACCTATGTATTGTATTTATATCATCTGCTGCATAATAATAACTTATCTCATAATAATTATTTAGGTAGAATTAAGTAAAACAACACTCTTGTTATCATGAAGATAATTTATTGAGCCTCCAATAGAATAGTACAGATATACAAACAAAGACAAGAAAATTAAAAGAAAGTTTAAAGTTTCAGTGATTTATTGAAAACAAAACCAATGTTTTTGTGATTTTTGTAACATTTTATCATCTAAATAACATACAAATTGACTAAAACGAAACAAATAACTGCTTCTCAATTGATACACAAATACTTTGTATCACCATCAATTTGTTTGATCCGCTATATACAATAAATTATAAAGTAAACAGACATTATGCTAAATTATAAACAACCTGCTTCATTCCCTGCGGTAATCAAACGAGATTCGCCCAAGTACATGCGTAGCTCGAACCTGATATTTGCTAGATTTTGTAAGTTATACAAAAATTAACATTATATTACACTTTACACTTGGCATTACGTATTTACAAAATATATTACACAAATGTTACTGTGAAAAGAGCGTATTTCGATGCTAGTACGTCAGGAACTTAACTTTAATATCACATTTGTAAAATATGTTATAATTATCTTAAGCACTACATTCAGGTAATTGACGGAACTACGTTCCTGATAAGTTTACGAGACCTACCACTAAAAATTAAGATTAATTCAAGACACATCATAAGGTAAAGCAACCAAAATTATTGCGCGTTTACAAAGACCTTTTCAAACCCAATTAACATTCCGTTAAAACCACCAAAAATTCCATTACTATAACTATCACACACAAGTGATAAGCTTACTACTTGAAAAAATATAGGTAATTATGAAAATGCAAATTCCTATAACATTTCAATATACGGTATTTACATGATGTAAGGCTACCACTTAGAAAATGCTTATAATATAACCGTTAATGTTAGTCTTGTGTAGTTTACTTTAAGTCACAGCAGTATCATAACTCGCAGTAGGACTCGAACCCACCACCCTAGTGTATTTACATATAAAATTCATAGTCACTTCATTCGTANCAATGTATTTACATAAAAAATTCATAGTCACTTCATTCATACCATAATCATTGCACCCAAGGGTTGTCCGAAGAAAACATATTTTAGATGATATTCTAAATAATCCATTAATTGTCGTACAAAAGTCAATTCGGTTAGAAAGTTAAGTATAGCCGTAAATTAACACTTCACAGTTCACGCACACTTCACATAATGGAGCACAGTCCGGAGAGTTCGTTGCCCTTCATGACGGGTGGTTGGCGGCTGAGTCGGCGGCCTTGGAGGGCGGGTTTGAGGGTGTACTCGAGTTCTGGTTCTTCCCCGGGCGGGAGGGGCTCGTCATCCGCGCTGACGTCATCCAAGCGATCGGCGGGCGCCGGGGCAGGTATTGACTTGGAGATGTTGATGCGAATGCCGCCGGTTACGGGCGCGGTGGCGGGCGCGCTGTCGAGCTGTAGGTTACCGTCGATGGACGACAGGACCGTGGTGTGAGTCGTGTCGATCGTCGGCTGAGGGGACAGCTCCTCCGCCGTTATCACTGGCTCGTCGTCTGGAAATTGCATAATGTTGTAAGTTAGTTTGTCACTTGCGTTACTCTTTTACAGTTGGTATTTGGAAGGGTAGAGGATGAGCTCTAAATATTCAACCTAATCTATGCTAGAGATTGAATCTAGTTTGGAGCTTTATTTTTATTGTTATGGACCCAAGTGCTGTAAAGGTGAAATACTAACGCTAACCAAGATCAGCTACACGCTAACAAAATCAAAAAGAACACCAACCAGTTTCAATAGATCTTAGCATACTAATAGTCAATAGTATCAGAAGCAGCACTAGCCAGGGTCAATAGATTCCTGCTTGATCTTAACATTCTGATAGTCAACAGAATCAAGTCGAGATGTTCTAAAGCCCGGTCCGTGAGCACGTAGAATTTTGGCCAATGACCCCTAGCTACCCATCCTTATCGCTCGCGCGTAATTAATTATATTGCTGTCGCGACTGTGCGACTGGCACCCGCAGTGAGTGTGCGAGCGCGATAGCAACATAATTACGCGCGAGCAATAAGGATAGGTAGCTTGGGGTCATTGGACAAAATTCTACGTGCTCACGGACCAGACTATACTGTTTATTTTTTTCATAATCATCATTTCAGCCATAGGACGTCCACTGCTAAACATAGGCCTCCCCCGATGATTTCCACAATGGACGGTTAGTGGCGGCCTGCATCTAGCGCTTTCCCGCTACCTTTATGAGGTCGTCTTCTTATTTTTGCTATTTCTTTTTTTTATTAAAAGCAGTCCTAACCTGGGTCAATAGGCTCCTGCTTGATCTTAACATTCTGACAGTCAACAGAATCAAGTAAGAGATGTTTTACTGTTTCTTTTTAACTATTTTTCTATCAAAAGCAGTTCTAACCTGGGTCAATAGGCTCCTGCTTGATCTTCACGTTGTGGAAGTCGAGCTGCGCCTGGCGGTCGCGCTCGCGGCGCGTGTCGGCGGTCTCGTCGTCGGTGTCGGCGTCGTCCTGCACCACCACCTCCTCCACCGGCTCGGCCTTGAACACCACGTCGTCCTCGTCGCCTTCGTCGATCTGCGGGAATAGGTTAGACCGTGAATTTTGGACGTTATTGGACTTAGCTTGATTTAAAAAGGGCGCAGGCCCCTCTTTCCCACTGAGAACTCTTGAGCACTTGCCTAGGATCCACGATCAAGTAGGCTCCCATATGCTCTCAATGTACAGACGAGAGCACACAAGGTAAACGCTATGACACCTTATTTAGTTGCAAGTCTATGCATATCTTTTTCCAAATAAAGATATCAGTTTAGATGAACCCTTATCCAATTAATGGTTACTGACTATAAATAAATAAATATCTAATCAAGAGTTTAGTTACTGCATAATACCGGGGACATTTAAAAATCCCAATTGTAGAAAGTACATGGCTTTTTCGTTCATTTCATTCAAATGACGTCTACTGCTAAAGAACTGACAAAGGCCTCCCCAAGGAACTCCACAACGACCGGTCCTGCCCTGTCCGCATCCAGGTACTTCCCACAAGTTTTACCAGATCGTGATCCACACATGGCTTTTATGATTGAATAACAAAGCTATCAAAGTAAGTCGAACCTCAACTTCGAACTCCTCTTATGTTTTTCTAATTACGTTGTGGGTCCAATGACAGTAACTTTCCCCCGGGACAAACTTAACCTTCACTGGTTGGGTTTTTATTGGCAGTCAAGCTGGAGATCCTGGTTACACAGGATTAGAAGCGGTGGGAACGAGAGGTGGGAATAGTCTGCGGCGGCTATCCGCCACAATCCTAGCTTGGACCACCGCCTTAGATTTGGGAGCGATCCGCTTCCGCCTATGAAATTGGGCCAGCCCCGACCTGACTGAACATGACCGAATGGTTCGCGCATGCGTGCTGCGGCCTTCACAATACGTCTGCGTCACTCGCACACCCGTGAAGACGTATGCTGCCGTCTCGCTTCAACGCCGGTCACCGTTCTCCGCTCACTCATCGCCATTGAAGAGAATTTGAAATATGTCGTCGTGACACTTCTTCCGCGATCGCTTTGCTCTTAAGATTTAAATAATTTTACTGCTATAATTGTATCCTAATCAATCCCTTGCTATTCCTGTTGTTAAATATAATTTCCAATCCGCTAATAATATTTTTCCTTCCACCGAGTTCTTCCTAAGGTAGGATTTCCTGCCTAACAATAATCTTAACGATTAAGAATCGGAATAGGATTCCGAGTAGAATATATGGTGGGTTGTTGGCAAATAACCCCCATAAGTCTTTCTATCAGAATGTGTACTAACCTCGACGGGTTCCGGCAGTGGCTCGGTGACGACCTCCACGACGGATTCTGCGTCGGAATCCACGTTGTCGTCTGCATCCAGAACCTCGATGGGGTCCTCGTTGGTCTCCACTGGCACCTCTGCAGGTGTCTCCTCTTTGGGGGGCTCCTCTTTTGTGAGCGACGCCTGTGGGACGGGACGTGTTTAGTCATGGATATAGGACATGGACAAAACTAAGCTAATTTTGTAATCACTATTTCACTTACAGATAGAAAAATAAAAAATATCTTTCAGAAGGAAATATATCCGACGACATTATTCACAATCTGCAACCGGACGTATCTTAAAAACTCATTTATTTATGCAAGTAGGCTTTTAAAAAGCACTTTTACACATCTCAGTATTAACACTACCACTGCTTTAGGACAATAAATGGGCCAGTACTAAGAAGAAGCAGCGCAATAAAAAATGTCCTCTATTTTGCCTCTAGTAAATAAAATAAGTGGTTCTTCTGCAGTAGTGGAGATTTCTGACCTGCCGAGCCAGAATATGCGCCAAAACGAAGAAGGCCAAGAGAAGAAGTGTTAGAAACAAAGGGGTTGTCGATAAATGCTTTGATAAGGTTTTATCGTAATATTTAGAACTTTTATGTTGTATTTTGATTAAATTCTCACTAATACGGGCAACATAATTTAAAAAGGTCTGCCCGCGACCATGACCCGTTAACCGAGTTGAAACGTCGGGAAGGTAAATACTTTTTGTTTGTATGTTGCCAAATCCCTTAGCAGCGAGAAATAAGGTTTTAGCGCAGCCTGAACCTGCAAATAATTATCCTTAGACATTTTACACTGCGCTTCTAGTCCCAAACTAAGCAAAGCTTGTACTATGGGTACTAGACAACGGATATAAACATACTTAAATACTTTTTTTTTTGTAAACACATACTTATTATACATAGAAAACACCCAGTCCAATACAAATATGTTCATGCACACAAATGTTTGTACTGTGCGGGAATCGAACCCGCTACCTCCGGAATCCACTACACCAAACGGCCGACAAACTTTTTACACCGAATTTAGTCAAAATGACGAAGATGTTACCGTACCTTATAGTCGTCCAAGCACATCGGATGGTAATTATTCCCATCGTGCCTGACAGAGTTGCGTAGATGCCATTCCTCTTTGTCCTCGTTGTAGAACTGCTGGAAGGCGTCGCCGCACAGCGCGCACGTGCTCTCAGCTGGCGCGCCCGCGGCCACCGACGGCGCCTCGCCAGCCGGCTCCGGCGGCTCCGTCTGCTCCGCGCCGGCTGTCTCGAACCAGCTCTTTTCTGTAGGGGGATGGAGGTTTTTTTATGAGTTTTATGAGAGTTTTCATGAGGTACATGATGTACTATTTATAGAAAAAGAACAGTAAGAGAGGATTGTTAGACTGGGTTGTTCTGGTTACCATGTGGTGCTACACCAATTAAGAGACTTTTTATTTATTTATTTATATTAGGGAAACAAACAATTTTGATATACAGACAAATAATCACACAAAAAATAGGACAGAAATCAGCAAAGTTTCCACAGTTAAAATTAATACAGAGTGCAGACTAAAAATTAATTAACCTTATTTTATTACCACTTAGGCAATAAGTAATAATGACTTCGTATTTCGGAAGGTATGTTTAGTCACGGATTCAATTGACCCATGTTGGATGCTCATGAAGTCTCAGATTGTCACTTCAGTTTTTTTTATACATGATAAGACAGGTATTTGACCGCAATCGCACCTGGTGTTAAGTGAGATGCAGTCTAGGATGGTACAAATCTGCCCAGTAAGTGCATAATATTCACTCTCGCCTTGAAAAGGCTGTTGTTACTACTCCCACGATAAATAAAAGTGGAAAGTTACATTTTTAAAATGGGACACTTCATTATCACCTAACTCAAAGTGCACAAGTGCGATCTGTGATGAAAAAACCTTACTGAGAAGGCCAGTTACCACTGATGATATACGGCTCGGAATCGTAGCCTCTCACTATAGGCTACGTTCAGTGTTATTACAAGATTGAATCACAAATGAGGAGATCCGTAAACGAACTAACGTCGCTGACATAAATAAATAAAATAAATAAATCTTTGGACAATTTCATACAGCGCCAGTTAGCCCCAAAAAAGTAAGCAACTTAATGCTCGTGTTGTAGTGCTAGTTTAACGGATATACTACTTATATACTTTTTTTAAATACATACATATTATACATAGTAACATCCAGACCCCTCACAGAAAATTTAAATTCATCATTTCAATTTCTGCCCGGCCGGGAATCGAACCTGGGACCTCTTGGCATAGTAGTCCGTTCTGAACCACTACACCAAACGGCCGACAAATAATAAATGCTGCGATTCTGGAATTTTTATATTCTGGCAGCAATGGTTTGCAGAAGACTGGTGTCGGGTGATGTTTATGACAGTACTGACCTCTCTCCTCCAAATCCTCGACCTCCTCGTACTGCAGCCAGTCGGACAAGTCGTAATGCCAGTGCCGCGAGTGGGCACGGCGCGCCGAGTCCCGGTCGCGGCGGTTCTGGCGGAAGTGCCAGTCCAGGTGCTGTGAGTAGCGCACAGTGTGCTCGGGCGGGAAGCGCGCGCCGCAGCCGGAGCATTGCATGCCTCCGTACAGCCGGCTCACCAGACCCGGCTGTTTGCTGCTGGGGAATTATACGCATATTAAATTTTCTGACGAGATACATTTTTAAAATAAGTTGGAGAAATCGTACTGCCTAACGGCCGGTTCACACATGTCTCCGTTTTACTGTCCCGTTTTATCGTGTACTATGTATACAGAATACTGTGTCATGTGTGAAGTCGCTCATACAACTACATACGCCATCGACAAAAAAAACGTACACGATAAAACGGAACAGTAAAACGGAGACACGTGTGAACCGGCCGTAAGGTAAGGGAGGGAATCTAATGTTTTTTTTTTTTTTTTTCAAATTATTTCCAGTATTCAATATTAATTTAAGTATTTCAAAAATAACTGTTATTTTGTGCTAAGATGTGCTAATCGAAAGAAGTCGCTTAGAAGTCGAAGTCGAAGTAAGTGACTTAGAAAATTGGCGGCAGATCGCTAGTTTCTGAGGAAAAAATTAAGGTTTAAAAGTTACTCCTTTTGCTTATAAATTGTTTGACTTGAAGGTGAGGGCTGAAATGAAGAGCGATTTACTCAATACTACTGGTATAAAATTGAATAAAAAGTACAAACAGTCAGTCAGTGTACCTAAAAATATAAAATAAAAAGAAGTCAAGGTCCAAAATACTTACACTCTCAGCGTCTCAGGTTTGAGCAAGTCCACTCTGTGAATGACGCTCTTATCCTCTTTCGGCTTCGGCTTCTCCTCGGGCTTCTGCTCCAGTTTCGGCTCGTCTTTCGTCTCTTTCGGCACTTGGACGATGCCGGTGGCCAGTAGCTTCGCGAAGAGGTCGTTGACGTTGATGTTTCCTAACACCGGTACCAGAGGGTTGGGTTTTTCGTCCGCGGGGGTTTCTAACCCGGGGATCTTGTCTGGTTTGGTGAAGAGCGGTTCTGCACAACTGTATTCTGAGGCTGATGTGGGTGCAGAGCTGAAGCTTGAGGGCATCACGCTCGCTAGCATGTCCAGACCTGCGACAAAAGAGTCTTTTGTAAAGTCGATGTTGTTTTTTGATGACAAATTATTGGTAAATTTTTTTTTTGCTAAATGTACTATAGTCTGGTCCGCGAGCACGTAGAATTTTGTCGAATGACCCCAAGCTACCCATCCTTATCGCTCGTGCGTAATTATGTTGCTGTCGCGCTCGCTCACTCACTGCGGGCACCCGTCGCACAGTCGCGACAGCAATATAATTACGCGCGAGCGATAAGGATGGGTAGCTTGGGGTTATTGGACAAAATTCTACGTGCTCACAGACCGGCCATTCGTAAACTACTTGAGATATGTGAGAAATATGCTGAAACTCATGGGCTCAGATATAACGCCAAAAAAAGTGAACTTATGATGTTTAAGTCTCGGGATCATAAGATCACCCTAGTACCTCCCGTTTATTTAGGCGGTGTTGCACTTAAACAGGTCTCGCGTNACATACATTAACATTAACATTTAAACTTGTATACCTTAACTAATAAAGAAACAAAAAACAAACGGTAAACATTTTTGCTGACTACCGTCAACACCGACAATATCACTCGTAAGTCCATTCAACGGAGCAGCGGTCGGGCGTCATAGAAAAACGAGCGTTAATAGTAGTGCTGAACGGATCATAATGGCATGTGTCGATGCCGACGGCCAGCATTGACCACTAAAACTAGGGACTTTTTTTTAGGTGATATTAAGTGGTACCTTATGTGATATTAAGTGATTAGACCTTATTGAACGTCATACTGTAAGGCTGGGTTGCACCATCTACTTTAACTTTGACAAACGTAAAAAATATGTCAAACTCCATTCAAAAAGCACCGGTTATCGTTATAGTTACGGTTAGTTAGGTGGCAAAGTTAGGTGGTGCAACTCAGCCTAATTATTCATATAACAGACTAGACATTGTTGCAAAATAACACCCATTACAAGAACTAAGATGGATTCCGTGGAGGGTAGTTGAACGGGAAGCATGGTCGATCTGTTTTAATGGTTTCAATTTATTATTTAATGGACTTTAGTGTACAAATTTGGTGTTATTTTGTGTTCTAAAGTGCAGTGAAGTGATAAATTATAAAAAACATTGAAATACTTCGAATTTGAGCGCGCATCGAGTGTCGAGTGGGTTGTCGTATGAACAACCCGCTTTGGACCCGGTGGCGTCTCGAAACCTGCTTACGGGCATACTTAACCCCACGGAATCCATGAAAAATCAATAGAACTGAAACACCCACGTTCTATTGATAACTATGTCAATATTTTTCACTCGACATTGGCAGAAATAAACCTCCCAGAGAGGTTTAATTGCCACAAATAAAAAAAAAAAGAACTAAGATGTCACAGTTTAATGTGCTGTGGTCTGTACTCACTCAACTGCCTTTGAAGGCACAATATAAGCTTTGTTCAGGTCAAAAAGCATAGAAATACGAACTTTCTTGTTTAATTGAATTTAGTTACTGCATCAATGTTATATTGGGACATATCTCACATATAGCATTGCATAAAATACATGGCTTTTATGATAGATATAAAAATTAATCGCAAAATGTGTTGGTAAGCGCGTAACTCAACAACGCCTGGACCAATTTTACCAATTCTTTCTTTTTAATTGAATTCCAAAGATGGTTTTTACGGGGAAAGATCCGGGAAAATCCTAAAAACAGTCCTTTATTCACGCGGGCGATGCCGCGGGCGGAATGCCAGTGATATAATAAAAACATAACCCTCCTCCCGCAGTCGGGTAAATAAACTATCAAAGGGTGTACTAACCTCGACGGGTTCCGGCAGTGGCTCGGTGACGACCTCCACGACGGATTCTGCGTCGGAATCAACGTTGTCGTCCGCATCCAGAACCTCGATGGGGTCCTCGTTGGTCTCCACTGTCACCTCTGCAGGTGTCTCCTCTTTGGGGGGCTCCTCTTTTGTGAGCGACGCCTGTGGGACGGGACGTGTTTAGTCATGGATATAGGACATGGACAAAACTAAGCTAATTTTGTAATCACTATTTCACTTACAGATAGAAAAATCAAAAATATCTTTCAGAAGGAAATATATCCGACGAGATTATTCACAAGTTGCAACCGGTCTTATCTTAAAAACTCATTTATTTATGTAAGTAGACTTTTAAAAAGCATTTTTACACGTCCCAGTATTAACCCTACCGCTGCTTCAGGACAATAAATAGGCCAGTGCTGAGAAGAATCAGCGCAATAAAAATGTAATGTCATGTATTTTGCCCCTAGTAAATAAAAAAAGTGGTTCTCTTGGAGCAGTGGAGACTTGTGACCTGCCCAGTTAGAATATGCGCCAAAACGAAGAAGGCCAACCCAAGAGAAGAAGTGTTAGAAACAAAGGGGTTGTCGATAATGCTTTGATAAGGTTTTATCGTAATATTTAGAACTTTTATGTTGTATTTTGATTAAATTCTCACTAATACGGGATTGGGCAACACTTTTAAAAAGGTCTGCCCGCGACCATGACCCGAGTCGAAACGTCTGGTAGGTAAATAACTTTTTGTTTGTATGTTGCCAAATCCCTTAGCAGCGAGAAATAAGGTTTTATCGCAGCCTGAACCTGCAAATAAATATAAATATCCTTAGACATTTTACACTGCGCTTCTAGTCCCAAACTAAGCAAAGCTTGTACTATGGGTACTAGACAACGGATATAAACATACTTAAATACTTTTTTTTTTGTAAATACTGTTAATTATTTACTTGAAACGGATCTCTTTTGGAAAAACAATAATATTTTTGCCGGGGAGCGTACACACGACAGCCACATCGAAAACGCGGTAAAACCCAACTGACAGCTCCGAGCTGTCAAGGTGATAGCTCGGACTAGGTGTTATTTGAACGTCATGTCACAAGTTCATGATACAACAAAACACAATAGCCATAGAGGAGAAGAAGAATGTAACTGAAAAGGAGATGTCAGCTAACAGTTCGGCCTTCCTGACACTTCTTCGTCCTCGAAAGAACTTCACATGTGGCCGGACAGGCCTTCAGGTAACTCACACAAGTCACACAGTCCGTTTCCTCTCTCCTTAAATACACACAGCATGAACCTCACAGAAAAGCACAAGAATACAGGAAACTTACCCTGAGCCGGGGTCAGATCTTAGGTGCGGCGTGCACGTTTAGGCTTTGCATAACCGTGGAGTCTTCCACACGGCCAGCTACGCCCGGTCCAAGAATTGTCACTTACACAGCACACATGGTATGGCATCACATAGTTCACACAGTTTCATATTATACACACACAGTCTACACAGACATGTCCCATACAGTTCCATACGGCGTGTCCCACACAGTTGCTCTGGACACGTCCCACTCAGTTATTCACGACATGTCCCACCCAGTTGCTCTTGACATGTCCCACCCAGTTATTCGCGACATGTCCCACCCAGTTATTCGCGACATGTCCCACTTAGTTACTCTTGACACGTCCCACCCAGTTATTCACGACATGTCTCACTCAGTTTCTCACGACCATGTCCCACTCAGTTACTCATGACATGTTTCACACAGTGTTGTAATATTTACACATATCATACACATTTTGTGTCTCTCTTTTTTTTTTTTTTTTTTTTTTTTTTTTTTTTTTTTTTTTTTTTTTTTTTTTTTTTTTTTTTTTTTTTTTTTTTTTTTTTTTTTTTTTTTTTTTTTTTTTTTACTCTTCATCGTCACCATCATCTGAAGTGGATGACTCCTCCCTTGAGTGCCAAAGCTTCATCTTATCGCGCGCTACCACGTTCTTATAAGTTCGTTTACCATGAGAGATTGATGTTACTTCAAATCGGTCATGCGGCAGAACAGCTGCAACTTTATATGGTCCCGAGTATTTAGGCACGAGTTTTCCACTCGTGAGACCAGTCCTCAAGATCTTCCTCTCTACCATCACTAACGCCCCAACGTTGATGGACTCCGGCTGGTAGTGGTGCTTATCATATCTTGCCTTCATGAGTGATGCTCTCCGTTCAACTTCTCTGTCGGCTTCTTCTCTTAAGACAGAAACATCAGCGTTCGAAGGGATCGGCCCTAGTAGTTCTCGACCTAGCCGGGGCCTGAATCCACACAGCAGTTCTAGTGGGGATTTCCCAGTGCCCTGGCTGACCGTTGAGTTGATTCCTAATTGTACTTTAGGTAAATGAGCATCCCACCCCTTCTGTTCTTCGCCCATTTGTGCAGTCAGGGATGCCAAAATGGTCCTATTCAGCCGCTCCACTTGGCCGTTTGCTCGAGGGGTGGCAACAGCATTCAACACGTGTCTAATACCAAGTTCTTTACAGTATTCTCTGAATTCCCGCCCGGTAAACGCTGTGCCTCGATCACTAATAATACGCACAGGATATCCAAACACTTGTCCCAGCCTGCTTATCGCATTTATAGCCCCTCGCGCGTTGGCGCTGGCGACGGCTTCCAGCCAGACGAATTTCGTGAACCCATCAATTATGGCAAAAATGTAGGTTTTCCCCGAACTCTTGCAAAACGGTCCCAGATGGTCTATGTGGAGTGTATGGAATGGTACGGGGACTTTGGGTATCGGGTGCAATACCCCTGGCTGCTTCCCTGCAGGTTTCTTTGAAAACTGGCAACCCAGACAACTATTCACATACTTCCGCACGCACCTCCTCATCCTTGGGAACCAGTATTTTGCTTCAATTGCCTCTATGCATTTTTCTGCACTCAAGTGGCCGTTGTCGTCATGATATATTTTCATAATATGCAGTCTAGCACCCCTGGGCAGTACCGGTCTCATCGCATCGTTAAGTCGACGATGCAATCGTCCGTCAACTATCTTGTACTCTTTTCGTACTCCGCTGTTCTGATCCTCCCCACTTGTGGGTGCGCAGCTCAGGGTTTTAATAATGCTCTGTATCCCCTCGTCTCCTTCCTGTAAAATGTCGATCAGGTCCTTCTCTTCGATGTGGTGAACGCTAATTGGATTGCGGCTTAGAGCATCGACATGTGCCATTGATGTCCCTGCCCTGTGCTCCACCTCAAAATCATATTCCTGAAGGTCCAGCCACCATCTGGCGATGCGGGGAGTCAAGTCCCGCTTCGACCAAGCAAGTCGCAACGCTGAGCAATCAGTCACCACTAAAAACTTGCGTCCAGTAACATACACTCTAAACTTTTGGATGCTGAAGACCACTGCCAATGCTTCCAGTTCAAAGCTATGATAGTTTTGTTCGGCCGTGGTCGTTTGTCTGCTAGCATACGCAACAACCTTCAGCTTACCATCAGCTTGCTGCTGCAACAGCACTCCTCCTAGCCCGGCTTTGGAGGCATCTGTGTGAATCTGAATTTCTTTATCCGGCTGATATATCGCTA
This sequence comes from Ostrinia furnacalis, assembly GCF_004193835.3. Classification (NCBI taxonomy): domain Eukaryota; kingdom Metazoa; phylum Arthropoda; class Insecta; order Lepidoptera; family Crambidae; genus Ostrinia; species Ostrinia furnacalis. Next base: position 236,869 of record NW_021133781.1, read on the forward strand.
GGACCGGATCGGAGGTCAGTGCTTCTTTCAGTGTCTGCATAGCTCCGCGCTGCTCTTCTCCCCACGTCCAGTCCTGATTTTTCTTTGTTAACATCGTCAATGGTTGCGCTAACGAAGCAAACCCCTTGATGAATTTTCGGAAGTAGCTCGCAAGACCGAGAAATTGTCGGAGCTCATGGACATTCGTTGGAGTTTTAAAACTCTCCACCGCAGCCACCTTAAGAAGGGAGGGGCGCATCTCTCCACCCGAAATGACATGGCCGAGGTACTCCACCGTGCTGGTAAGGAAAACACATTTATCTCGCTTGAGTTTCACCCCTGCAGCCGCTATCAGTGCTAAGACCTGTTCTAAATTCGCTAGGCAATTTTCTGTACTGTCGCCCCACACGATAACGTCGTCAATGTACACTTCCGCGCACTTGTGGAGGACAGGAGCAAGTATCTGATGCATCGCCCGCTGGAATACTGCTGGTGCATTGCAGAGACCGAAGCTCATCATCTTATATTGATAATGTCCTTCGGGCGTGACGAAAGCTGTGAGTGGCCGCGACGCTGGAGCGATCCTAATTTGATGGTACCCGTTGGCCAAGTCGAGACAGCAGAAAACCTCCTTTCCAGCCAACTGATCCAGAAGGTCTTGAATAACCGGTAGTGGGTACCGCTCCTTTTCAGTGATCTTGTTCAAGGCTCTATAGTCCACACACATGCGGTAACCCCCATCTTTCTTGCGGACCAATAGTACTGGGCTGGCATATTGAGAAGTCGAAGGTTCTATGACACCTGCATCGAGTAACTCCATCACCGTGTTTCTTACAATCTCTTTTTCATGGAACGACATCCGATAAGGTTTGTAATTGACCACTCTGTCCTGAGTTAGCCTTATCGTCATCTCAATATCACAGTTTCCCAACTCAACACCCTTTCCAGCAAAACAATCTTCATATTCTTCCAAGAGTCGTTGTAGTGTATCCCGCTGAATGTCAGTCAGATCATCCCCCACTGTGTAGTTCTTGTCTGAAGCAGTATGGTCAATCCTTTCAGCCCGCGCAATACACTCCTCGCTATTAAGTTGCATTGTCGAATTGGTCTTATTGATCAGTTTCATTATTACATGACCATCCTCACTTTCTACTTCGTGACATATAATTTCCTTCTCCATCATGGGTTTCCCTTGTTCGCTATGATTTAGTTTCAAAATGCCACTTATAAGAGGTTCAGTTCGGGCTGGAACCTTGTTGAATCCGGGTGTTAACGTTACATTAGCCTGCGGGTAAAGAGTAACTTTAGAGTTTGTAACGGCAACATTCTTGCATAGTTCATTGAGTGCTGGTTCCTCCTCATAAATGTTCAGATGGGTTGATGTCTTCACAATAACGATATTTGGAGCTTCGGTAAAGGGTTGGCCCACTAGAACGTCAAAATTTTGCACTTCATCTGGTACAATGTATAATTCCGTTTGTTTCTCCACGCCATCCACACTCAATTTCACTGTAGTAACCCCCAATGGCAAGGTAAGGGCGTTACCATACCCCTTTATGACAATTGAGTCATCAGCTGTCCTCGCTAAGTTTAGTTTTGCACTAAAACTTTGAGTGATGGTATTACATGAACTTCCAAAGTCAATGTATCCTTGTGCCTTAACACCATTTACTAATATTTCCTTAAAATACTTCTTGTCTGACTTGTCACCGCAAAGTATCTGAATATTTCGAATATCCCTCCCATGACCATCACGAGCACCTTGTCTTTTGCAATCAACAGCTAGGTGCCCCTTGGCGTTGCAATTGGTACAACTTTTATCTTTATTTTTCTTGAGATAGCATTGCTCTTCCAGATGGCCTCTTTTCCCACAAAAACGGCATCGCTTATCATTAATTTCTTGCTCCTTATCATACCTCCGGCATTCTCTGGCTCTGTGTCCCGGCTCCCCACAAGCATAGCATTTCCTGATCATTGCCGGGGCACGGTTATTCATTGACTTGTTCTCACTTGTATCAATATCAGTAGCCTTTAAATTTGCCAAATACACCAACAAGGAGGGAGTGGTGGTGCACCCTGCTGACACTGCACCTATCTCCATCAGTCTATTTCCCAGCGTCCCGATGATTGCTTCTGTTATTATGTCATCAGACATACCACAAGACATTCCCAATCCAAGCTTCTCATAGTAAAATTTTATAGGATCTTCTTTAGGCATCTTCACCCTGTTCACTAATTCTCTGATTTGAGCCAGCTTATTCTTGGTAAAAGGAAATGCTCTTATCAGTTTTTCTTTCCATTCCTCCCAGGTAATTCCATAAGATGATTGATGTTCATACCAGCCACGGGCATACCCCTTCAATTTTGCTGTACAATTGCAAATTAGAGTTCGTTCATCCCAACCATGCATACGGGCAACACCTTCCAAATTTCTAATCCAATGCTCAACGGGGACACTGGTAGTCTGTGGGTTAAATTCAGGGATAAAGTCATTTTGTCCCACATAGCGAACCGCAGAGTTATCTGGATTAACATTAAAACTGGCATCTACATATTGTGGCCTCATTATTGGAGTGAGCTCGGGGGTGCCACCCCTAATAAAGGTAGAAGAGGCCGGCGCTTGATGAGATCTGCCATCTGCCTTCCTCAGGTCTCGTACGTAATTTTCTAAAGCCTCAATCCGACTGTCCTTTCTCCTGAGCTCTCGCAGGTATTTTATTTCCTGATGATGCATTTCCCCATCTGGACTTGATGGGTCTACTGAGTAATGAGAACGATTCCTTTTCTTGCGATCGCCCATTGTAATTATTTCCTTTACAAACGACACAAATAGCCCCTTCACACACACAGTAATATTTAAACAGATAGATCAATAGATTTATCACAGTAGCATTATAGGAGTGTAATCTGTCGTTGACTATTTCAAAAACAATGTTCATTCAATCCAGAGTCTGAGTTCCAGACAGAAAATAGTAAAAGGAACAAGCTCACCCGGTTGCCAATACAAACGTGCAGTAACACGACCTACAACCACACTCACTTTACCACAACACCACAATACTATACTTTAACAGAGGAAATCACTTAAATGAAATATGAGAGTGATTTAAAAGTTGGTTTGCAACTACGGGAAACGTTTTTATCGCAACACACAATGTTTTCAGAACTTTCGCTGGTAGGTCCCAAACAGGTTCGAACCGGTTTCGCCGTTCGGTTGTTCTTTCACACACTGATATTCACAGTAAAACGTAACGATAACACTTGTACTTTGCAAGCATGAGTTCCACTTCTGAATTCTGTTAATTATTTACTTGAAACAGATCTCTCTTGGAAAAACAATAATATTTTTGCCGGGGAGCGTACACACGACAGCCACATCGAAAACGCGGTAAAACCCAACTGACAGCTCCGAGCTGTCAAGGTGACAGCTCGGACTAGGTGTTATTTGAACGTCATGTCACAAGTTCATGATACAACAAAACACAATAGCCATAGAGGAGAAGAAGAATGTAACTGAAAAGGAGATGTCAGCTAACACTACATAATACATACTTATTATACATAGAAAACACCCAGTCCAATACAAATATGTTCATGCACACAAATGTTTGTACTGTGCGGGAATCGAACCCGCTACCTCCGGAATAGTAGTCCGTTTCGAACCACTACACCAAACGGCCGACAAACTTTTTACACCGAATTTAGTCAAAATGACGAAGATGTTACCGTACCTTATAGTCGTCCAAGCACATCGGGTGATAATTATTCCCATCGTGCCTGACAGAGTTGCGCAGATGCCATTCCTCTTTGTCCTCGTTGTAGAACTGCTGGAAGGCGTCGCCGCACAGCGCGCACGTGCTTTCAGCTGGCGCGCCCGCGGCCACGGACGGCGCCTCGCCAGCCGGCTCCGGCGGCTCCGTCTGCTCCGCGCCGGCTGTCTCGAACCAGCTCTTTTCTGAGGGATGGTGGTTTTTATGAGTTTTATGAGAGTTTTTATGAGGTAGATGATGTACAGTCGCGGAATGAAAAGGTTCGTCACCTTAGTGTCGGTTTTCGGTTGCACTAGGTACTGTAAGAGTCAAACCTGCCAACATAACCGTGCAAGAAACATTGCTGCTAACATTTAAATAAATATGACGTTTGCTAACGAATAATGTTTTGCTTGTTTATTTTTTATCCCATCAGTGCAATGTTAGAAAATGTAGTTTTTTTTAATTAATAGATATTGGCAGGTTGAACCAACAAGGTTTTAGTTTATCAATCATAATAATCTTCTTGACAAGTTAAATCGTCAACTTTCATCTGAATAATTTTGAACTTTACTGACGAACAGTTAAAGATTATTTTCTCTAACTCAAAAAGGGCAGGTAGGGCCCAAAAGATAAGGAGACATGTAAAGTGCCCCATAAGGGCTACCTTTTCTTTTTTTATTATTTACTATATTTTGACGTTCATAAGTGCCACTAGTAGTCTAAACTGAATAAATATTTTTGATTTTGATTTTAAGAGACTTTAATTCCACTTTGGTTAGGCAATAAGCACTTCGTATTTTGGAAGACATGCTAGTTCATAGATCATTGGTTCAATGATCCATGTTGGATGCTCATAAAGCTCGGATTGTCACTTGTTACATAGTTACGACAAAAAAAAGATATGGAAAGTTACATTTAATTTAAAAAGGGGCCCTTGGTTATTGGAATTGTTTTTTATTTTTTGCATTTTTAATGTAGTATACCTCTTGTAGGCATCTTTGCAAGTAGTATACCTCTTATAGTAGATCGCACTTGTGCACTTTGAATGAAGACGGCGATCTTGGATATTTTGACATGGCGGGCATGTATTAGTTTAGTAGGTCCTACAAATGACAGAGTACTGACCTCTCTCCTCCAAATCCTCGACCTCCTCGTACTGCAGCCAGTCGGACAGGTCGTAGTGCCAGTGCCGCGAGTGGGCACGGCGCGCCGAGTCCCGGTCGCGGCGGTTCTGGCGGAAGTGCCAGTCCAGGTGCTGTGAGTAGCGCACAGTGTGCTCGGGCGGGAAGCGCGCGCCGCAGCCGGAGCATTGCATGCCTCCGTACAGCCGGCTCACCAGGCCTGGTTGTTTGCTGCTGGGGAATTATACGCATATTAAATTTTCTGACGAGATACATTTTTAAAATAACTTGAAGAAATCGTACTGCCCAACGGCCGGTTCACACATGTCTCCGTTTTACTGTTCCGTTTTATCGTGTACAAACGTCTTTTTTTCGTCGGTGTATGTATTACTGTATACAGAATACTGTGTCATGTGTGAAGTCGCTCATATAACTACATACGCCATCGACGAAAAAAAACGTACACGATAAAACGGAACAGTAAAACGGAGACACGTGTGAACCGGCCGTAAGGTAAGGGAGGGAATCTAATGTNAAACGTCTTTTTTTCGTCGGTGTATGTATTACTGTATACAGAATACTGTGTCATGTGTGAAGTCGCTCATATAACTACATACGCCATCGACGAAAAAAAACGTACACGATAAAACGGAACAGTAAAACGGAGACACGTGTGAACCGGCCGTAAGGTAAGGGAGGGAATCTAATGTTTTTTTTTTTTTTTCAAATTATTTCCAGTATTCAATATTAATTTAAGTATTTCAAAAATCACTGTTATTTTGTGCTAAGATGTGCTAATCGAAAGAAGTTGCTTAGAAGTCGAAGTCGAAGTAAGTGACTTAGAAAAATTGGCGGCCAATCGCTAGTTCCTGAGAAAAAGTTGAGGTTTAAAAGTTACTCCTTTTGCTTATAAATTGTTTGACTTGAAGGTGAGGGCTAAAATGAAGAGCGATTTACTCAATACTACTAATATAAAACTGAATAAAAGTTTAAGTACAAAGAAAGATCAATTACCTAACTTTACAGCAAGTGTCAAAGTTTCCTATACAATAAGGCAAAAGTCAAGGTCCAAAATACTTACACTCTCAGCGTCTCAGGTTTGAGCAAGTCCACTCTATGAATGACGCTCTTATCCTCTTTCGGCTTCGGCTTCTCCTCGGGCTTCTGCTCCAGTTTCGGCTCGTCTTTCGTCTCTTTCGGCACTTGGACGATGCCGGTGGCCAGTAGCTTCGCGAAGAGGTCGTTGACGTTGATGTTTCCTAACACCGGTACCAGAGGGTTGGGTTTTTCGTCCGCGGGGGTTTCTAATCCGGGGATCTTGTCTGGTTTGGTGAAGAGCGGTTCTGCACAACTGTATTCTGAGGCAGAAGTGGGTGCAGAGCTAAAGCTTGAGGGCATTACGCTCGCTAGCATGTCTAGACCTGCGACAAAAGAGTTGTTTGTAAAGTCGATGTTGTTTTTGTATGATAAATTACAATTTGTACTGAAATATTTTTTTCAAAGCATATTAGTACTAAATGAATCTAGATACAAGATTAAACTATAGACAATGGGGATGTTTCCTGGGTAAAAAAGCAAGTTTTAATTAGTCCGTCAGTTAGCTTAACAAAAACTACTCGACACGTATTTTTCACTTTTGAAAACTAATGAAAATGTAAAGAGATAAAGCGTGCCAAAGTTCTAAAGAAAAGGCCCGTGACGTCAGAGAGTCCGTAAAAGTGCAGCACTTTATGACGTCGCGCGGAACTTCAATGCACTATAACTTTGTAATTATTTGTTTGATTGACAATTAAAAATATATGTGTCCAATATTTATTTAATTTAAATTGACGGACTAAAAATTTTTTAGGAAACTAGCCTATTCAAATACTGTATCTACTTCGATATATGACACTATAATAAACAAACGTAAAGGATAATCACCTTGATTCTCCGGGTTGATATCTGGGCTGGGCGATTTCTTCGGGGGCAGGACTGTCTCCGCGTCCATTTCCAGCGGAGGCGCCGGCAGGTCGGGCGCGGGTAACGGCGGCGCCGGCCCGGGAGCCGCGCCCGCCATGCCTTCGATGCGCACGAGCCCCGGCCGCACGCCGCGCGGCAGCGCCGAGAAGCGGATGAAGTACTTCTCGCCTCCCAAGTGAACGGCCTTAGGTAAGTCCCCGAACTCCACGCGGAACGGCCGCTCGTTGATTAATACTGTGCGCAGCGCGTCCGCGAACCGCAGCGTGAACCGCTGGCCGGCCGCGTGGAACTCCTGCACGCGCGCGTCCAGGTACACCGGGCACACGTGCACCGCGTTGACGATCACGTTGATTTTTCCCACCACGAGGTCCGTCCGCCGCGCCTTGCCCACGTCCACCTGCGGCGCCGGACCCTCCAGCGCCAGCCGCCGCGCGCGTCCGCCCACCAGCACGCCCGCCGGCTGCCCGCCGAAGAACACCTCGAACCAGCGCCCATCAATATACAGCTCCCGCGTCGGCGCGCCGAGCCGAATATCGAACGCCTGGTCGTCCACCTCCACGCGCCGGTACGGCTCGTTGAAGCCGAGCACCACCGAGTCCTTGTTGTCGAACGTGACGCGGCGCCGGCCCGGCAGGAAGCGGATCTCGCGCGGGTCGTCCCAGTCCATCATGATGACGGCGGTCTCGCCGTAGAAGCGGATCTCGCGCGGCACGCCGTCGATCTGGATCGTTTTCACGGGGTCGCGGTCGATGAACTCGAGCACGCGCGGGTCCGGCGGCGGGATCTCGGCGGCGCCGACGCCGAGCGGCGGAGGCGAGACGGTTCTCTCGTAGGGCGGCAGCGGGCATTCGCCTTGGCACATGCCGGGCATGGGAGCGGGCGGCGGCGGCGGGCGCGGCTCGTAGGGCGGCCAGGGCGCGCGGAAGTAGGGCGGGCGAAAGCGGCGCGGGCCGAAGTCGGCGGCGGGACGCGGCACGTACTCGTCGACGCGGGCCCGGGGCGCGCGCCAGGCGGGCCGGTAGACGAAGGCGGGCGGACGCGGCAGCAGCGGGCGGCGCAGGTCGAGGTCCCGCGCGGGCGGGCCGGGCGGCGGCGGCGGGCCGGGCCCGGGCGTGACGCGCTCGTCGATATCCCCGTAGTTGTTGGGCCCGTGCGCGGCCTGCAGCTTGCGCTTGGAGATCTCGAGCGACTCGCGCTGCTTGGCCTCCTTGAGCTTGAGCTTCTCGTTGAGCTGCAGCACCTGGTACATGAGCGTGTTGTACTGGCTCTTGTCGAGCTGGCCGTCGTGGAACTGCTCCTTGGCCTGGCTCATGATGATCGAGATGGACTTCTTGTGGTCCTCGGCGTCGAACTCCTCGGGGTGCTCCGGCCGGAGGTCCGTGTCCTCGGAGCTGAGCGTGCGCCGCCTTTCCCTTTCGATACCTAAAGCAACGAACGCTACGTTAAAACACGATGACGTCTATGCGGCGTGAGATAAATGAACTGAGGACTTTACTTCAGACTGCTAATGATGGCGGTGATCGAATTACTTACGTCGCCTACTGACACGTTGCGGTACAGAATACAGATACACAACTAAATTACTGGTACTGTCTTATGCAGCTAGATGCAAATAAGAAGGGCACACTTACTTGGCGATTTGCTGAACAGCAGCGGTCGGCCGAGTCGATCCGTTCCTTTTGTGGCTTCGGCGAGCTTCGCCCGGACTAGGTCGAGCTTGGACGGGGTCTTTTTGGTCTCATCGGTCTTCTCCTTGACTTCGTGCCAGTCTTTCTTGGGCGAGCCGGGCGGGGAGGGGACCTTGTCCTCCTCCATTTTGTCATCCTCCTTGGGGGAGGCCGGGGTGAGGGTGGGAGGGGGAGGGGCGGTCACCTCTTCCACTTGAGGTAGCTGCCGGAGATCGACGTCCTCGTTGCCGAATAAGCTAAAAAATCGTTACCTTTATTATGTCAATTCGAAAGGGAATACGAGAAACTACTTTCTTCTGTCTAAAGCGTTTATTCCTTTTGACAGTTGCTTCAAAGGAAATAATGGTACTTTATCTTCACATTATAAGGGAACTAATAGGAGGAAAATGTTCAGGTTTATCCCTTTCTAAAATGACAGGTTAGTGCACGTAACATTGGCTACCTTTTTACAACAGGGAAATCGTGATTGATTTAAAATAAAAAACAAGTTTTATTCTCCGAAAAATAACAAGTAAAAGTGCTTTTTTAAAGCCTACTTACAGAAATAAATGAGTTTTACTGAGTTTTTTAGAGTTTTAACCAATGTTTCGCGCACTATGACGTCGCCAATTTAAAAAGGGACAGTAGTTCCTTCGAAATGCTGAAAGTGCCATTAGTTCCTCTGAAGGAACTATTAGGAATAACCGTCAAAAGAAAGCAAGAACGAGTAAATATTTCAAGTAAGCCACAAATAAGCTGAGCATACTTACACATCGAACTTATCAAGCTTGGTCTTCTTGGTCTTTCCATCCAGGAGTTCAGTGGACGGCCTTTTCTGCGCGACGGGCGCGGCCTTGGCATCGACCGCGGGCAGCACACGAAGATCCACGTCCTTGGTTTCCGCCACCACTTCTGGCACATCTGCAAATACGACTTTATTTTTATGCAGCCTTAAGCCTAATTTGGAGTAGGAGAGCGATGGATCCAGATGACTTTCGAAGTTTCGATGCTACGTTGATTTCTATGCTGACATCCATTAAGGTTCAGAAGTCCTTCTATGTCAATAGATAGTTCAGTGAATATTTCCATATTAAAATGACTGTCAATCTCCATTCAAGCTTTTAAATTTTAAACCAGTTACATTCATACTTCGCCAGCCAAATCACTATCTAACAAACAAGTAAAATAAAAATTCCTGATTCTTCTCTTCTTTCCTGATTTCTCAATATTGTATCACAAGTGATATATTGCATCACTATAACGTTTAATTACCTATGCAAGACTTGAACAGTGTATCATATATCTGACTGAATAAATTCGCAAAATCTATTCAATTCCACCACCCACATATTATATCAAAGAAAAGGTCTATTCCTAAGTGGTACCAGACAGTGGTACTAACTGTCTGGCACAGAGTGACATTATTTGTAAATACATAAAGATGACTTAGTTCTGCTCGGTACGACTGTACTTCATGAATGTACATTTATATTTCGTCCTAGCTAACAGAATAACCACAATGTTGGATCCATCTTCGAGGTACTATCGTTTCGTAAAACGTGAAGGAGTGCATCGAAACACTTACCAACACTTGATGTCAGATGGTAGGCACATAACTTTACACATAACTTACTTTGTAACTTCTGTTTTCCTTTATACTTTGACACTTTTTAGTACGCAGCGAGAAATGTTTTTTAGTTTTGCATTATCCGATTTGCAGTTTGTCAAAATGTATTTGAATTGCAGAAAAAAAATGATTTTTTTAATTCAACTTTTTAAAGCTACAGAATATAAGTTGTGAATTTAATGAGTTAGATTGTTAGAACGATCCACTCCCGTGTTAATAGTTTATTGTATTTTGCAACAACTCATTGAAAGTATTCTTATTATTAAAATTAGTTAAGTACACGATAGATCAAACATCTTAGGATCGAAAGAATTCGCATTTATTTTAAAATTCGCATATAATTCTAAAGTATACTAATTATGAACGATATTCAAAAAAGGTTTGTTTTTCAACGGTCTCTTTCCCGTATAGCGAGATGCCTTCATGCACGAATACGAAGGACAAAAGTTTCAAAAAAGAAAAGCTTGTGCTTTTCTTTTTACTACTAATACTAATACTTGTGTATTAAAATTATTCCAGTTAATTTCGTGGACCGTGCAAAGATTTATCAATGGACAGTAGCGACTATTAATTCATAAGTGTAGAAGACAACGTTTTTATGTTTGATATATCTGAGAAATTCCGTTTAGCGTATCATTAGTTAGAAACAGTATTAACAAAAACAAAAATTTTATAAAGCGCCATAAACTATGCATTTTGTTGCCGACCGAATACAAGAGAAAGAAACGCTCTACGAAAATGAATTCGAAGAACGTTGTATCTTTCCGTATACCTTCTTCATCAATAATTCTAATTAGTGTAGAACCCCATTAATTTGTCAGTCACATAGTTAACAGTAAAGGTATTGTTATGATAAAATCTACATAATATGTTTTATGACGAATATTGTGTACCTATCGTTATTAATAATATCATTAAAATATATTACATAATACGAAACTAACGTAGTAAAACATTAATAAAATAGTAACATAGCACTTTTTTGGACTAAAAACATTTTATTTAGAATAACATCTTATACGAACAGTACTTTAGTCTTAAGCAGTTTTAAAATTAAGTTAACTGGAGAGATTATAAGATTGAAACTTTTTATAAATGTAGGAATACCAAATATCTAGTACTGCTAAATAAAAATAACCTAAGTACTCGAATTAAAAAAAACTATTCTACATGAATGAATTTATTTTAACGTGTTTTTAATTTATTTAAGAATTACCATCTAATAATTACCCGAAGGAAAAATATTTACCATCATAACCGTTAGGTATATGTATACCATAATCTACATAAGATACAAATGTGCAACAAGAGAATTGAAACTTTTTCTTTCAACTAATTTCGAATTCGCCATCTATTTACGTAATTATGAACAAAATATTTATCCGTTAAGTTAATTGTATTTCAATATTACTTAGTTTATAACTTACACCTCCGAAACTTCCACCAGCTTCATCCAAGTCCCTGCCTCCAGAGGTGATGGGACACTTGACGCGCACCTTCCAACGCAAAGCCATGCCGGCACAATATGTAGTCTTTTCGCTCTTCACAGTTAATAAGTTGTTCACTTTACAATTAAACGCTTTCGGTTTTAACATCAACGAGTTGTTGCAAAAAACTGAGATCACGGGTTAAACCAAGAAACATTAAAATTGGTGAGTAGTGCAAACGTGGTGAGTCAAAACCTGACAGTGTACAGTGCAGCAAACTGCAAATCCAAACCGAAAATTCAAGCCCACACCGAATGATTCGCGGGACGACAGAACCGGGGGAGTCTTAACGCTAGGGGGTCACGCCGAATATAACACTCCAGAGAGTTGGTAAACTTTTTATTTCCACACAAGTGTCGGTCAACGCTCGCCGCTTACAGACTAGGGGCACAGGGGGGGACCGCGGTCCGGGATCATAGAGAGGGGGCTTACTTGTCGCGGGCGCGGGCTCGGCGGCGGGCTCCGGGCTCTCCGACTTCTGCTTGTTGCGGCGCATGAAGCGCTCCTTGTGCGAGATGCGGCGCTCGTTGAACGTCACCAGCGCCGGCTCCGGCGCCGCTTCGGGTTCCGCGCGCCGGCGCCGCCGCTCCTTGTCCTTGGGTTCCTTGGCGCGCGCCTTCTTGTCCGGCGACGACGACGAGCCCGAGTCCTTGGAGGCGTCGGCCTCGCGGCGCCGGCGCCGGTCCTCGCGCGCCTCCTTGCGACGCTTCGCCTGCTCGTCGGCCGGCTCCGGCTCCCGGCGCAGCTTTGGGATCGGCGGGAGCCGGCTGATCCTTTTGGCGTCGGAGTCGGGCGCGGGGTCGACGGCTGGCGCGGGATCGGGTCGCGGTCGCGCGCGGCGGCGGTCCAGGCGCGGGTCGCGGCGGGCCAGACGCGGGTCGGCGGTCGGGTCGATGTCGATGGTGAGCACGTTCTTGCGCTTGGCGTGGTCGAGCGGCTTGATGTCGAACACGTGGGGCGCGATGGGCGGCGAGGCGGGCGCGCGGGGCGGGGCGCGCGCGAGGCGAGGGTCGCGGCGCGCGGCGGCCAGCGCGGCGCTAACGGGCGCGATGCGACCGCCCGCCGGTTTGTTCACGGGCTGCGGACAAACGCACGGTTGATGCTTCCGTTGAGAACGCGAGTGGCGTCGCCGACGACGAGACGCTCTCGAATTCTTAATGAATGTAAATGAAAATCGTGGCATTTTTAGACGTGGCCCGATAGCAAATTGGGAACTCGTGGCCATAGTTTTGTCTACAGGGAGTTAATAAATATTATTTACTAGCTGACCCGTCGAACTCTGTTCCGCCTTAAAGGCAGTAAATAAGCAAATTTTGACCGTTTAGACCTACCCTGGACTACAACAAACATTTTAAAATCAAAATCAGCTCAATCGGCCCAGCCGTTCTCGAGTTTTAATCAGACTAACGAACAGCTATTCATTTTTATTTATATAGATTTAATGAAATTCACGTCAACATCATCTCGCTTCCGAGTTGATGGCGATTCAAAAAATACTCAACGATACAAAACACAAGAGAACAGTGGCTGGATTCCAATTTGCTGTGGGTACCTCCTCCATTATACCAAAACGACTTACCGGTCCCAGCCTCATCTTGGCGGGCACGTTATTGAGCCCGGGCACGTTATTGAGCCCGGGCCCGTCCGGGACCGCCACGGGGGCCACCACCGGGTTGACCATGGCCACAGGCATGGCGGGCATGATCGAGTTCGGCGGGATTATCGTGGTCACCTGTAACAAGCGGAGAACGGCGTCAGCCTGCGTCTATGTACAGTCGCGGAATGAAAAGGTTCGTCACCTTAGTGTCGGTTTTCGCTTGCACTAGGTACTGTAAGAGTCAAACCTGCCAACATAACCGTGCAAGAAACAGTGCTGCTAACATTTAAATAAATATGACGTTTGCTAACGAATAAGGTTTTGCTTGTTTATTTTTCTATCCCATCAGTGCAATGTTACAAAATGTAGTTTTTTTTTTTAAATAGATAATGGCAGGTTGAACCAACAAGATGGTTTTAGTTTGTCAATCATAATAATCTTCTTGACAAGTTAAATCGTCAAACAACTTTGATCTGAATAATTTTGAACTTTACTGACGAACAGTTAAAGATTATTTTCTCTAACTCGAGATTATTCTGTAACATAGTTTCAAAATTTAATATGTGCTCGCGATTTGTTGAAGGAATCAATTTGAAAACTGACGAACCTTTTCATTCCGTGACTGTACCTTCACCAGCGGTTCCCGCGACTTTGTACGCATAGACCCCGTTTTAGCTCCTTATTCAGTTTAGACCATAAGTGGCACTTATGACCTAAGTGCCACTTATGGTCTAAACTGAATAAATATTTTTGATTTTGATTTTATTTAATTTTAAGGGTGTAGTTTCGTAAAATCCGTTCTTAGCGGATGTCAACACCCTAGGAACTTATCTGCCAAATTTCAAGATTGTAGGTATCATTGTTTCTGAGATTTCGTGATTAACCATATTAATAGATACTAGGCCCCCTTACTAATAAAACTTGTACACGCTCGTTGAACAGTGTTTTAAAGTGACGTTTAGTATGGAAATGTCATTTTAAAACAGTGTTCAACAACTGTGTAACTTTTAATTAGTAAGAGGGTAGGACTCTTGGAGGGCCAAACGTGAAGGTTTCAAGCCTTGTTGTGTATTTTAAGTGCCTTGGTCAGTTGGAAACTCTCAAACCCCGCCGATATGACCCAGTTACATAATTTTGCAGTTGTTTCTTTATTTTCATATTTAATGTAATCCATAATTCGATGCCTAATTCAGCAATCTTTGCAGCTAATTTTAGTTCTTTCTTTATGGTGATGTTTTGTACCTGGTCGAATGACGCACTAATAATAACCAAAATCATTGAAAGGATTAGCACACAGAAAATACTTTAAAGTCAGAAAAATGTTATGCGATATCATTGTAGTACAAAACTTCATAAGTTTTTCTGTAACAGCACAAGTTGGAGACGAGAAATATGATAACAGATGGAACTGGATAGAACGACGCATACTACACTTTCAATACGAATATTTTATAAAGAATCAATTAAAAACATCCAATAATAAAAAATCTCACTAACTAATTTTGAAGTTTTTACAGACTTGTGTGTACAACCCTACGATAGCGAGGTGTGCATGGGAAAATGAAAGCTATGTTACAGGCAATTCTGAACTTATTTCGGCGACTGATGTTGGGATTGATTGGGATTTGAGATCTAAAAATCTGATGACTACATGTATACATAATTTTTCTGGTTTAATGTGCAAGGTGCAAAAATATATTGCGAAAAAATATATTTGGATTTGGAAGTATAGCCCGACCAGGAACATAAAAACCCTCGCCATGTTGCGGGCGTGCATGATGCCAGGGTTTTTATGTTTCTGGTCGGGCTATAACACAATTTACTGCTCAATTTAGATGCATTTGGGTAAAGAGATACAATGGACTTTGGAGAAAGATATAGGCTACTATTTATAGCGAAAATAAACTTGAAACGGGTAAATTAAGTGATGAAAGATTGTATGGGGAATCAAGATATAAGACATAAAACTATACTTTCGATTAAAAATTAAGATTTTTGATCGACGGACGCACACGCATTTTCCACTCTGTGACAAATCGAATTTTCCTTATAACTCTTATAGGTAGTTACCAATAAAATAACCAAGAAATAATTTTTAGAGATAAAATCTTAAACAAAGGGTTAAATCTAAGTAGAAATTAATACATAGTTTTCTAATTCATATACAAGAAAAATTACAATTAGATTGAGAAATAAATTATTACTTATTATATTATTTTATTTATTTACTTACGCAGTAAGGACGACGGTACGACGTCCAACAAAGCATCTTTAATGTTTTATGTCACACAACACAAACTAACAATATCTTTGCACTCAACTCGAGATGGGTAATACACACTAAAGTGGTCTACCACGCTTCGCGACCGAGACGATACTGACTAAGCGCTTCGTGTGCGCATCCCACATAGCGTGCTAGGTTGTGGTGGGGGTAAACCTTTCGGGTGTTTTTTTACCTGTGTTTATGAACGAAACCATGTGGTAATTATGAACGCTAATACCTGTAATGAGTCCTTATCTAATGGCATTGTTATTCGTAGAAAGGGTTGCTAAATACCTACTTAGTAATGATTTCTTTTAAGTGTAATTCCTAATCCACTGTTTTTCTAATTCGGAAAGTTTGGGTAGTAAAAAGAGAAGTTTGAATAGAATCTGATAAGAATAAACCACTGAAATATGAAATATCAAGATAGATAGATACTTACTCAAATAAGGAAATGTGAAACATAGCTATTGTAACAGCCGGGAGTTCGGGACCCGTTAGCCATTTTGATCTAGTCTGAATGTTCAATGAAAGAATCGTATGAATTGTCAAAATTGAACGAGTTTGGTAAAGGGCTAAAGGCCAAGATAAGCGCACATTGATACATTAATCACTACAGCTATATTATAAAATAAAGTAGTTTTCCTGTCTGTCCCTGTATTGCTTATATCTTTAAAACTACGCAACGGATTTTGATGCGGTTTTTTTAATAGATAGAGTGATTCAAGAGGAAGATTTTTAAGTATAATAATACATGTACCTGTGCGAAGCAGCGGCGTGTCGCTAGTTAAAGATAAAAGGCAGTCTTTTGTATCATGATTTACGCTCCACAATCCACAATAAAGATTTATGATCATGATCAAAGTATACTTAAACTATATTTATTAATATTCTCAAAATTATAATACCACGAGGCGAGGACAGAAGAAGAATGTAAAAGGTAATAAGCACCTACTTAAGGTTTACTATTGAACAATGACAATTGACAATCTATTCAAGCAGTTAAAATATACTAATCTAGTGCAATAAAAATGCCGACAACTGAGAGACAATTAAAACAACACCTGCATATTTTTACAATGGTTTATTGTCCTTTATTACAAAAACAACCTTTCTTTTTATGGTATGTTTAAAAAGGATTGATGTTTGCCGAAAACCTAAAGAAATAATTGTTAAACAGTTTTTAACTACAGAACTACTGAATGTATCTGTCTTTAGAACTATATTAGTAACTCATGTGGTATTTTGAATAGGTCGTCTGCCACCTATCACATAAAAAAGGTTGGCATATTAAGAGATCAAACTGAAGAGTTTGTTTGTTTGTTTGTTTACTTGAACGCACTAATCCCCGGAACTACTGGTCCGATTTGAAAAATTCTTTCAGTGTTAGATAGCCCATTTATCGAGGAAGGCTATAGGCTATACAACATCACGCTACGATCAATAGGAGCAGAGCAATAATGAAAAATTTTGCGAAAACGGGTTTTCACGCGTACGAAGTAGCGGGCACAGCTAGTAAATTCATAAAGTTTATCAGGGAATCATTGAACAACAGCCCTTTAAAGCGTACTGCTGGCCTAGGAGCCTGGATGCCATAATCTACGCGCTTGGCAGGCGGGTTGGAGATCGTAGTTTAAAAATTAAAAGATTAACGTTTATCAAAGAGCGCTGCTACCCGTTCTCTGTCGTCACCACACGGCTTAATAAACGCCCGTATTTACAAGCGATGCATGCTTGAGTGAAGCTGCAAATCGAACGCACAGCGTTGAATAGAGCTCTGTGGTTGGTTCGTGTGTCACCCTATGCGTACACGCGCACTGTGAGACCTCATAGTAACGTTTGTGAATACCCGTATTCAATAGGTAAGGGAATCATTGTTACTTTATAATAGTTTCAACTGTCGATTTGACGATTTTAAAAGTTAAATGGTATTCTCAAAATATTAAAATACCACATGAGCTCTTGTGAAACTTAAAAAACGGATAACATTCAGTAGATGTGTCAAGTTTTTCGAAATCATAAATCCTTTTTAAACGTGTGCACTGGATACGGAGAGAAAAATACCACAAGAACCCTTTTCTTGTGGTATTCGTTTTAGTAATGAAGGACAATAACCCATTGTAAAATAAAACATGCAGGTGAAGACTGTTTGTTTCATTTGTCTCTTACTTGGTAGTTGGCAAGTTTGTATTGCAACAGATTGGTATTTAACTACCGAGTAATATTTACAGCTCTCATTTATGTCATTTTTAAAGTTATCGCTATCTATTTATCGCCCTACAATCCAGTCTAATTAACTGCGCACCTGGCTGCCGTGACCAGTGTTGCCAACTTAGCTACTTTATAGCTAGATTTAGCAACTTTTTGATGTCAGGCAGCTACAATTTTTTTTAACTTGTAGCTACTTTTTCTAGCAACTATTGATTATGATATATTTTTACAAAGTTATGGTAACGGCATAACCGACAAACAAAATTTGTATTAGCAATATACGATACGACTCACTTAAATCGGTGCGGAATAACTTTGGTGATTCGTTTGAGTGATTTTGGCCTGTGGGTGGGGATTCCCCTAAACTAATATGACAAAATGGGTACTATGGAAAAAGATTCCAAATCATGTGCAGCTGAACCTTCTACATCTTCTCGTACATAATTATAATATTCGGAAGATAATCAAAATACTGTCTTATTTTATTTGTTATCAAGTAGTCACAGTATTAAAGTTAAATTGATTAAAGTTATGATTTTTTATTATTGATAGCTGATTTATCAACTGCAGTGTTTTATTTCTTTAGTATTTTATTTACTTCGGAATTCAGCTACTTCTAGCTACTTTTTAGAGAGAAAAAAATACCCAATCTAGCAACTTTCTGTTAAATTCCTAGCTACGAGCCTTTGGTAGCTGTTGGCAACACTGGCCGTGACGTCACATCGACGCTCGTACGGATTAGGGAACGCGGGGAGGTGCGCGGGAAGTGCGAGGGAGAGTCGTAGGCCTCAGCCTCGAACTTAGCGGGCAGCGGGGCGGCGGCGGCGGCGGCGCGGGAGCGGCAGGATCTTATGCGTAAAATCAAATAGACCGGTTCTCGAAAACAGCGGCGCGGCAGCGGGCAACGAGCGGGCAGCGGCGAGGGAGCGGGCAACGAGCGGCCAGCGCACTCCTTCTTTTGCCCACAATAAATCGAGCGTTAGGAATAAATTTGAATCGAAATAAAATTGTCGCCGTTGTTCAGACATTTCGTTTGCGAATAAAAACAAATATCTCGACAACACAACCCCGAACACAACACTTCGCCGCTAAAGCGCCGCGCGAGCTGCCCGCTTGTTTCGAGAACGGGTCTGCGTTGCCCGCCCCGCTCCAGGCAACTTTATGATAATTTATTGATTTTCTAAAATAAAAAGAAGCTAACAATCATTCCAATCTTAATCATTTATTATTCAACATCATCATCAACATCTATAAATTCAAAAGTTTCATCATTATTTGAAGCTAATACATTTTTAACTTCATTAGGAAGAGGAGATTTTGACTCACACTCATTTTTGGTCTTATTGTTGACAAAAAAGGATCCAAAGAAATAAGTAAATTATTTAAAATATCACGATTGGTCACTTTTCGGTTAAATTTACGCGTATGATTCTCTCTGATCTTTATTCCGCGATTCTGCTGCTTCTTCCGATAGTGCTCCTATTGGCATAATATCTAAGTAAATTGAGTGAAGTTTTGGGGGTTTATTTGCTCACCGGAAGCCATAGCCCTTAATAATACGGACAACCTAGGAATCAGATCTTGACTAACTCCAGTGATGTTGGATATTTTTTCTGGATCTGCAAAAAATCTACGCGCACTATTTCCGTTGTTTGTTGTTCCAGCCCCTTGCTGCACAATATCTATTAGCAATCCAGTTTAATCGCGAAACCGTTTTTGTATTTCAGCTTTTCGTTTCTCCATATTTGCTTTTTTATTTCCTCTTGCTGTCCAAGTTTTAAATTCTAGTCTATAAGTAATGTGTAATATAGTTTCCATAGCCCGTATCCATGCGTGCAATGAAGATAGGCCATACTTGTACAGTCACGGAATGAAAAGGTTCGTCAGTTTTCAAATTGATTCCTTCAACGAATCTCGAGCACATATTACCTTTTGAAACTATGTCACAGAATAATCTCGAGTTAGAGAAAATAATCTTTAACTGTTCGTCAGTAAAGTTCAAAATTATTCAGATCAAAGTTGTTTGACGATTCATCTTGTCAAGAAGATTATTATGATTGATAAACTAAAACCTTCTTGTTGGTTCAACCTGTCATTATTATTCCTTTTAAATAAAAAAAACTATTGTCAATTGGTCAATGTCATCATTGCATTGCACTGATGGGATAGAAAAATAAACAAGCAAAACCTTAATCGTTAGCAAACGTCATATTTATTTAAATGTTAGCAGCACTGTTTCTTGTACTGTTATGTTGGCAGGTTTGACTCTTACAGTACCTAGTGCAAGCGAAAACCGACGCTAAGGTGACGAACCTTTTCATTCCGCGACTGTACATATCGATATTTAAAGATATTTGTTTTAATTTTGTTAAATGATTCATGTCAGTTGGTTTTGCTTTGCACTTAGATATTATGCCAATAGGAGCACTATCGGAAGAATCGCGGAATAAAGATTTTAGAAAGATCAGAGAGAACCATACGCGTAAATTTAACCGAAAAGTGACCAATCGTGATATTTTAAATAATTTACTTATTTCTTCAGATCCTTTTTTGTCAACAATAAGACCAAAAATGAGTGTGAGTCAAAATCTCCTCTTCCTAATGAAGTTAAAAATTTACTAGCTTCAAATAATGATGAAACTTTAGAATTTAGAGATGTTGATGATGATGTTGAATAATAAATGATTAAGATTGGAATGATTGTTAGCTTCTTTTTATTTTAGAAAATCAATAAATTATCATAAAGTTGCCTTATATCCATATATTTTGTTCGGTCTGGGCAAATTTGCCTCNGTTTCAACTATCGATTTGACGATTTTAAAAGTTAAATGGCATTCTCAAAATATTTAAAAATACCACATGAGCTCTTGTGAAACTTCAATAACAGTTAACAGTCAGTAGATGTGTCAAGTTTTTCGAAATCATAAATCCTTTTTTAACGTGTGCACTAGATACGGAGAGAAAAATACCACAAGAAAAAGGTTGTTTTAATAATGAAGGACAATAACCCATTGTAAAATAAAACATGCAGGTGAAGACTGTTTGTTTCATTTGTCTCTTACTTGGTAGTTGGCAAGTTTGTATTGCAACAGATTGGTATTTAACTACCGAGTATATTTACAGCTCTCATTTATGTCATTTTTAAAGTTATCGCTATCTATTTATCGCCCTACAATCCAGTCTAATTAACCAACTTAGCTACTTTATAGCTAGATTTAGCAACTTTTTGATGTCAGGCAGCTACATTTTTTTTTAACTTGTAGCTACTTTTTCTAGCAACTATTGATTATGATATATTTTTACAAAGTTATGGTAACGGCATAACCGACAAACAAAATTTGTATTAGCAATATACGATACGACTCACTTAAATCGGTGCGGAATAACTTTGGTGATTCGTTTGAGTGATTTTGGCCTGTGGGTGGGGATTCCCCTAAACTAATATGACAAAATGGGTACTATGGAAAAAGATTCCAAATCATGTGCAGCTGAACCTTCTACATCTTCTCGTACATAATTATAATATTCGGTAGATAATCAAAATACTGTCTTATTTTATTTGTTATCAAGTAGTCACAGTATTAAAGTTAAATTGATTAAAGTTATGATTTTTTATTATTGATAGCTGATTTATCAACTGCAGTGTTTTATTTCTTTAGTATTTTATTTACTTCGGAATTCAGCTACTTCTAGCTACTTTTTAGAGAGAAAAAAATACCCAATCTAGCAACTTTCTGTTAAATTCCTAGCTACGAGCCTTTGGTAGCTGTTGGCAACACTGGCCGTGACGTCACAGGGAGAGTCGTATTCCAACGAAGTGCGCAGTTATCTCGATCGGACCGTAATTTTTTTTAAGTGTAATGTTTTTACACCCTTTGAACGAGGTTAACCCAAATAATGTATAACGATAATTGCGTGAAATGTGTGCTTTATCGTTACAAAAACGTTACGAATCATAAACAGAACTGAACAGAAATCAGTTTGTCAAGAATTTAAAGAAGATTCGATTACAATATTTTTACTAAAGATAACTAACTGTTTGCGTTTGCTTAAAATAACATTATTGTTACATGTCAAGGCTAAACGATAATGCTGGTAGCGCAGCATTAGCCTTAATTGTTATGTAATTACCTATTTCAAAATTTAAACATTCACCCAATACGCATGTTTTTTAATTTAGATAAATACGACGCACGGATTAACAGAACACCATTAACCATTTTGCAAATAGGTCAACGAGCATACTCTTTAATTAACGAAATACATATTCGAATTTAGCGATTGCAAAACTTATTTCAATCGTAATTAAATCTCTAGGAGAATCGCCTCTTCCCTACACACACTAATGTTATTCACTAAATTATTATAAAGGCGAACGTTGGTGAGTGTAAGTGTGTACCTATGTTCGTTACTTCTTCACGTCTAAACAGCTGGAGCGATTTTAATAAAATATGGAGTTAGCTGACACCCTGGATTACCACATAGGCTACGTTTTACAACTTAATAAACCGCGGATAACATCGCGGGGCACAGCTAGTTGTAAATATTTTGTAAAGTTTCTTCGATTATTCCTAGGCGCAGCAGATCATCGATTTTTCGTCGGCCGTAAGTTTAGTCGGGCAGTTGATCAGTATGGGCATGTATGAAAGTGCGCACATTAACACCGATTGATTTTTTTATACAGGGTGTTAGGTAAATGGGTATATGAGCCGACACTAGCCCATGTTAACATGGGCTAGTGTCAGATAGCTGTATAAATTAGAATCGGGCCCAACTATCGGCCGGCTAAAAATCGGTGGTCTGCGCCTGGGCTTAACCAACTACGAAAAAAGCGGGTGAAGGTGAAAATTTACGTCCTTTTGTGCATTTTTTTTTAATTGGAAATTACGTAATTTGCCTGCCTCCTTTCTATAAAACTTAATAACGAATGCATGGATAATATGCAAAGAGAGCTACACCAGTGGCGGATTTACCAGCAGGCTCAGAAGGCTAAAGCCTAGGGCGGCAGATTTAGTTCATACATTTTTCATACACAAAATACGAATGTCGTAAATTAAACTGCAATAAAATATTTAACAAAAATCTAAATACAGTCCTATACCAAAGCAACACCACCCTTAGTAAAATATACTTCAGTGTTATCAATTTATAAACAACCCGTGCCTAAATGGCCTACAGGCGACAAATCGGTAAATTCGCCACAGAGCTACACCACAATACTGAATACACATAGCGTGTTATTTTAGCTGAGGGTCCGCATTACAAAATATCGTTCAAAACTCGACTCTATATTTATGAAATTAGTATAGATGATCCTAGTAGTACTTAAGTGGCATAAATCTTAAGAGTGAAAAGTTGCTAAATACAATCTCCACAAAGGTGCACGGTGCGGTTTTAGGCTGGTTTTAGAATCGCGCTGACCGCTCGCTGATCGTCGGCGCTGACAAATCAATATGTATGTAATTGAAGGGAACGTTCCTGAGTGACGCTGATCTCTCGGTGCCGACGCGCGACGCTTCATACATTTCGGCTGTCAGCGCTGACGGTCAGCGTGACTAAAACCAGCCTTAGTGTGTGCAGCGCCTTATTCAACCGGTTTATCCAGTAATTGAATTTTATGTCATATCTAATTTTTAAGAAGAATAACAAATCTACATGTAATCATCAATCAATCACATACCTTTTTAGCGTTTTTCTCTGCCAGTTCCAGCTGCCTCCTTGTCTGCTCCAGTTCCATTTCAATCTTTTTCCTTTGGAGCATGAGAAGTTCCTGCTCCTTCTTGACGAGGATGGTGCGCATCTTTTCTTCTTCTTCAGTGGGTGGGGCAGGCGTGCTGGTTGTTGGAGCATTCTGCCAAATTAATGTCTCATTATAGTTTCAGCCGGGGAAATAAAATACTTCATTGTATAGTCTCCATAAAAATTTATAGTCTCAGTTTTCATATCGAAACAAATTAAAGTATGAGTAAAAAACAAGCATCCAATAAGGCAAGGATGTGCGAAAGGGTACCAGCTTATATTACAATGAATTCATTTCTGTAGGTGAGATGGAACTTACTGCCAAGTCAATACAACAGCAAACTACAGGCATTTAGAAGAGGCTAAGCTAAAATCAGCTAAATCAACATGGAAACATAATCAACTAAAAAAAACACCTTTTTCAGAAAATTTGGATTTACATGGATGTTTGACTGCTGCGGCTGAGCTTGGATCGGCCAGGCCGGATCGATCAAGTTCACTTTCACATCCAGTTGGTACAACTTCGTCGCTGGGAACACATCGTGCCACGTCTCACGGAGTTTGAACATTTGAGATCTCACTTTCTCATCCACCTATGAATAGAACATGAATTAATACAAAATAACACATAATAAGTAATATTCAATGATCATATTCAAAGACATCAAGAACAATAATTACCTGTTTGAACGTCCTAGTGAACATGTTCACAATGCTCTGTGAGAATTTCTGGGTGTACGCTCCACCGACATTCTTGATAATGGAATCAACTAAATACAGTACAGGCAGCTTGATGTCCGGATTCACCTGTGTAGGAAAAACAGTTTCTAGTCCCAAACCCCACGGATGACCATGTCTGCTCATCCGATGGTCGGCTGCCTCTCTTCAGTGTGCGACTAGTTCTTACTTTCTTGGCCCAAAATCAAATTAATAACTTGGTATAGGAAAGAATAAGACAAATGTTTGTGGTTACAACCTTTTTAATTCTCAGCAAGCGTAAAATAAATAAGAACTCAGTTTTAAAAAGCTTTATTTCAACATATTTAGAATACAACTGAAATGAAATCAGTGTTCTTACATACCATTCAGGTACATTGGCAAAATTTAATCTTTGTAACTAGCTCTATTGATAACAGGTATCTCCCAATGATGAAAAGATAGGGGGTAATAATAAAATGAAACATTTCAAAATATAATGTCACTAATTACACTGAATTGCAAAATATTACTTTAGTACATAAAAAAGTTAACAGCAACCAGTTGATATGGGACTTTTTAGTATCTATTCATATCATTATAATTATTG
Source organism: Ostrinia furnacalis (assembly GCF_004193835.3). Taxonomy (NCBI): domain Eukaryota; kingdom Metazoa; phylum Arthropoda; class Insecta; order Lepidoptera; family Crambidae; genus Ostrinia; species Ostrinia furnacalis. Next base: position 261,580 of record NW_021133781.1, read on the forward strand.
TATGTATGTATCTGTGTAAGAATGCCTATGATCTTTATCTAATCTAAATGTTTTTTCAAATACTGAAACATGATAATGAGTCTAATGGAGATACCTGCTGTGGACTGGTTACAAACGAGGTCAGATTAGTCACACCGTGATCGTAAACACGTAAAACCCGCCAATGACGTGCGTCACCAGCGAACACTTTCCCCAGTCTCCCTGGCGTTCACGTGTCTCGTGGCATTATGACGAATGCCTCCGACCGTGTAATTTTAAAAATGGAAATTCACCTTCTCCAAATGCTTCTCCACCGTCTCAACGATAACCCCGGCATGGTCGATGTTCTCTTCCGCGAGTATGGTCAACATGTTGATCAACGGCTTGCTGTTGACGGTCAGGTCCGACAAACTCGAAGCGTACTCCTCTGCTATTTCCTTCGACATTTTGGATAGGAACCGAAGGTGGTCTCACCATACCAAACACTGTCTTCACCCGCACATCACTGTAACCAACAAATAAAAATGATAGCATCGTATAATTTCACTTTACGATTACGTGTTAAACCAACATGGCGAAATTCAACAAAATATCACGTTTAGAACTTACGTTATCTACGATAACACTATATTGCGAGAGATAGAACACGACGAGAAGACGGCCACCTCACGTAGGATTTAAACGCACATAATAGTAATTATTTTTCAGAACACACGCAAAAAGAAATGCGACTTTTCTTCAGCAAGAGAGGACGACGACGATTTTTTTGACGTTACTGGATAATGGCCGCCGCGCTCCGCGCTCTCTCACTCAAATAAAATGGCGGACGGACCACATCCATAGACATCGATGAATAGTGATGTCAATGTGAGCTAGCTCGCAGGACAAGACTACTTCTTTATTTCTGAACGTTAGATTGCTTTCATCATTTCTCAACTGACATTGACAGATTTGTTGTGATTTGTGAATGAAATGCTGACAAATTTTGTGAAATTTGTTCTATCTATTCCGAAAAAATCAATTTAATGATCAGTAGGTACCTACATAAAGCAGGAATTGATTTTATTTAGCTAGTGGTTTTAATCACCTGTCAAAACATTCTGTGGCAAACAGTGTTATTGGCTTGCCAACATGTCGAACGTAAATACAGGAGAGTTGTTGAATTTCCAAGACTATTCACCGGAGCACAATGATCGCAGTGCTCGGATCGACGTGGAAGCAGTCCACACGAACCAGTACAGTAGTTCAATGGCAAACCCGAACTACTCGTTTGAAGAGCCTAAGGTGGCTGCGGAACCTGAAGTGGTACCGCAAAGTTAGTGATTCATTCTTGATAATAAAGTCTAGCACGTTTAGTCATTATTCTAATTACTTCTTGAAATTTCAGCAAATCACAACTTTTGGTCCATAAAGTATTACCAAAAGTATTTTGATGTGCACACCAATGAAGTGGTTGAGAGAATCATCTCCTCTGTGCTGCCACAGAAAGTGTCTCGTAACTATTTCGATGAAAGAATAAAGGGCAAACCGGATTTGTACGGGCCTGTGTGGATCTCTGTCACCCTAGTGAGTAATACATGTTCTATACCAACCAAGAAAAAAAACAATTATATCATGATTTATTATAGCATCCTTATTATTATACCTTTAACACTGCAGTACACGCGCCCCTTTTTTTACACGAATACACGCCCGGCCTACTCTGGTAAGCCAATTTAAAATCACTGTAAATCAGTTTATAAGCAATTTAAGAATATAATTACTATGTAAATGATAAAAGTGTTTATTATAGTTATTTTATAATCAAAGTTTCTTTATATAACTATTTGAGATCAAACATTATAAACAGATTTAAAAAATGTAAATTTTTTGGACCAAAATTGCACTCTGAGACCAATGTTAACAAAAAAAAATTTACTGAAAAAATATGACAAGTTTTTTATCTGTCATAGTATTCATGACTTTCTACTGCCTGGTACACGGTGTAAATCCATTTGTTGCAAGTCTTTCATAATTTTTTTGTCGAGTGATTTCGGGCTTTTGAGTAGACCCGCAGTTTTGACGGCCAATTTTATAAAAGTGCATAGACTCTAGCAACCCAAGCTGTACTGGCTTACTGACAAATTTAGTAAACGAGGCTTTCCTGGAATGCCAGCTCTCTGGCGCAAGTTTTCAAAAAGTTATAGCGTAAAATGTTACCCTGGTCTACTATAGTAGTCCGCGCGTGTACTCTAGTGTTAAAACTATTTAAAAAAACTTGTTTCTTTTAAGATTTATTATCATCTTAAAAGAAACAAGTTTTTTTATTATCATCTATTTACGTATGTTGTCCATTATTTATAGAAACACAATATTGAAACAAGACATTGGGCACTGTGATTTTTATCATTCTGTTTTAATCTTTTTATTTCATTTGTAGATATTCACTATAGCTGTCAGTGGCAATATTGCTAGTTATCTCCAAAACACTAACAAGGCTGTCGAGTGGCGTTACAACTTCCACATTGTGTCCATTGCTGCTACGGCCATAGTTTGCTACGTGTGGATCGTACCGCTGGCATTGTGGGCTGCACTAAAGTGGACTATCACTCCTGATGGGCATGATGAAATAGAAACACAGGTCAAGCATCTTTTAAACTGTTTAATTTTTATTATCTAGTATGTAATAAAAGACAATAAGTGTCACATACCTACTATAATATTAAATGAATTTTAAGATAAACATTATTTGTTACAGACCACGAAATCACCAACTATGATGTCTCTATTCTGTCTTTACGGATATTCTCTGTCGATATACATTCCTGTGGCCATCCTCTGGATGATCCAAGTGTTCTGGCTGCAGTGGCTGTTTGTGCTGATGGCAGCGTTTGTGTCTGGCGCTGTGCTTATTTTCTGGCTGCTGCCGGCTTTGAAAAAATCTAGATACTTCTTTATCCTCGTAGGCTGCATTCTCGGGCTCCACTTCTTGCTAGCCACAGGGTTCATGCTGTACTTTTTCCATACACCTAAAAGCTCGGTGAAAGCTATCACACCTATCGGGACTACATTGAAACCTATCTAATTATTTCGAAGTATTCTATTGTAATAATAAATCTAAGTTGATAGCTTCAAGACTAACTGTATTTAAAAGCAGAATATTCAATGTAGGTACATGTTGCTTTCATTGAGAGTTATGTATTAAGAGAAATCAACATAACTAGTTTTGATTATTTATTAACTTGACTATTTATTATTCAAACTTTCAGAAAGTAGTAGCAAGTAATTTCTATTAAATATCTATTACTGTATTATGGTTTTTGACATTCCTTTCGACATAATGCAAAGTAATTTGTGATATGATAATGTTTAATTAAATTTTCTTGTATTGTAGACAAAATAAAAGTTCCAAATAGTATCACAGTATTTTATTGTTTTTTTTTTGTATTCTTCACACTAGTGCACTCAAAATAATACACTTTTTTTTATAATACACCCTGTATATACATCTATTGACATAAATAAAAAACGTTTGACTTGGGTGATTATCCCACTGCAGTCCGCCGCAGTACGCGGGACGACAGATTTAATCATTATAATATGCAAGTATGTACCTCAGTTTGTATAGAAAACACGCGCGGCACAACACACTGACAAAACGAGTTTGCGCACGGAATGATTAAATCTGTCGTCCCGCGTACTGCAGCGGAGCGCGATGCAATGGGATAATCGCAGTAAAGCTAAGGTATTGACATCAGTTTTTAGGTAATGACTCACGCCCGTATTCACAAACATTACTATGAGGTCTCACAGTGCGCGTGGACGCACAGGGTCACACACGAACCAATCACAGAGCTCTATTCAACGCTGTGCGTTCGATTTGCTGCTTCACTTAAGCAAGCATCGTTTGTGAATACGGGCGTTAGTGCATCTAAAAACTTAAGAAAAAGAATCTTTTTTTTTACATGTCAAAAGCTTAATGGAGCTTTTGATATATTTTTTTATGTTTACTTATTGCCTACTGTTTTAGCTGTCGAACGAATTCACTTTTTAACTTATTGGCCCCGTACATCGGTAGATATTGTTAAATAAATGAATCCACTTGGACTCAGAAAAACAAAAAAAATCAATTACCTGCAATTTTTTAAAAGTAGGGAGAAAATGTTTTATTCCAGTAGATTTGTCGATAAAATTGATCATATTACTGCGACCTAATGGTTGGACAGTGGACACTGGTGACCAGACACACTGTATAATATAAATATCTTCTTTTTTGCCTGGCCCATTCCTATTTTGTTTATTAATATAATGACTATCTATAAATAAATTATATTACTTATGCTATAAATACATGTTCAGGTACATCAGTTGGTCTCAAAGAATGTTGTGATGTTAGGCTGGGATATTCTAGGCGCGGCGACTTCTTCAGCTGCAGTTTGGAACGCATTTAGTAGTTCAGTCTGTTCTGTAATAAGAATATTTCGTATTTTACAATTACATTACAATGGTAAAGTAACCTCATTATTTTAATATTTAAAATTATTATTAATTGATATCTAACTAACGAGAAGAATCGGATCTGCTTTAGCTAGCATATAAATAGTTCTACGGCTGCCCCAGACCGTATAATATCCACGGATTCGGATCGGACGTAGTGCGAAACCGTTCTAAAGAAGTCCAGTCGAATGAAGAGTAAATTTCGCGGATGTGCGACGGGCGGCCGCAGTGAGTGTGCGAGCCGACAGCAATATAATTACGCGCGGGCGATAAGGATAGGAAGGTTGCACAGCGTGCTATGGAGAGGGCTATGCTCGGTGTTTCTTTACGAGATCGAATCAGAAGTGAGGAGATCTGTAAACGAACTAAAGTCGCTGACATAGCCCGACGGATCATCAAGCCGAAGTGGCAACGGACAGGGCACACAGTACGCAGAACTGACGGCCGACGGGGCAGCCAGGTTCTGGAGTGGAGGCCGCTTAACATAAAACGCAGCGTGGGTCGTCCACCCACAAGGTGGGCCGACGACATCATAAAGGTAGCAGGAAGGCGCTGGACGCAGGCCGCTACCGACCGGGCAGCACGGAAAGCATCGGGGGAGGCCTACGTTCAGCAGAGGACGTCCTATGGCTGAGATGATGATGACGATGAGTATAGTCTGGTCTGTGAGCACGTAGAATTTTGTTCAATGACCTCAAGCTGCCCATCCTTGTCGCTCGCACGTAATTATGTTGCTGTCGCGCTCGCACACTCACTGCGGGCGCCCGTCGCACAGTCGCGACAGCAATATAATTACGCGCGAGCGATAAGGATGGGTAGCTTGGGGTCATTGGACGGGATTCTACGTGCTCACGGACCGGGGTCATTGGACAATATTCTACGTGGTCACGGAGCGGGCTTTAGTGCGGGGCGCTGACCTGGCCAGTCCGGGTAGCGGGTGCGCAGGCGCGCGGCGGCGTGCGCCAGGCGGCCCTCAGCAGGCCGCGCCGCCCACGCGCCGCAATTGATCGTCTCGGGGCCGCTTATTACGCGCGAGCGATAAGGATGGGTAGCTAGGGGTCATTGGACAATATTGTACGTGCTCGCGGACCGGGCTTTAAGTGCGGGGCGCTGACCTGGCCAGTCTGGGTAGCGGGTGCGCAGACGCGCGGCGGCGTGCGCCAGGCGGCCCTCAGCAGGCCGGGCCGACCACGCGCCGGCGCCTGCCCGTGCGAGCCCGCCGCGGCACGCCGACTCCAGTCTCTGGCGTTCTGGAAATAATTATTTAATCATTTTTAGGGTTCCGTAGCCAAATGGCAAAAAAGCGGAACCCTTATAGATTCGTCATGTCTGTCTGTCCGCCGTCCGTCTGTCCGTCCGTATGTCACAGCCATTTTTTTCCGAAACTATAAGAGCTATACTGTTGAAACTTGGTAAGTAGATGTATTCTGTTAACCGCATTAAGATTTTGATGCAAAAATAAAAAAATAATAATAAATATTGGGGGAAATAAAAAAAAATTTTTGAGTTTCACTAAGTATATCCCCATACTTAGTGAAACTCAAATATTTTTTTCTCATCAAACATACGTGTGGGGTGTCTATCGATAGGTCTTTAAAAATGATATCGAGGTTTCTAAAATACTTTTTTTCTAAACCGAATAGTTTGCGTGACAGACGCTTCCAAAGTGGAAAAAAGTTGACCCCCCCGTAAAGGTAAATACACTCGGCATCAAATAAATCGCACCTCCCGCAACAAGCACTTTTCAAACGTAGGCATCTCCACTTCCCAATAACATTGGTACCGTTCGAAAGCCTAGTTCTAAGCTTCATTTCATTATAGGAAAGGTTTTTTTTACCCCAAAAATGTGTCTTTAGAAGGATCCAGTCACTTCTTCAAAAGATAAGTAGTTACGTTTGAGACAATTTTTATGGCTATAAACCTCTAAAATTGGGATTAATCGCTATCGACCGAAAGAGGACACGTGAGACCATTATTTTATTCTATAACCACAAAAATTAGTCTACTTGGTCCCAGAGGTGAGCCCCAAGTGAAGCCTTTTTTAAAGTCATATTTATGGTACCTGTTAATTGTTTATAAAAAATTAAATGTGTTTTAAGATTATTTATTGGGCTTTCAAATAACACCAATATTGGTGGGGCACCATGATTTTGCCAGAAGAAAATCTTTAAAGTTCTCGTCGCGGAAGGTGCGATTTATTTGACGACGAGTGTAGTTCTGCTGCGAGAAAACAAGCAGTAAAAGGGCGTAGCAGGATAGTCTTGGAAAAAGTGCCCCCAAAGCCTGAAAAGCTCGAAACTGTGGTCAAACGATACTTTGTATAAAGATAGTATGTTGTCTACTACCAAAGGAAATCATTATACAGGGTGTTACAATTTTTATTTTTTTCCATCATGGAAGGTAGTTATAGAGCTGTTGTTTTTTTATATTATTACTATGAAACACAACTATACCTGTGCAAAAATTTAAATTCGTCAGTTACATAGTTTTGGAGAAAAAAAACAGTTTTAGGTATAGATGGGTGGCGTGGCTCCCTGGGGGGTGTTGGGGGGGGTGAAATTTTGCACAATATACTATCTTTATACAAAGTATCGTTTGACCACAGTTTCGAGCTTCAAGCTTTGGGGGCACCTTTTCCAAGACTATCCTGCTACGCCCTTTGACGGTGTACAAATAACAAATAATATTACCAGCCGCCGCCGGCGCCGCCAGCAGCAGCTCCACGCAGCAGCACAGCGCCAGCGCGAAGGCGCGCCACAGCGCCGCAAGGCACGAGCAGCTCCTACAAGAAGAGTTTCAGAAATAGCTTACTAAAATTATCTTTAACTAAAATAAAATTATTATTAAACAACTACGACAAAAAATGACGCTGAAAAAGTATAAAACAAGATTTTCAGAATACTGAACTGAACAAAGTTGCTAATGTAGTTGCATAGTAATTTTCATGTTTGGAAAACCGCAGTCACACGTTGTCAAAGTGCTACGGTAGGTAGGTTATATGTAACGTGTGACTACGCCTTTCCAAGGCGATAGAGAATTCAGCAAGTACCAGGGCGGCAGCGCGGGCGAGCGGTGGCCTTTCACCGCGCGCACGGCGATCCATTACGCGGCCGGGGCCCATCAATCGCGGCCGAAATAGACTAATTCAGGGCTCTTCAAACTTTTTTTACCAAGCAATTTGGCTAAAAACTACCCTAGTAACGTACGGGACTATTCCCACCGCTTCTAACTCCTGCGTAGCCAGGATCTACAGCTCGACCGCCAATAAAAACCCAACCGGTGAAGGTCAAGTTGGTCCCGGGGGCAAGTTTACTGTCACCGGACCCGCAACGAAATTAATCAGAAGAACGCAGGAGTTCGGCCGAAGGAGCTTGTAGGTATTCGAACGGTCAGTCAGTCTGTTATTCTTCAGTTGGGGTCGGGTTTCAACCAATTTTTGGTAGAGGGAAGCGCGAGCTGAGGGGAGTTTGATCCGAACGTCATTATTGTAGTGTGCGTGTGCACTCATGGATGATTTAGCGTGTACCGATAACACTCAAACATTATGCCTAGGTCGCACTCATCGCGATAACCCGAATATTCACGTTATCGCGATATGTATTCGCGAACCCTTCGGCACTTCGGGCGAAGCTTCGGGCTTATCGCTCCGCTATCGGTAAACTCTCGCACATCAAAGGGTTTTATCGCGATGAACTTCGCGGTGCGCGGCCACACTTCAGTCAGCCCGTACGCATCGGCAAAGCGGACGTGTTATAGTTTTCACTACAGTGCTGAACGAGCATGGATTGGAGCAAAGAAAAAATTTTAGAATTCATTGCGAATTATGAGGCTGAGCCGATATTGTGGAACCCATTAGAAACTGGCCATAAAATAAAAGATCTCTGCAATCTGATTTCTCAAATCTGATCTTGTTTTTGCGTTTGTACATCGCCATAACATTCGGGCGATAAACTTCGTCTATTATATGTGGCCGCGAAGATTCGCCGTAGCCCGAAGACGGAGTTTATCGCCCGAATGTTATCGCGATGAGTGCGGCCCAGGCATTAGTGGAATAATGGTGGGGCGCGTGTTCGTGGATGGAACGATGTGTAATAGGGTACAGTCTGGTCTGTGAGCACGTAGAATTTTGTCCAATGACCCCAAGCTGCCCATCCTTATCGCTCGCGCGTAATTATGTTGCTATCGCGCTCGCACACTCACTGCGGGCGCCCGTCGCACAGTCGCGACGGCAATATTTACGCGCGAGCGATAAGGATGGGTAGCTAGGGGTCATTGGACAAAATGAGGGCTATCGTTTTAGCGCTCACCAGTTAGCGCCACTGTAGAGTAAGGTCCTGTCACTTGCTAGTAGCGAAGACAGTGGCACCAACTGGTGAGCGCTAAAGTGGTAGGAGGACTATCGCATTTGCACTCATCAAGATGGCGCCACTGTAGGTAGAGTAAGGTCCTGTCAATCGCCAGGGGTGCCAACTGTTAAGTATAAAAACGATAGCCCTAATTGTACGTGCTCACAGACCGGGCTTTAGTTACCGAGCCTGCGGGCGGTCCAGCAGCTCGCTAAGCTGTCGCAGCGCGGCGCGCGCGCGGGCCCCGCTTCGGTGGCGCGCCGCCGCCGCCAGCGCCGCCTCCGCTTGTCCCAGCAGCGCCGGCAAACAGCACACGTCTAAAAAATAATCATAAAACTCATTTAGTACTTCCGCACACGCTGCCGACGCCGCGCTTTTATACTGCTTATACGCGCCGCGTGTTAAAATATGTATAATCTGTGATGTGAAGTTGGCAACACTGCCTATCTGTCAGTTGTGTGCAAGAAAATAAAAGTGAGCTATGGCGTCTTGAAAGTGTTCGTTTTATTTTATAAAGAAAGTTTATCATAATACTAAAAGGTTATGGGCACCTCAAATATATCGCTTCCGCAATTGTCTGCGGACAATTTCGGTCATTGGAAATTCCGAATTAGATGTTTGCTAGAAGAAAGGCAATTGATCGACACCTTGGACGATGACGAGGTAGATAAAAAGAGTGATTCGCGAGCCAAATCCATAATCGTACAGTGCATCACCGACAAACACTTAGATCTGGTGAAAGATGCAAAAACAACAAAAGAAATGTTTGCCATTTTGTGTTCTATTTTCGAGAGAAAATCCATCGTAAGCCGAATCCATATAAGGAAAAAGTTGCTAACCCTAAAACTGCAAAACACCGAAAAATTTGAGGAATATTTCCTGAAATTCGAATTAATAATCAGAGAATTAGAGAATGCAGACAAGAAACTTGATGAAGAGGAGAAAATTACCTATCTTTTGTTGGGACTTACTGAAAAATACAACACTGGTAACGGAAAGTTTATCATAATACTAAAACCGCGTAAAGCCCGCTGCCGCGTTACAGTTAGTGGACCGTAAAAATTATGCTTTGTCGGCGCGGTGGCGGCGTCGTGTGCAGGAGCGCTTATACCTACATAATATATAGGGCATGTAATATCGGAAGGTTTTCAATTCCGATATTGGATTCCGATATTAAATCTCAATATCGGAATTCCGATATTAATATCGGAATTGAGTTCATGTGTTATAAAATTAATATTTGGTTATATTCGTAAGAATTCTGGATTGTTTACAATAAAATAATGATTTTAATCAAAATCTTTAATTCGGTACAAAACAACACTTCATAAAATTGAGGTATTTTAAAACCATTTTTACGTTATGGGTATCCATTGCATTTGGTTGCTGATAATGAGCCTATATGGAGTAGCAAATAATTGTGTTTTTGTAAAATATTTTACTCCTTCGTGATATTACCCTGTTTTATGTTGGCGGAACGAATTTTAGAGTCATTCAAGTCACGTGTTACAAATATTGTAGTGTGATAAAAAAATTGAATATGCTTGTAATTTGTTCCTTTTTGATTATCGATGATCGGTGTTTTGTACAACTCACAAAACCACGAGCCATCATTATCATCATGTCAGCCATATGTATGACGTCCACTGCTGAACATAGGCCTCCCCTGCTGATTTTCACAATGGCCGGTTGGTGGCGGCCTGCATCCAGCGCCTTCCTGCTACCTTTATCGTCGGTCCACCTTGTGGTTATGAGTCCTATGCTGCGCTTGCCGGTACGTGGCCTCCACTTCAGAACCTTGCTGCCTCATCATCCGTCTGTTTTACGTACTAAGGCAGAACCGTTGAAAGACTTTATCACAATGCTCGAAGACCTTAATCGAGTCTCCCAACAGGTAAGACGTCGGATGAACATGGAAAAAACGAAGCTTATGTCGAATGTCCATGTTGCCCCATACCCAGGTTCGGTTAGGAGGAGCTCGATTCTCTAAATTGTTGACAAGAAAGTATGTCTATCTCGGACAAACGATTCAGCTAGGTAGTTAGATGCAATTTCGAGAAAGAGATAAATCGTCGAATACGAAGACGAAAGTCTTCAATTGGTGTGTGTTACCAGTGATGATATACGGCTCGGAAACGTGGCCTTTGAATATAGGCCTTATAAATAAGCTCAAAGTTGCACAGCGTGCTATGGAGAGGGATAAGCTTGGTGTTTCTTTACGAGATCTAATCAGAAATGAGGAGCTCCGTAAACTAACTAAAGTCGCTGATATAGCCCAACGGATTAGCGAGCTGAAGTGGCAATGGGCAGGGCACATACGGCACTGACGGTCCATAGTCCAGTAAAATTAATTTTTGAAAGGGAGTTGAGATGTTGTTCTTTGTTGTCCAAGTACCTATGGCAAATGCTAAAATTGATTTAGAACAAGTTAAATTAACCATAAATAGTAAAAATAATAAAATATTTGCAGTGGGACAAAAAGTGAAGGTGAGAGACATGAGAAAATCATTGGTCTTTGCCAATCATGTACTTTGGGCTTTGTGGCAGGTTGTGGCGAGTTTAAACGCTTTGTTTAAAAGCTCAATTAAATCTTTTATCTGATTCCGATATTACGAGATTGGATCGCTCAATATCGGAATTGAAATATCGGATCTCGCATTCCGAGATTCCGATATTACGAGATTCCGAGATTCCGATATTCATGCCCTAATAATATATCGTTTCATCCACGAAGACGCGCCCCACCACTTTTTGGTCGAGGGAAGCGCGGGGTGTGGGTAGTTTGATCCGAGCGTCATTATTGTAGTGTGCGTGTGCAGTCATGGATACTGTCATGTCTATGGATGACATCTCTATAGAAACACATTGTTTACTAATAAAAAATGATGGATTTATTAGCGGAATGCTGTATTATTTAATAATTGGCAACGTTGGGTAATTTTCTATAGAAGAAGTGTACGAGACAAGAAAAGAAAGAAAAATAAATATACAAAAGACCTCCTCCAAAGAGCCTCCCTGGACGAGACGACAGTCGTTTAGAATACGTAAAAGGGAAGTTACGACTTCTCTTCACTTTCTACACACTTTCCTGTCTATCCCTCCCTATGTATGCTTAGATCTTTAAAAAAAACTACGCAACGAATTGTGATGGGGATTTTTAATAGATAGAGTGATTCAAGAGGAAGGTTTATATTTTTTTTTAATAATAATAATAAATATGCTTGGACATTTTACACTGCGCTTCTAGTCCCAAACTAAGCAAAGCTTGTACTATGGGTACTAGACAACGGATATAAACATACTTAAATACTTTTTTTTTGTAAATACATACTTATTATACATAGAAAACACCCAGTCCAATACAAACAAATATGTTCATGCACACAAATGTTTGTACTGTGCGGGAATCGAACCCGCTACCTCCGGAATAGTAGTCCGTTTCGAACCACTACATCAAACGGCCGACATGCAAATTATAGAAGAGAAAAGCCGGGAAATTCCATTGCAACCGTGCGAAGCCGGGGCGGGCCACTGGTTAAAAATAAAATCAACTTCTAAAAAGGGTCAATAAAAAAAAAGTGTGTTGCCAGTTGGTGTACGGATCTGAGACGTGGTCGCTTACTATGGGCCTCATAAGAAGGCTCAAGGTCACCCAAAGAGCGATGGAGCGTGCTATGCTCGGGGTTTCCCTGCGTGATCGAATCAGAAATGAGGAGATCCGTAGGAGAACCAGAGTGACTGACATAGCCCGCAGAATCGCTAAAATCAAGTTGCAGTGGACGGGGCACATAGCTCGAAGAGCTGATGGCCGCTGGGGCAGGAAAGTTCTTGAGTGGCGACCACGAGCTGGAAGACGTAGCGTGGGCAGGCCTCCCACTAGGTGGACCGACGATCTGGTGAAGGTTGCGGGAGGTAACTGGATGCAAGCGGCGCAGGACCGGTCTTTGTGGAAATCCTTGGGGGAGGCCTTTGTCCAGCAGTGGACGTCTTTCGGCTGAAACGAACGAAAAAAAAAGTAGAAACGTACCTGAGTTAGTTTCGTCGTCGACATCCATCATTTCGCTGGGCCGCGGGCACGGCCATGCCGCGCGCGCCGGCAGCGCCGCCAACTCTAACAGCTTCAGAGCGAGGAACGGCGGCGGCTTGCAGCGCATCAGGCACACGACAAGTTGCAGGTCATAAGGCTCCTCCTCTTCTTCTATCAAATGTAGCCCGATCAACTCGATCAGTGCCAGAAGAAATCCACCGTACGAAGTGCTGCATGCCTGAAACGAAGTTCATACCCGTAACTACGAGTGGCTCAAATATTTTATGTACTAGCTTTTGCCCGCGGCTTCACCCGCGTGAAATTTAGTTTGTCACAGATCGTCATATATAGCCTATGTTATTCTGGGATATAAACAATAATACTAAAAGTTTCATCAAAATCCGTTCAGTAGTTTTTGCGTGAAAAAGTAACAATCATCCTGACATCCAAACTTTCGCATTTATAATATAAGTAGGATTTTCGTCTCGTGTTGTTTACTTTTTGACCACTTCCGGTGTCACGAACGCTGACAGTACAGGGTTAACTCACATCACATGTCTTCTGATTAATTTCATTGCAGGTCCAATGACAGTTTGACTTTCCCCGGGGCAAACTTACCTTCGTTGGTTGGGTTTTTATATGGCGGTCAAGCTGTAGATCCTGGCTACACAGGAGTTGCAGCGGGCTACCTAAATAAACTCCGGCAAACGTTACTTCGACATTACGTTACTCAGACAAAGGATATACGCTTTTGTCTGAATAGTGTAGTGTCGAAGTAAAGTCATGTCGATATTCAGTAGTGTCGGAGTAACGTAACGTCGAAGTAACGTTTGTCGGAGTAGAAATTTCCAGCCGTTGCAGCGGTGGGAACGAGAGGTGGGAATAGTCCCGAACTCACTTGTTTCTCTATCAAGATGCATATCTCGGTAGCCCACGTGAGTATGTGGTCCCACTGGTCGCGGGCCAGAGGCGGGTGCGGCTCCGAGGCCAGCGCTGCTAGTACCAGGCGCGAATTAAAGAATGACGACGAGAATTAATATAAAAAATAACTTNCAAATAAATAGGAAATATTTTTTTGCGGCTCACTCACTACGTTCAGCCATTTGCAAATCTAATAAGATGACAATGTTACTGTTCTAAAAACACTTAGCAAGGGATGTCAATATCAAAGATAGTTTTTTACCGAGTTACGCATATTTAAAGTGGCGCACGTGGTTGTGTCACAAAAACTGCTCACACAATGTTTGGTGTTCAAAATCAAAAATGGTAATTATTATTGATATAAATTTTTAACAGTCTTATATAACATGTATTAATCTTGCATAATTATTGTAATATTTATCAAAATAACATAACATCTCTTCAGAAAAAAATATTGTATGTCCAAATCCGGGAATCTCACACTACACGGTCCGTGACATTTTGGACTTGTAACTTTTTTTTAATATTCTTCTAATAGTTTTATGATAAAAATGATATTGAGATATTAAAATAGAGGTATTTTACTAAGTAAATTAATATACAGTGCACTGATTTTCTTTAAAAACATATGCTATTCTTACATCTCACACAAAAATGCGTAAGAATAAGAATGGCCCATTTTTGTATTTATTACTGCCAAGTCGTTTCGCATAAAGTTTTAGCACAGTAACATGGAGTTATCTATTGGTTTAGATATCGGTTTTGACGCAGCCCAAATCTTCCAGCTCCCAGTTTATTTGATTAACCTTAATAAGCATTCTAACAAAGGAAGCACCTTTCTCGCAGTTATGCTTACGTGTAAAAGATAATTAACTGCACTCGTCTACACGAGCCGGCTTTTCGTTTCTCGTCACACGTTTGACACACTTTAGACGAAATGCCCCGGCCGCCGGTTTGTGTACCGTGTGAACTGTGAATGGGCCTAGCGGAGTGGATGTTATGCTGGCATCTGTGTAAACTGACCTTCGACGCTTGCTGACCGTCAGTTGTCGCAAAAACGTCGTCATAAACACGTTTGGTATGCTTTGATCGGATTAGCAACGCAGGCGCAAGGCAATATCTTGTTGATATTGACTGATTTTACGACATTCTCGAAACGTTATACGATCCGAATGAAAATGAGACGTGCTATAAAAATGTGATAACACTCTCTATCAACATTCAATATTATCTTTTCCCGGATTCCCCACAATGTAAACACGTATCCCTAAAACTACAGAGACATTAAATGAATCATATTAAGCTTCATTTACTTTACTTCAAGGGAGGTCGTCCTTTAAAAATAAACGGTCTGTCTAAAATGTGTGGTGGTCTAGTTAAAAATATACGCTCATTTGGGTAATCATTTTTGCCACGAAATGCTATAAAATGTGTTCTTTAAGTTCGTGATGTAGACTAGGTAAATATTGTAGGTTTCTGCGAAAGCGAACGTTCTTTACGTTTGTTTGTAGAAAATTTTGTTTTTCATCTTGTTGCCCGGCAGGCAATAACCCTAAGTTAGTTGACTCTACCTAACTATCTAACGTCTATGATATCCTGTATAGGTACTTCCTTCTACTGGAGATATTTATAATTTTAACTCATTAGATACCTGCTAACTTTATTCAGTCAGCGCTATGCTATGCCTAAATGAAAATGCTGAAAAACCAATAAATTCTGAAAACGTTTCATCTCAATCACTCTACTTAATGTAGAGAATTTAATTAAGATCATGCAGTAAACATACTGTAATTAGGTCTGCTTTAACAACTACAGGTGAATAAAGCCATTGCGGTATTCCAAATAGCGTTGTAGCATTTGCTAAAAGGTTGCTTGTTCAATAGACGCGAGCCGGTCCTTTCCATCTACGGCACTCTGTTCGTAGACCGCTCGTTGTGTGACTCAGTAGAGCCGACACAGTGCCGGCCGTGTCGCCTTTGTAGTGTGGGGAATTAGCACCGTTATCAAAATGGCGGGCGCTCGGCTGGCAAGCGTTGCAACGCGGTCGTTGACGCCGCGCGGGGCGCGGGATGGCCGCCATCGATTCGGACCGAGCGGGGACTTTGCGCGGCATCTAGCGGCGACAAATGGAATGCAAAGCGCCTGCTTGCTGCCAATAGATGGCGCTGATTAGGGTTGCAAGATAAAAGCAAGCAGGTGGAAAGGTTCCTATCCTAGGGGAATGCTAGAAATTAATAAAAATTAAATTAAGCATGATATTATGTAGACGGTTACCCTCACACCTGCCCTTATAGGTCAGCAATTTATGCATTGCCGTTGGCAATTTCCTAAACTTGATTAATTTACTGAACCACATATTTGATTACATTTCTCGCACGATTTAGGAGTTTAGAGAACTAAGTAAAGCGATATTCCTCTTATCCCTAATGAAATGACGTATTCTTTTGTCAACAGTGCAAAGACTTCGAGAAAGTGGGCGCCACCATCGCCGTGACGCCGTGCGACGTGGTGGAGGAAGCAGACATCACATTCTCGTGCGTGGCCGACCCTCAGGCTGCGAAGGAGGTATGAGCAAGCTGCTTGCCGAATTTAGGCTCTATGGAAGTCAAAAGTCAAAATTTCTTTATTTGTTTAGACCAGGGTTTCCCAATTTTTTTTGCCAAGGAACCCTAATTGATTATACTTTTCCTAGCGGAACCCTACTTTGATAAATGGAAATTTAAATGAAAAACAATAAAGATTTTATGCAATTATTTGTAAACAAGTCGGTGCGCGCGAACAACGTCGGTCACGAAACGTGGGATAATATTTTTTTATGGAACCCTTGCGGCCTTTCCACGGAACCCCAGGGTTCCGCGGATCACCTTTCGGGAACCTCTGGTTTAGACTAATAAATATAGTGCTTACAAATCGTCATTTTGCTCTTAAGGAGCCTCTACATGTCTCATAATCTTTTTACCCTACCAGCGCTTCGAGACCAACATTTGGCAAGTGCTGAGAAGAAGTGCCCCAACAAACTCAGTCACCACTGTCTGCCGGTTAATATAAATAAATAGAAATAGGCCTGTATGTGTATATTGACGCAGGACACTAATGATTCCCTGAGTTGGCTAAGGTCGTTAAATCAATCATAAGTCAATGACTGTAAGTCAATGAAGTCATTTCAAGATTCTGTGACTCCACATTGAATAGTGGTGGATCACTTAATTTCTGTGATTTGAATAGGCGTGACTCAGATAGTGATAGAAACAAAATTTATCTGACTTACTTGGCCATACGACCTTTACTACTTTTGATTGATGGGGTTCCTAAGTCGCAGTCAGTCATTTGACAAGCTGTACGCCTCTGCCATAGAAATACTACCTCATCATAATCCATCATGCATCAATCGCTCTTTTAAAATATGAGTCACAATTTCCATGCAATATCATGAACCTATAATCTAAATAAAAACAGTAGCTGAAAGATAAAAGAGATATTTTAGGCATAAACAAGACGACCTATAAATCTGCAGTATTTGTTGACCCATAAAAGTTTAAGGGTATATCAATCCATATCGAAAGTACCAAGTTTCGTAGTACGATGATACATGGGCGTTCAGGGAATCGCGAAGCGGGTTTGCAACATTTACGATGTTTACGGGGGAAGCTGTAAAACACGACCTTCGGCGATGTTCGCACTATTACAAATCCATATTTAAAAATGTTACGCGATTCGTGCGCGTGCAGATTGTTAATGGAACGGGGTGCAGACGCAGGAAACTGCGGTTCCGTGCTCGGTTATAGCAGCTGGACGCAGTCGTCACCACCAAAAAAACAAAATTTTCCGCCTGGACTTATCTTTCTTTTTCAAAACATACAGGCTATGTATCATAAGATATTACTAAAATAAAATTTAAAAAAGACAACCTAGCGCTTAAAGGAGGAAAAAATATATTAAGATATTTATAGCATCCTTTGCAATTTCACAAATCTCATCTATTTTGCATACAGACATCCATATAGCATGAGGATAATATGTCAAAAATATACGATAAAACAGAAAACGTATATAAAAACATTTTAATCACCGCTTTGGGATGGGCACCCATAATAATAAATACTCCCGCAAAGGTCAGTCCATTAGAACATGAAGCCGCCCCGCTGACCTTACCTGCGCGACCTTTACGCGAGTACCCAGCACTGGCCCGCTTTATTTCCATCCGCGCCATGTATAAACACACTGAATTGATAACTAATTCCAGGTGCGATGGCAAAAATTGAGGAAAATTTTACCTCGGATTTTGTGCGATCCGGTTCAACCGAATTTCCAAAGGCATCCTTTTTTTGGATTAAGCATTATTTGTTTTTGAGCAGTGCTGGCTGGGTGCATTTAATGCATGATGTTGCTGTAGGAATTCCTCGTGACATAAGTTAGGTACTGCTTCGGAAGGCACGTCGATCCTGAATTCCTGAGTCTCATTGTAGATAAAGACCTATCACGAATTAAAGGCACCCAGGCAATACGACATTTATCACGATTTAAAGATGTCCCAGCAGATTTCTTCCTATTCCTTCATACTTTAATTAATTGTAATTGTTTTTCCATTGGCCTTTGTCGGTTTAGTAGATGAACACAAAAGCATTGTTTTCCAGATGGTCTTCGGCAATTGCGGAGTGCTGCACTGCCCGACTTTGGAGTCGAAGGGCTACGTGGAAATGACGTCGATTGACGCTGACACCTC
The DNA here is from genome assembly GCF_004193835.3 of Ostrinia furnacalis. Taxonomy (NCBI): domain Eukaryota; kingdom Metazoa; phylum Arthropoda; class Insecta; order Lepidoptera; family Crambidae; genus Ostrinia; species Ostrinia furnacalis. The sequence goes on from NW_021133781.1 coordinate 280,052, forward strand.
ACACGACATTGTCGAGGCCATCAGCGGGAAGGGCGGCAGATATCTGGAGGCACAGGTTAGTATACAAATCAGACACGACTAGAGAGAGAAGGGCATTTTAAACTGTACGTCTCGAATAAACAATTTATACTCGACTCGTATAGACTGTACGTCGAAATCGTTTACATTGAAATCAAATCAAAATCAAAATTTTCTTTATTTGTTTAGACTAATTAAATTAGTTCTTGCAAATCGTCAAATGCTCTTAAGGAGCCTATACATGTCTCATTCTTTTTTTGCCCTACCAGCGCTTCGAGACAAACATTTGGCAAGTGCTGATTAAATTCTCGAATCGGTCGTCCGATTCCTTCTATAATTTTCTTTCTCTTCTATAACTTTCCAGAATATAAAATTTTAAAGATCTGGAACTTTACCTAACGGTTACGAATCGTTACAAATATTTTTTTTACTTACCTGGTTTTGTAAAATTGAGATATTTGTGTCAGCCAACTCATCTAGCCTACGTAGGGAGTAAAGGACATATCACACTTGATGCGACTGCGGTCAAGGTCAAAGTAATCTCATACATGATGCGGGCTGCGTTTACGTTGACCTGACCGCAGATCGCATCCAGTGTGATAAATCCTAAAAGGCTAAATCCACCATTTGCCTCTGGTAAATTTTAAAGTTTGTCATGTTTCCATAGTAAAGACTAAGGGAGAAGTCACACGGTGCGGTGCGGGAGCGGCGTCCGGCATAAAAAATACAACGCACCGCTGGCACACCGCATTTCGATTGAGCGAAACGGTGCTGTATTGCGGCGCCGCATACCATATGTGTACAGTGCACCGCACCGTGTCGCTTCTCACCAAATGACCCTGATGATGATGATTACCTGTAGAGGTGTAGCATAAGAAAATGCTTAAGTGTTTCTATGTTGTCCCCAGATCCAAGGCTCGAAGACACAAGCGGAGGAGGGCACGCTGATCATACTGGCGGCCGGCGACCGCTCGCTGTTCGACGACTGCCAGTCGTGCTTCAAGGCGATGAGCAAGAACTCCTTTTACCTTGGTAGTAGTCAGCTTCTCCAGTTGCTGGCGCGAGGAAACTTGCCCGCTGACACTTGCACTCGATAGCATAGCTCGCACGATACTTGCTTTTGGTTTGATGATGTTGAATTTAGAGTGATAACGATCTGTGGTAATTAATAGCTATACCATTAGATCAAATTTTAAAATAAATTAGTCGAGGATTCAGTATAAGGACTATAGGGACAGACAAATATATTTCACAGTACCATCCATATTTACAGTTAGATTTCATCTTACTGTGTGAGAAGTTAGAAGTTTTTCGTTGAGAATTCCAAAAACAGTGATTTATTTGTACTTCATTATTATCTTGTTTTTATTATCTTACTCATTTTAATGTCTAAACTCTAAAGCATAAATTTTTAAGCTGTGTTATCATTTTTGGTATGGCTTCAGCAAATAAAAACGTACTATTTATACAGCTATGTTTCTGTGTGTGTGATATGCATGAATCTTCACTTGTTTGAAGGCTTGAGTCACCCCTTTTTTTGTAAAAACTTACCCTGGGTTGCACCATCTTACATTAACTATAACAAACGTCAAAAAACTGTCAACGTGCATACAAAAACACCGGTTATAGTTACGGTTAAAGTTAAGGTGGTGCAATTTTAGGCTAGTGAGTTAATTCTTTAGAACTTGCATGCATTTCCACATCTTCAATCCATAAGTGAGTGTATTTTAATAGTAAAATCACCAGTTTTCAATGAAACATGTAAATAATTCATAACTTATTTCATGAATTAGTAAGAGAAAAGTGTCAGCAGTCAAATCCGACCGTCCAAATTAGATCAATACTTATAGCATCATGACGGCATGAAATATTAAAAAAAAAATCCCAAATTATACAGTTACGTATTTTTACTCCAGACAGAAAAGTAGTAAAAACAAGGCATAATAGAAAGATGTTTTTCCAGTTTGTGATTTACTTTACTATTTATGTTATTTACCAATTTTCTTTATTTATATCTAACAGTGATTTCTTACGTGCCTGCGATGTGTTCGTTAACATGGACTTGAAATAATTAGTCTGGCTTGGGAATTAATTTCTCAAATGAATGGTAAAAGAACCATGGAGACAATTTTGTTTTGTGTGGAACAGTACATTGAATGATGCTTTTTGTCGCTTTCCAAAAGCTTGTGGTTGACGCTCGGATCAAAATCCTCGCAACCCCGCGCTTCCCTCGACCAAAAATTGGTGGGGCGTGTCTTCGTGGATGCCCCTATCTAATACTTCAACTAAACCAACGCGTGCAGATTGCCATCGCCGACGCGATCATAGGCCAATGACAGGACGCGCGACATGTCATTGACCTACGATTACGTCAGCGATGGCGATCTGCACGCGTTAGTGTGGTTGAAGCTTATCGGCACGTGGTATACACATGTTAGTCGAATTTCACGGGCTCCTATGTCAAATGATGTCCTATGCTTATTTATTCGTTCGTTCGTTTCAGCCGAAAGACGTCCACTGCTGGACAAAGGCCTCCCCCAAGGATTTCCACAAAGACCGGTCCTGCGCCGCTTGCATCCAGGTACCTCCCGCGACCTTCACCAGATCGTCGGTCCACCTAGTGGGAGGCCTGNAATAATATATCGTTTCATCCACGAAGACGCGCCCCACCACTTTTTGGTCGAGGGAAGCGCGGGGTGTGGGTAGTTTGATCCGAGCGTCATTATTGTAGTGTGCGTGTGCAGTCATGGATACTGTCATGTCTATGGATGACATCTCTATAGAAACACATTGTTTACTAATAAAAAATGATGGATTTATTAGCGGAATGCTGTATTATTTAATAATTGGCAACGTTGGGTAATTTTCTATAGAAGAAGTGTACGAGACAAGAAAAGAAAGAAAAATAAATATACAAAAGACCTCCTCCAAAGAGCCTCCCTGGACGAGACGACAGTCGTTTAGAATACGTAAAAGGGAAGTTACGACTTCTCTTCACTTTCTACACACTTTCCTGTCTATCCCTCCCTATGTATGCTTAGATCTTTAAAAAAAACTACGCAACGAATTGTGATGGGGATTTTTAATAGATAGAGTGATTCAAGAGGAAGGTTTATATTTTTTTTTAATAATAATAATAAATATGCTTGGACATTTTACACTGCGCTTCTAGTCCCAAACTAAGCAAAGCTTGTACTATGGGTACTAGACAACGGATATAAACATACTTAAATACTTTTTTTTTGTAAATACATACTTATTATACATAGAAAACACCCAGTCCAATACAAACAAATATGTTCATGCACACAAATGTTTGTACTGTGCGGGAATCGAACCCGCTACCTCCGGAATAGTAGTCCGTTTCGAACCACTACATCAAACGGCCGACATGCAAATTATAGAAGAGAAAAGCCGGGAAATTCCATTGCAACCGTGCGAAGCCGGGGCGGGCCACTGGTTAAAAATAAAATCAACTTCTAAAAAGGGTCAATAAAAAAAAAGTGTGTTGCCAGTTGGTGTACGGATCTGAGACGTGGTCGCTTACTATGGGCCTCATAAGAAGGCTCAAGGTCACCCAAAGAGCGATGGAGCGTGCTATGCTCGGGGTTTCCNCGCGCGTAGTGTCGAAGTAAAGTCATGTCGATATTCAGTAAGTGTCGGAGTAACGTAATGTCGAAGTAACGTTAGAGCTGATCTCCCCTGCCCTTTTGTCCCTATGTCTGAGAGTCCTCCGCCTGGACATGAGCTCCCCTGGCTTACCTGGAAGTCTTTAAATAGACTTCGGACGCAGGTTGGCCGTAAGGGCAATCTGGTCAGGAGGGGATTCTTGGATGGCTTAAACATGGAGTGCAGGTGCAGTTTTGTTCCCCAGTCGATGAAGCACCTGATGTCATGCCCTGAGTGCCCAAGCAACTGCACTCAGGAGGATTTGATGAGTGCTGCTGACAACGCCACTCTTGTGGCGGAGTTTTGGGCTGACACTGTGTAGGTTTGTTGTCGACACGAAAAGAAGAAGTAACGTTTGTCGGAGTAGAAATTTCCAGCCGTTGCAGCGGTGGGAACGGGAGGTGGGAATAGTCCCGAACTCACTTGTTTCTCTATCAAGATGCATATCTCGGTAGCCCCCGTGAGTATGTGGTCCCACTGGTCGCGGGCCAGAGGCGGGTGCGGCTCCGACGCCAGCGTTGCTAGTACCAGGCGCGCGTAGTGTCGAAGTAAAGTCATGTCGATATTCAGTAGTGTCGGAGTAACGTAATGTCGAAGTAACGTTAGAGCTGATCTCCCCTGCCCTTTTGTCCCTATGTCTGAGAGTCCTGAGCCTGGACATGAGCTCCCCTGGCTTACCTGGAAGTCTTTAAATAGACTTCGGACGCAGGTTGGCCGTAGTAAGGACAATCTGGTCAGGTGGGGATTCTTGGATGGCTTAAACATGGAGTGCAGGTGCAGTTTTGTTCCCCAGTCGATGAAGCACCTGATGTCATGCCCTGAGTGCCCAAGCAACTGCACTCAGGAGGATTTGATGAGTGCTACTGACAACGCCACTCTTGTGGCGGAGTTTTGGGCTGACACTGTGTAGGTTTGTTGTCGACACGAAAAGAAGAAGTAACGTTTGTTGGAGTAGAAATTTCCAGCTGTTGCAGCGGTGGGAACGAGAGGTGGGAATAGTCCCGAACTCACTTGTTTCTCTATCAGGATGCATATCTCGGTAGCCCCCGTGAGTATGTGGTCCCACTGGTCGCGGGCCAGAGGCGGGTGCGGCTCCGAGGCCAGCGCTGCTAGTACCAGGCGCGCGTAGTGTCGAAGTAAAGTCATGTCGATATTCACTAGTGTCGGAGTAACGTAATGTCGAAGTAACGTTAGAGCTAATCTCCCCTGCCCTTTTGTCCCTATGTCTGAGAGTCCTCCGCCTGGACATGAGTTCCCCTGGCTTACCTGGAAGTCTTTAAATAGACTTCGGACGCAGGTTGGCCGTAGTAAGGGCAATCTGGTCAGGTGGGGATTCTTGGATGGCTTAAACATAGAGTGCAGGTTAGGGCATGAATATCGGAATCTCGGAATCTCGTAATATCGGAATCTCGGACTGCGAGATCCGATATTTCAATTCCGATATTGAGCGATCCAATATCGTAATATCGGAATCAGATAAAAGTTTTAATTCAGATTTTAAACAAAGCGTTTAAACTCACCAAAACGTGCCACAAAGCCCAAAGTACATGATTGGCAAAGACCAATGATTTTCTCATGTCTCTCACCATCACTATTTATGGTTAATTGAACTTGTTCTAAATCGATTTTAGCATTTGCCATAGGTCCTTGGTCAACAAACAAAGACATCTCAAGCTCAACTCGCTTTCAAACATTAATTTTACTGGACTATGGACCGTCAGTTCTGCGTACTATGTACCCTGCCCACTACCACTTCAGCTTGCTAATCCGTCGGGCTATATCAGCGACTTTGGTTAGTTTACGGAGCTCCTCATTTCTGATTAGATCTCGTAAAGAAACACCAAACTTATCCCTCTCCATAGCACGTTGTGTCATAAATTCAAATGCCACGTTTTCGAGCCGTATATCATCACTGGTAACACACACTAATTGAAGACTTTCACCTTCGTATTTGACGATTTATCTCTTTTTCGAAATTGCATCTAACTACCTAGCTAATCGTTTGTCCGAGATAGATATACTTACTTGTCAACAATCTCGAGAATTGAGCTCCTAACCGAAACAGGGTAAGGGGCAACATGGACATTCGACATAAGCTTCGTTTTTTCCATATTCATCCGAAGGCCTACCTGTTGAGAAACTCGATTAAGGTCTTCGAGCATGTCTTCTGTGATAACGTCTTCCAACGGTTCTGCCTTAGTACGCAAAAGAGACGGACGATGAGGCAGCAAAATTCAGCAGTGGAGGCCACGTACCGGAAAGCGCAGCGTAGGTAGTAGCGTACTCATAACCACAAGGTGGACCGACGACCTCATAAAGGTAGCAGGAAGGCGCTAGAGTCAGGCCGCCACCAACCAGCCATTGTGAAAATCAGCATCGGAGCCTGTGTTCAGCAGTGGACGTCCTATGGCTGATATGATGATGATGATGGCTCGTGGTTTTGTGAGTTGTACATCGATAATGAAAAAGGAACAAATAACAAGCATATTCAAGTTTTTTACCACTCTCTACAATTTTTGTAACACGTGATTTGAATGACTCTAAAATTCATTCCTCCAACATAAAACAGGGTAATATAATGAAGGAGTAAAAGTTTGTTTAATACCTGTGATTTTACAAAAACACTTTAATTATTTGCTAGGTCCGTCTGCTCGTTTGCCTCTTGTCACATAAAAAACCAAATGCAATGGATACCCATAACGTAAAAATTGTTTTGAAATACTTCAATTTTATGAAGTGCTGTTTTGTACCAAATTATAGATTTTGATTGAAATCATTTTTTTTTTTTTTTTTTTATCCACAACGAGGAAGCTCTTGGCCTATTATTTTATTGTAAACAATCCAGAATTCTTACGAATATAACCAAATATTAATTTTATAGCATATGAACTCAATTCCGATATTAATATCGGAATTCCGATATTGAGATCTAATATCGGAATCCAATATCGGAATTGAAAACCTTCCGATATTACATGCCCTAGTGCAGGTGCAGTTTTGTTCCCCAGTCGATGAAGCACCTGATGTCATGCCCCGAGTGCCCAAGCAACTGCACTCAGGAGGATTTGATGAGTGCTGCTGACAACGCCACTCTTGTGGCGGAGTTTTGGGCTGACACTGTGTAGGTTTGTTGTCGACACGAAAAGAAGAAGTAACGCTTGTCGGAGTAGAAATTTCCAGCCGTTGCAGCGGTGGGAACGAGAGGTGGGAATAGTCCCGAACTCACTTGTTTCTCTATCAAGATGCATATCTCGGTAGCCCACGTGAGTATGTGGTCCCACTGGTCGCGGGCCAGAGGCGGGTGCGGCTCCGATGCCAGCGCTGCTAGTACAAGGCGCGCCGCCACGCCGCGCTCGCCGCGGTACAGCGGGAAACTACCAACGTAGATAGAAAGAAAGAAAGATACATTTATTACAATGGACGGACATCACACAAATACAGGCAATTACATAGACATGACAGTGGCACATAATAATGGAAGAAGAAAAAATAAAAACAAGAGTAAACTGAGCAGTGCCACCCATCCACCAACAAGATGCCCACTGCTACGGGACCCCACTCAGCATATGCCCACGGTGACGAAGGCCACACGGCGCTGGTTTTCAGTGTGCTCCATCCCCATAGATTGATAAAACTCATTTATTTTTGCAAACAGGCTTTTAAAAGCAAAGTAACCGAATTGTAAATTATAACTTGAAAAACATCGAACTAGGTAATAGGGATGTTTCCTGGGAAAAAAAGCAAGAGTTTGAATTCGAGTCCGTCGTTTAACTTATCTAACAATACTGGACACGTATTTTTCACTTTTTGAAACTAATCAAAATTTAAAGAGATCAAGCGCGCCATAGTTTAAAAGAAGAGGCCCGTGACGTCAAGGCGTCCTTAAAAGTGTAGCACTTTTTGACGTCACGCGGAACTTCAATACATCATCACTTCGTAATTACTTGTTAAAAATATACGTGTCCAATATTTTCTGATAATGTAATTGACGGACTAAAAGTTTTTTTTAGGAAACTAGCTCCTAGGGCTTATGGCCATTAGGGCAGAAAGTTATCGAGCGGCAACGACGAGGATAGTGTGGGCAGGCCTCCCGCAAGCTGGACCGACGATCTGGGGAAGGAAGTACCTACCTGGCTGAATGCGAGCAGCGTAGAACGGCTTTTTCCCAACTAGTCACACCCAAACGAATAACCCTGTTACTCATAGGGAATTTTTGTACGAGTCGCACTCGTACTGATCACAAACATTAAAAATGAATCGCAAAATGTGTTGGTAAGCGCAAAACTCAACAACGCCAAGCCCTAGTACCAATTACCAATTCTTTTTTTAAAACCTTACAGTAAGAAAATACTAACGAGTAGGGATGTGACTGGATGGGATTTTTTTCACAACGAGTTACATACAGGGTTACTCGTTTTGGTGTGACTGATTGGAAACAAGTGCGTAGAACCGGTTGTTGTAGAAATCTTTAATGGCGCATTTTCATTAGTCGATAACTCGTTCGGTATAACGACCAATGAAAGTTGCAAGTCGATACGCGTTCGGTACAACGCCTGCGGGGATTCCCCGCATGCATTATACCGACCGTGCTATCGACCAATGAAGTCATCATTCAGATTTTCTGACGCGTCATGCCTGTTTCTATTTTTTAGTAAACTTCGCACCCAGATTGCGGGCCCTGTGGCACGCGTTCCAGAAATCTCTCGCACTCCGCATGCGGACCCTATCGACGAATGAAAACGGTTCCCCGAATGCGGGCCCTGTGGCATGCGTTCCAGAAATCTCTCGCGCTCCGCATGCGGATCCTATCGACTAGTGAAATTGCGCCATAAGGGGGCCTATGTCCAGCTGCAGTCTGAAACGCTAGAAAAGAACTCACACATCGCGGAGGCGGTCCAGCGACACGTCGGGCCCCAGGGTGTCGGGCTGCGGCTCGTCGACGTCGGCCGGCGCTCCAGCTTCCAACTCCCACTTCAGCTCGCGCAGACTTCCTAATACTTCCGATAGCTGCATATAAAACACAACAATTGTATTGCAATTTATTCGAGTGGCGACCACGAGCCGGAAGACGTAGCGTGGGCAGGCCTCCCACTAGGTGGACCGACGATCTGGTGAAGGTCGCAGGAAGTGCCTAGATGCGAGCGGCGCAGGACCGGTCTTCGTGGAAATCTTTGGGGGAGGCCTTTGTCCAGCAGTGGACGTCTTTCGGCTGAAACGAACGAACGAACTACAAAATAACTATCGAAAATTATGTAAAATTTTATATGACCTCTATAATATGAAGATAAATAATTATTATAATAACATACCTGTGAATTGCCATCCTTCTTTGTTGGGGTGTGAAAGTCACCTGCAAGCAACCAGGGGATATTAACTGCCAATGTATAACGAATAAGCGTCACCAGTTAGCTCGCGCGCATGCAGCGTCAGAGGACATGCGAGGCGTGCGTTCGCGCAATTTTAGCATGGGCCCATTATGCCAGGGTTTCCCAATTTTTTTTTGCCAAGGAACCCTAATTGATTATACCTACTTTTCCTAGCGGAACCCCCGTACTACTCCGCCCGCACGCCCTGCCCCTCCCTTGTGCGTAAACAAGTCGGTGCGAGCGAACAACGTCGGTCACGAAACGTGGGATAATATTTTTTACGGAACTCTTGCGGCCTTTCCATGGAACCCCAGGGTTCCGCGGACCACCATTCGGGAACCGCTGCATTATGCCATAAGGCAGTGTTGTTCAACCTGTGGGTCGCGACCCCCTGGGGGATCGCCAAGCCTCTATAAGGGGGTCGCGAGAGGTCGTAAAAACTAATTATGCAAATGGATAAATGTTGTATGGATTGAAATATTCGATTCCTACAGCATTTTTGTAATATTATAAAAGCCATGGGAAAAAAAAACGAGCGGTCGGGGGGTCGCAAAATATTTTTTCATACTATGGGGGATCGCGTTATGAAAATGGTTGAAAAGCACTGCCTTAAGGTATATGATGGGACGTCGTCTGTACATCACTAAGCACATAGTATAAAACAAGGTCGCTTTCCGCTGTCTGTCTATTATGTACGAGTATACTAACACCCGTATTCACAAACGATGCTTGTTTAAGTGAAGCAGCAAATCGAACGCACAGCGTTGAATAGAGCTCTGTGATTGGTTCGTGTCTGACCCTGTGCGTCCGCGCGCACTGTGAGACCTCACAGTAATGTTTGTGAATACGGGCGTTAGATCTTTAAAACTATGCAACGGATTTCGATGCGGTTTTTTTAATAGTTAAGAGTGACTCAAGAGGAAGGTTTATTGTATAAAACATGCATTATAAAGATGAGAAAAGCCGGGAAATTCCAGTGCAACCGTGCGAGACGAGGCTGGCCGCTAGTTTTTAATATAAATCGTAATGTATGTATATCATATGTGTGAACAGTATTTACCTCTTCTACGATATTTATTGAGTTTGATGAAGGGAGCTTTGTCTTCTGTTTGTATGCTACTGGATGTAGTCTGAACTTTCTTTTGCTGAGTCATACCATCATTCAGACCAGCGACAGTATTGTTGTTTCTATGACTGAAATATATTTATATGCATCTATGAACTTTGAGCAGACCCATAATTTTGTTCCATGAAAATTAATTAATGGTACAGTTTCACTGAATCTCGTCTTTCTGACCTCACTCACCTTAATATTTCATTCTGTCTAAGTTTGTTGGCCTCTAACTTTTTAAACTTGTCTTTAACATTTAAAATTTCCAAGTCCTTAAATTCCAACTGAGACTTCAGGCTTTGCAACTCTCGCGTCATTGCTGCCATCTTCTCATCACACTCCATCTGAACTCTTTCCTGAGCCCTGATCTTGTCCATTCTGGCATTATCGTTGGCTAACTGAGACGCTTTTAACTGACTTCGCAAAATAGACGCCTCACCCTCCTTTGTGACAACTTTATCGGATAACTTTCCATATTCAGATTTTAATTTATTGTTCTCCTCTTCTAATAGAAGCAGCCGTCGCCATACATCAGAATCGTCTCCCGACACAATTTTGTCACTGATTGCCAAGTCGTCGGTGATACTGGGAGGTCTGTTGTGAGACATAGTGGATATGCCGGGTAGCGGTGATGATATTGTGTTACATTTATACTTTAGGTGAACGGAGGCTGGGAGTTTGGAACTAGGCTTTTTAAACTCAAATGAGGCTTTGGAAGTGCTGGGACTTGGCTGATACTGTGTGCTGGTGGATGCTGGTTGCTTCCAATTACTGTAGTCGGGTAAAATACTAATATCATTTGATTCTTCATCGCAAGCTTGGCTCGCTTGAAGTAAAATTTCATCATCAGCATCATCGCCCCATACATCACACTCGTTTTCTACAAAAATTAACACATGCCAAACTAAAACAACATATTAACTATGTACATAATTTTTCAAAAAGCTAATTACTTATGTAAGCTATTGGATGTAATGGCATTACATCACATAGCTGTTTAGTAGGTATGTAGCGTTTCAAAGATTTTTAAAGAAAACAAATGAAAATGGTATTTTTTCCTCGTGATAATGTACAAATGAAACTCTTGGTCATGTCACATTACAATGGGTTTCAATAAATTATTAAAGTATCATACAAAAAAAATCAAAACACCACATAACACAAAAAAGCTATGAGGAGCGAATATGTTTACCCTGCCATGGACCGTTCTCTCTATGTGTTATAGGTATGGTCACGTAACATTGGCAAATGTGAAATCATAATAGCCAAAGAGAAGGGCCAAAGACCGATGTCCAGCTGTGGACCACGCTGGCATTTTTAAATTCATTAGCACAATTTACTTGTAGTCTAAACTTTTCAAATATCACTACAATCTGTGTTGTTCTCTAGTGAGAATGATCCATGACATTACTATGATTTATCCCAATGTTTTAGTAAATTAACTACCTACATATTAACCAGAAACTGACAACCTTGCAGTCCAGGTGTACCAAAAGGTGTGCACTAAAATGGAACATATTTGACAGAAAATTTTTAGCACAGGTTTTAAAAGGACAAAAAATACTTGCACTCGAAGCTGAACATAATAAGTGAAAAATTTTCAAGTAGCAATTCTATACCAAAAAATTTGGCTAAGCCTGAAATACCCTTTGCTACACCTCTAGCTCTTTGTTTGTTAGGTCTAAACCCTATAACCCTCCTTTGGGCTGCACATGTTTTAGTCTTAAAGAATAAGAGTCTGATGATAACCTAAAACACTTACCTTGTATAATAGAAAAACTGCTGTTTTGTTGACTAGACGGGATGGGGTGGTCTGATCGGGTAATATGCAGTTTGGGTTTTTTTGCATCATGGCCTATTGGCGTATTGGTAGATCTCTTCGACATTTTATATCAAATAGATAATCCTAGCTTCTAATGAAGACGACTTCGTATTTGTTACGATTGGCGGGTCTTTTCCACAGTCCACTATGAGTCCACTGCAATCCACACCACTCCACTGTTTTTTTAAATTTCCAAATGAAAAATGAATAAACATTGTAAACGTCATTAGTGTCATTTTAGCGAAATTTAGTTAGTGATTGCCGCAACGCAAAAATAATCGTATCATCGTACACAATCGTACTACAATCGCAAAGAAAACAGGAGGTAACGTGCGACTCGATTCCACAATTAATTAATTCCGAAAAAAATGTTATTTTGTAAAATTCATAAAAACTTTGACTGTAGAATAAATTAGTAATTTAGTAAGCGTAGGCATAGTAATAAGTGTTATTCTATATTGTTAATAAATTCTAATTAATTTGCTAATAATATTTTCATTGTGCTTAATGTACATAAATCAAAGTAAATTCATATTTTAAATTACTTTCATATTAGCTTCACTGGTCACATACAAAGGTAGGTCATTCTTGTTGAATAGTGTTAAAAATCCATCTATATAAATAAAAATGAATTGATGTTCATTAGTCTGATGAAAACTCGAGAACGGCTGGGCCGATTGAGCTGATTTTGATTTTAAAATGTTTGTCGTAGTCCAGGGTAGGTCTAAACGGTGAGCGTGTAGTAGGTCAAGCTATGTTTGGGACGTGTATAAGTGCCCTGGAAATGGCCTATTATCATCATCATCATTTCAGCCATAGGACGTCCACTGCTGAATATAGGCCTCCCCCAATGACTTCCACATCGCACGGTTGGCAGCGGCCCGCATCCAGCGCCCTCCAGCTACCTTTATCAGGTCGTCGGTTCACCTTGTGGGTGGACGTCCCACGCTGCGTTTTCCCACTCCAGAACCTTCTGCTCCATCGGTCGTCAGTTCTGCGTACTATGTGCCCTGCCCATTGCTATTTCAGCTTGCTAATCCATCGGGCTATGTCAGTGACTTTAGTTCGTTTACAATTATGTGATATCTCCTCATTTCTGATTTGATCTCGTAAAGAAACACCGAGAACAGCCCTTTCCGCTATAGCACGCTGTGCAACTTTGAGCTTCTTTATGAGGCCTATGGTGAGAGGCCACGTTTCGGAGCCGTATGTCATCACTGGTAACAGTGGTAACACACACTGGAAAAAGCCTATGTACTGAATAAACTATTCGAATTTGAATTTTGGACCGCAAATAAGTGATCACTTAATAAGGATATCCTTCCGTTTGGCCAAATTACTTTTCGCCATATTTCACTTCGCAAACAACTTATCGCCAAAGTTTCATTTCCCAATTAACTTTTAGCAACTGTTACTTTTTGCACCTAATTCATTTGGTCAATTATCATTTGGCAAAATTTGTTTGTATGTTTATGGGTGTCCCAGAATGGACGTATCAAACTGATAGGGGAGGTAGCTCTACTAATGTAGGTACTATCCCAAAAAATATGAAAAAAAAAATAAAGCGCATAAGGAAACAAAAAAAAATTGTTTTTAAAGTGGAAATAAATCCGCTTTATCTAAGTATCTGGCTATAATTGCTGCATTTGGAGTTTATTTGTACTTTTTTTCTTACTACTATTATTTGTACCCCGATCGATCCCCCCCCCCGTCACAAGTCCTATGGCACCCTGTTACCCCCCAGGACTTTGGGGTTATGATCGCTTCGTTTATCTGTATACAAACTTTTGAAATTAAAAATTTGCAGTTGTTTTGCCAAATGAAATTTTTTTGGCCAAATATAAAAAGTCTATAATGTCTTCAAAGGTGTCTGACCTAATAAAGACTAAATTAATTCAAGCTTTTTATTTTAAATTCATGTGAAATAAATAAAAATAAGTACTTTTCTTAATGTTTTGTTTCATAAAGCTAGGTCAAGTTCGTTCGTTTCAGCCAAACGACGTCCACTGCTAGGTCAAGTACTTGAAGATAAATTAGGATTTTCTAAATCTAAATGGTCCGTTTTCGTTACGATCCAGTGTAACGATTGAGCAAGTTAATTTAAATATAACAACGTCTACATCACTAGACTATGACAAGCTTATGTCCTACACCACAGAACACATTATACGAAACTGACACGTTCCACCCGTGACATTGACAGGGGGGCGCCACCGTACCGAATCGCTGGTTCTGATTTTTGCCACGTTGGACCACCTTATTAAATGACATTACGGGAGGGCGCTAATATCAATACTGGGTTTAGTTTTTGATTTTCGCCACTGGACGTTTCAGAATCGTGGGACTTTATCCATATCTGTGGTATTATTTGTCATCATCAGTCAGGGTTTGTTTTGTCTTTGATTAGTTCGTCGTGGAAATTTGTGAAAGGCAGTCGTGTACTATGTCGGAACCTTATAAACTTGGTGATTTAGTTTGGTATGTAGGAAAATTGTATTTTTTTGACCTAAAAGCTGTTCGTTTGTTCATCGTGAATAAGTAATAAATTAAATAACTTTGTTTCAGGGCTAAAATGAAGGGGTTCAGCCCTTGGCCCGGCCGGGTGAGTGGCTTTGCTTTTTGATCTTTTCGGAGATTATGAAAAATCTTAATATTTTGGTCTTTTCCATAAGTTCTTTTAGGTTTATGTTTGTAGAATTGTTTGTACGATAAATAATAATTAATTGTTATTGGTTTTGTCTGTTATCAAACATCAGAGATGGGCGGGAAAGTCTAGCGTTACTTACAGATTGTTTCAAGCAAGACAAGTTTTCACTAAAACACTATTTTGGCCAATTTGTAATAAGATCCGATAAAAAATTCTTAGCGTACTTTTTGTTGTGTTGACTCTGATTAACTACACAATAAATGTTTCTTGCCAATTTGAGATTGGTGTCATATAACCTAATTTTATGTGTTTGTGGTGTTCCAGGTCGCCATTCCTACTCCAGAGCTCAAGCTCCCTAAGAAGGCGACAAATGTGCAATGCATCTACTTCTTTGGAACTAACAACTAGTGAGTAAATTCAACATTTTTATATAATTGCAATATTGATGTCTTGCTGATATACAGTTGGGCTATTTCAGGTTTTCTAGTTATCTTAATACTCTACAAATTCTTTGCATCTACTGTAGGGCTGCCATCTGCCAGCTGTCCGTGAAATCTGAGACTCCCAAAATAGGGTCGCTTGATCATTCAGAAATTTAATTTGAATATCCCATAAATTGGAGATTACTAGATTTTTCACAAGGTTTATATGTGTTAATAGCATAGCAAGCATTTAATATGGCTTTAGTTCTATCCAATATAGAACTACAGTCAGGACCCAGTGCTTCAAACTTCAATTGTGACTGCACTAAAACTTAAAAACATCCACTAATAACTAATCTGTTTGAATTTGTAATTTCAAATACGTTTGTCACAGCAGTTCAGTTTT
Source organism: Ostrinia furnacalis (assembly GCF_004193835.3). Lineage (NCBI taxonomy): Eukaryota > Metazoa > Arthropoda > Insecta > Lepidoptera > Crambidae > Ostrinia > Ostrinia furnacalis. The sequence continues at coordinate 295,513 of NW_021133781.1, forward strand.
GCCTGGATCCTACATTACAGTATCCCGCAAAACTATATTGTCGTGGGCATGAATATCTACTTTTATAAGAAGTAGTTATTTTGTAATTATAGCTAACAATTCGCCACCAAAGTAAGTAAAGTAATAAGTCGTTTTATCTTTTATATAAAATTATTTTGAAAAGGCTGATTTACACATATTAAGTAGATAAGTAGGTAACTAGATTTTAACTAAATTTTTCTGGTATGTTGGTGGACGAGGCTTGTCACTTAACACATTTTGACAAGCAGTTTCAAAGTAAACAAGAGCTTGATGTTTGAACATAGACTTAAAATTTAGTTACGATGCAATTTGATCACTAAAAATTAAGTTACTTACTGAACTACTTAATACAAGTAAATCAGCCTTAACAGTGTTTTGATAAAACTACGAAACGGCTCAATGGATTCTAATGTTATTGTGAGAATATGATGTCGATGTTACATAGGTTTAAGGGATTTTCGGGTGTACGACCCGTTTGCACAGCTAGTTATTTATTGATACTTTTGTACAAGATTATTTATCATTACTTATGTATATGGAATAATTCAGAATATGATAAACAAAAATACCATAAAGCATTGTGGGTGTCACACTGTAGGATGATAAAAGTTTAAGGGAATTGATTTCCCACAATGGTGGATGTTTTGCAAAGAGTAATAAAGTCATAGTCATGGTCATTTATTACATAAATAATAGTATATTGTATTGGAAGTAAGAAATACATGAAAAATTAAATTAGAAAAATATGAAACTTATTACACATTGATATAAAATCACAAAATACATACCACAGCATAAAACTACAATAAAAGCATTTAACAAAATTAAATATTACATACTTTTTATCATTACATTATGCACTGTATGTATACCCATTGCAAGCAAATGTTATTTGCTTGATGCTATTCCAAAACTACTCTGCACTGTGTCGTTACTTGAATGAAAATCGTGTCAATAAGATATCATTTATGTATGAAATTCAATTACATTATAAAAAAATCTAAAGGACTGCACAAACTTCTGATACTGTTACCGACAGGGAACTTCATGAGAAACTGAGTCTTAGAATAGTGATAAGTGGAAGCTATTGGACTTATTGGACACAAAGTGTTCACATCTGTGCAGTGTGCAGGGAGTGATTGATTTTAATTTGAATGTGTAAAAATAAAATATTCACTGGTGGCTTTTTATACCATCCAGAAGATACAAAAGTGTCGACATTTGCGACGTCTTCCTACTCGATGATACGTGTGTATTGTGCGCTTTAGCAATCAATTTAAGATATCCTTCGCTTAGACACGGTCGAAATACAAAGCAGGTTTCTAGGGATGCACATTACCAGGGTACTCCAGGCTCATGCGCCTACTAACACTAGGCTTGCTTGGGTCATGTCGACGGCTTAGGGCAAAGTCCTTCCTCAAGGATTTCCATAGCGACAGATCCTGCGCTGCCCGCATCCAGGTTATTCCCGCGATTTTCACCAGATCGTCGGTCCACCTAGTGGGGGGCTTGCCTACACTACGGTCCGTGGTCGCCACTCGAGAACTTTTCTGCCCCAAAGGCCATCATCTATGTTCCCCGTCCACTGTCACTTGATTTTAGCACCGACAATCGACATATTTACATACATTTTCGTGTGACCCGTGTGTGGCGACCCTTAAGCTTCAACCACACCAACGCTTGCTGATCGCCATTGTCGACGCGATCATAGGCTAGTGAAAGGTGACGCGATCATAGACTAGTGAAAGGTCGCGCGACCTGTCATTGGCCTATGATCGCGTCGACGATGGCGATCAGCAAGCGTTGGTGTGGTTGAAGCTTTAGCGGTGCCTAAAATGCTTTGTTCCGCTGCTGGACCGCTTCCCACCTCAGTGGGTTACTGCGCTTTAAACTTTAGTTCTGAAACTTTTGCCAACAGCGCCTGGATAGAGGAGAATAACATTAAGCCGTACCAGGAGTTCAAGGAGCAGCTCATCAAGTCGTGCAAGACCGCCGCCTTCAAGGAGGCCGTCAACCAGATCGAGGAGTTCATCGAACATCCTGAGGTAGGTAGCAGAAACAACACAATTGAGCATTTTTTGTTATATTCACAGTGCAGTCTATGTATTCCCATCTCATTAGGCGTTTTCAGTGACAAAACTGTCTATTCCACTTTCATCAGGTCATCCAGGTAGATTTGATCACCCAGGTGATCAAAGTGGACTCCAGGCAACGCTGGTGTCCTTTGATCACCATGGTTAAGAAGTAAAATTTGATCACCTAGGTGATTTTATCCTTGGGCCGACTGCTTTAGGCGGCGAGGAGGGGCTTACCATAAACAGTATTCCTTAATTTAGTTTGCATGTATGTATTGCGTCAACCTTAATAATCTGATGCGACCGTTTTTATCAAGGGGCATCGAAAGAGGATGTTTATGTTCCCTGACACCTAATGAGCTAGGGCGGCGCCCTTGTTCACGAGGTTTAATAATGCACATGTCTGTTTCATTCCAATTCCTCAAAATAAGCAGACCCTTTCGACACACTATACATGTCTTTTGAAGTCGAACCTTAACTTCGAACTCCTATGTTCTTCTGATTAATTTCGTTGCGGGTCCAATGGACAGTTTTAACTTTCCCCCGGGACGACTTCACTGGTTGGGTTTTTATCGGCGGTCAAGCTGTAGATCCTGGCTACACAGGAGTTGTAGCTGTGGAAACTAGTGGTGACTGAGTTTGTTCCGGCGTTTCTTCTCAGCACTAAAGCCTGGTCCGTGGGCACGTAGAATCCCTCGCACACTCACTGCGGGCGCCCGTCGCACAGTCGCGACAGCAACATAATTACGCGCGAGCGATAGGGATGGGTAGCTTGGGGTCATTGGAAGGGATTCTACGTGCTCACGGACCAGGCTTTAGCCATGTTTGTCTCGAAGCGCTGGTAGGGCCCAAAAGATAAGGAGGCATGTAAAGTGCTCCTTAAGGGCTACCTTTTTTTTACTGTATTTCGACGTTCACAAGTGCCACCAGTGGTTAAAATTGAATAAAATATTTTTGATTCGCATTTATAATATTAGTAGGATTTTGAACGAGAGGTGGGAATAGTCCCGATATACATGTCTCATGCGTTGCTGAGTTGTAAGTTTGTGCGCCAGAAATTCGGTGACTTGGACGACCACGCACGCAACGCTGAAGAGGAGTTCGACAAGCTGAAGGACGTGCTGGAGGAAGAGGAGACGCGCCAGGCGCACGACGAGCCGGAGGAAGGTTCCTCGCCCGAGGTCAAGAAGAAGAGTGCCACCCCTAAGGTATGTTCCATTCATCATCATCATTTCAGCCATAGGACGTCCACTGCTGAACTTAACTGAACTAGGCCTTCCCAAATGATTTCCACAAAGGTCGGTGTTAGTAGTGGCCTTCATCCAGCGCCTTCCTGTTACCTTTATGAAGTAGTCGGTCCACCTTGTAGTCCCAAGATTTTTCCATTCATTGAAGGCATTCGCCCGAGGTCAATAAGAATAGTGCCAGCCCTAAGGTATGTTCCATTCATCATCATCATCATTTCAGCCATAGGACGTCCACTGCTGCACTAGGCCTCCCGCAATGATTTCCACAAAGGCCGGTTGGGAGCGGCCTGCATCCAGCGCCTTCCTGCTACCTTTATGAGGTAGTCGGTCCACCTTATAGTCCTTAGATTTTCCCATTCATTTAAGGCATTCGCCCGAGGTCAAGAAGAAGAGTGCCACCCTTAAGGTATGTTCCATTCATCATCATCATTTCAGCCATAGGACGTCCACTGCTGAACATAGGCCTCCCCCAATGATTTCCACAAAGGCCGGTTGGGAGCGGCCTGCATCCAGCGCCTTCCTACCTTAATGAGGTCATCGGTCCACCTTGTGGTCCCAAGTTTTTCCCATTCATTGAAGGCATTCGCCCGAGGTCAATAAGAATAGTGTCACCCCTAAGGTATGTTCCTATTCACATCATCATCATCATTTCAGCCATAGGACGTCCACTGCTGAACTAGGCCTCCCCCAATGATTTCCACAAAGGCCGGTTGGTAGCGGCCTGCATCCAGCGCCTTCCTGCTACCTTTATGAGGTAATCGGTCCACCTTATAGTCCCAAGATTTTCCCATTAATTGAAGGCACTCGCCCGAGGTCAAGAAGAAGAGTGCCACCCCTAAGGTATGTTCCATTCAGCCATAGGACGTCCACTGCTGAACTAGGCCTCCCCCAATGATTTCCACAAAGGCCGTTTGGTAGCGGCCTGCATCCTTTATAGGTCGTCGGTCCACCTTGTGGTCCCAAGATTTTCCCATTCATTGAAGGCATTCTTGTCACTACTCTGCCGTTGCCACTTTCGTACATTTCGAACTTAACCCACCGTTTACGATTCGGTGTAACTGGTCGATTTTAATTCTGACCAGGTTCATAGTTTCATATTTTAATTGGCTAAAATTCTTGCCTACATAAAGTCGGCCCTACTTTATATAGGTAAGAATTTTCAAACAACTTTTATTTTAAATCAAGTCAATTGAAACTATGAACTAGAGCGAAAAGGGTTTTTGTATGAAAGTCATAGAAAAACCCTTTTCGCTAGAGAATAATGCAAAATCATTTAAACGTGGCACTGGAATGTTCCGTTCTCCTGTTTTTCTTCAAAATGCTTAATCTTCTAAACATTTATAGATACGTTTGGGCATTTCAAAGGTGAAGCCTATAAAACGGTCGTCGTCAGCCGGCACCAAGGGCACGCCCCGCAAGAAGGCAAAGAGCAGCGGCGCGCGATCCTTCACCGATTCAGACCTCGCCACCGAGAAGCCCTCGATGTTCAACCACTCGTTCTCCAAGAAGTCCAGCTTGCTGCATCGCCCCTCCAACATTCTGCGACCCGTGAGTATAATAATAATTTACTACCGGCCGCCCGCGACTTCGCGATCCCGTTTTATCCCCTTAGGGGTGGAGTTTCGTAAAATCTGTTCTTAGTGAGCACCTACATTCTAAAAGTTTCTGAGATTTCGTGATGAGTGAGTCAGTCAATCAGTGACCTTTCGCTTTTATAAATAATAAGTTATAAGTTATTAGGTATAACAGTGTTTTTCAACCTTTTTCATGACACGACCCCCCTAGTATGTAAAATTTTTGGCGACCCCCCGACCGTTCGCTTTTTTTTCATGCATTTTATAATGTTGCAAAGATGTTTGTAGGGACCGAATACTTCATTACATACAACATTTGCATAATTAGATTTCGGATTAATCTGTCTTTATAAGAATTTTTTTTACTGAGGTAGTTTTTACGACCTCTCGCGACCCCCCTATAGAGGCTTCGCGACCCCTCAGGGGGTCGCGACCCACAGGTTGAAAAACACTGAGGTATAACAACAGTATAGGCCCAAGATACAATTATTAGAGGCCGGTAGATCTATTCTCATAAATGAAACACTGGATACTTAACTTTCACATTATATTGCCTCATTTTAAATACAATTCATCACTTAACACAAAAGCGCGCGGATGCTTCAACTCGCGACCCATGACAGTCCGCGCGACCTGTCATTGGCCTATGATTGCGCCGGCGATTGCGATCTAAAGCACGGTCTGTGAGCACGTAGAATTTTGTCCAATGACCCCAAGCTACCCATCCTTATCGCTCGCTCGTAATTATGTTGCTGTCACGCTCGCACACTCACTGCAGGCGCCCGTCGCACAGTCGCGACAGCAATATAATTACGCGCGAGTGATAAGGATGGGTAGCTTGGGGTCATTGGACAAAATTCTACGTGCTCACAGACCAGACTATACACGCATTGGTGTGTTTGTTTTGGATGAAGGATCAGAAGTAAAAATGAGGATTTGGCTTCCGTTCCCGCCCTGCCAGGTGGCTGGGGGGAATGATGTTCCTTAATTGTCTCTGAGTCGCCTCCTACAACATCTACAGGACATGGGACTTCCTACTTTGACAATATGAATTAGAATTCCTAGGATTATAATGACAACTAATTGTCATCCTATTCTATGTGTTCCTCTTCCTATCCACGTCACATTCTACCACTAACAGTTCTCTACTTGAATTACAAAATTAATAGTTTTTTTAGAGATAGTTCGTTTCATCCACGAAGACGCGCCCCACCAATTTTTGGTCGAGGGAAGCGCGGGGTGCGGGGAGTTTGATCCGAGCGTCATTATTGTAGTGTGCGTGTGCACTCATGGATGATTTAGCTGGATGATAACACTCAAACATTAGCGAAAGAATGGTGGGATGCGATTGTAACCTTTGTGGTCAAAATTATTCAAAGTCAGTTAAATGTTTGATTTGATTAATGAATGATTGAATATCATTTTATAATATTATTATCTCAATTAATTGTACTTGTAATAACGACTTGTTAACCAAAGAATAGCCAAATAATAACAACAGGTGAATATCCCAAAGAGTATACTCACATTCCTCTTTTTCCAGGAGACTCCTCCGTTGGACCTGGAGAACGTCTCCGAGACACTACTTGAGAAGAACATCAAGGCCAGCCAGATGAAATTCGGGTTCCTTGGGCTCGGCATCATGGGCAGCGGCATCGTCAAGAACCTGCTCAACTCCGGACATAAGGTCGTGGTGTGGAACAGGACGGCTGCCAAGGTAGGTGCCTCCACTTTACTGGTAGGGCTGGTCACTTGATGCGTGGGAAAGTAACACAAGTACAATTCAGTCGAGTTCACTACGCACCTGGCAGCTGTGACGTCACATCGTCGCTCTGGTATGAACGTGGCGAGGTGCGCATTTTGCTCGATCGGTTTGTTGTATGTACATTCTCACTACTAGGTCTTGCTGATGTAATTTGTTCCTTAGGTCTATTGACTTATGACACATTCTATAAGGATAGGGCTGGTTATCTGATGCGAGAAAACATGGGGAAGAAAAGCATTAATGAAAGCCGAGTCATACTACTAGGTCTTGCTGATTTAATTTTGTTGACTTACATGACACGATAGAGTTGTATTTCAGAATTCGGATTACTGAAGCAGCACTGCAATTTGAGACTTAATGACCCACACAGAGGGTCTTGTTGCCTCTCAATCTGTAGTTTGTGTCTAAGTCTAAAATGTGGATAGGTAAGACTTGACTAGGATTCTGATGATGTGCTAGGTAGTCGTGGCATAGACAGTGTCTTAAACTAAAGTATGTTTAGGCTATAATAACCTTTGTGTTCATGATAGTTTATATCCTGAACCAATAGATAGGTGATCGATAGTGTCCTTTTAGCTCTTTACTTACTTTTTAGAAATCAAGTGTTAGTTCTTAGTATATTTTATGTTGTATTACACTACTCTATTTAGTACCTATTCTATCAAAGAATAGTATACAAGCTATTTGGTTTGTCATGCAATAGATTCATGATTATTGATTAATTTTTTTTCGACTACAGGCATTGTCAGTAAGTTTTCGTCTTACTTTGAGTTCTTTCATCCTATTTATAGCATTGTGTAGATCGTGTCCATCAATTATTCTGTAGTAAATTTCTTTCAGTATCTCTCCCTCATCTTCATCTGTAGGTTTTCTCATAGGACATCAAATTACTTATCTTATAATGTTTTCTTTAGTTTGCTACCAAGGTGGGACAAACCTCAACAAATTATATGAAAGCAGGAGTTTCATTTGCGTTTACAAACACTTGTATTTCTATGAGATTCAAACCAGAACCAAAATAGTCTAGTTGTATGAAGTCAAACTCGAGATAACGACTTTCAGGATATAGCCATCCCTCTCACTCTTTCCAGGATACTAACATGAGCGACAGAGACAGATCAAAGTCAAATTACGGTAATCAAATAGTGCTAGGGAGTAGCCAAGGCTTAAAACGACTGTCGGCGTAGATACAATCATGTCTATTACAATTCATTGTAATTGAGATAGACTATTGATTCAGTGGAAGTGTGGTACAACATTTCAACAACGTCTGGACCCAAGTCGCGTAGAAATCGATGTAGACAGCAGTCGATGAGATATGCACTATATGCCTCTGAAATACGGACGTTATTAGCTTGATACAACTTGACTTCTTCCCTGCTCTTCGCCTGCATTTCAGCTCGAACGTATCCTGATTATTTAGCTTTAATTTCATTTAACCTTTATTTACCTTAATTTAATCCATGTAGTGTTAGTTATAAGTGTTCGGTTTGTTACAGTTTACCTACTAAACGCCATAGGCTACTTTTGCTCAAGTATAGGCTGATAATAATTTTGTCTTCATTACATTTACTACTTACGCTCTCCAGAATCCAATTTGAAGTCTTCTCCTTTCTTTAGTTCAGTCATGGCCAACCTAAGTCATTTAATTGGGTCAATTTGACCCCAACGATTTATGTGACTGAAGTCACTAACCTCAAGTTGGTAGATAGGTACTATTTTAGTGGAAAGATAAGTTACCTCTTTATTGATGGACAAAAAAATATCTTCATCAAAGAATATGAAAGTTTTCCAGAAAGTAAAATTAATTAAACTCATTTCATGCAGCTTCTTTTATAAATGAAGTAAGTTTCAAGTTGTATTTTTCGTGATTGATTTAACCCTATTTTTTGTCTTATATACATAGAATCGTGACTATTCCACCACATCTTGATTATATTTTTTCGTATAGCAATGTTAATTAATTACTATGTAAGAAGTCGACTTTTTAAGAATTTTCACAAACAAAACTATTACTTTGAAGCAAAACTATAACTTTTAATAGATATTATAAACATAGTTACACATAGTAAAGTTAAAGGCTATTAAAAAGCATTAGTTCGTTGTCTAGCTCCGCTAGTTAACGAGTATATCGTGGTGCAACAAATAACTAATAGTTTACCGTCCAAGTACGACCATTTTGGGCTGACTCGTAGAGACTCTGCTAGAGAGTATGGGTACAACCAATTTTGTAATAGCGATGACATTGACAACGCACTGGTCACTTGTCTCATTATATCTTGTAGACCAAGAATGTTGCAATTAATTTAGGCTTTCCTAAAGTCTCTTAACTTGTTTGACGATAATGTAGAAAAAATATACTTGGTATTTCGATTTTAATCTTAACTTTCATTTGAGTAAAGTTTAACAGTAGGCATTTATTGTCTTAATGACATGTCCTTGCTCAAATCGTTATGATTAAGTCTACAAAAATTCAGTGCAAAGCTACGGATTCGTAATTTTATACTATTAATAGATAAGTACTACTCCGGTTCTCCTTATCTTAGATAGGTTTTATAGGAGCTGCAAAGAATTTAAAAAGAGTCTAAAACTACTGAGACACTAAAACAATAGAAAATCTATAGTTTGTGTCTCAACATAGAGCCACATGGCGTCCATCGCATTAAGAAAGCATTATGCGCTACCATTTGTGACGACCAAATGTTGCACCACCTACATTAGGCATGTAATTAGGCTAATAATATATTAAATAATTAACAATAGAAACCCCACTTTGAAGTTAGTAAATATACTGAGTAAATATGAAATCATGTTACTCAAAATAGCTTCAAATCGAAAATTGCTTATTGAACAAAAAACGTCCATACTGGCTGATTCATTAAATTCATTCAGTCATTTTATTATTGCAAGTAGGCTTTTAAAAAGCACTTACACACGTCACAAATAAGCAAAACATATTGCTTATTTTTAATTTCACTAGACTCGACTCGCAAGTCTGTGTCAATTTTTAAGAGCTTCTGTCTAAACTTTCAAGAGATTCTAATATAACTGTTCTATGTCTGTACAGTCGCAGAATGAAAAGGTTCGTCACCTTAGTGTCGGTTTTCGCTTGCACTAGGTACTGTAAGAGTCAAACCTGCCAACATAACAGTGCAAGAAACAGTGCTGCTAACATTTAAATAAATATGACGTTTGCTTTTGCTTGTTTATTTTTCTATCCCATCAGTGCAATGCAATGATGACATTGACCAATTGACAATAGTTTTTTTTATTTAATAGAAATAATAATGGCAGATTGAACCAACAAGAAGGTTTTAGTTTATCAATCATAATAATCTTCTTGACAAGATAAATCATCAAACAACTTTGATCAATAATTTTGAACTTTACTGACGAACAGTTAAAGGTTATTTTCTCTAACTCGAGATTATTCTGTAACATAGTTTCAAAAGGTAATATGTGTTCGCGATTCGTTGAAGGAATCAATTTGAAAACTGACGAACCTTTTCATTCCGTGACTGTACTTAAATATTTGTCCTGCAGTGGACGTCATTTGGCTGAAACTTAAATAATATGGCTTACAAAATCTTACTAAACATTTTTTTAAACTATATGAGACATAATTGTGAGCAGTGAATATGTTTTATGAAACACTTGACTGCCCCAAGGATCAGTGTTTAGTAATTCTTGTATGTACTTTAATCTGACATATTTAAAAGATTACGTCATGATTTCATATGTACTCTATCAGCAAATTATGCAATCGGCGAATATCCTAATTAATTATTAAGCTATGATTTATAAAGATTTGTCAATATCATAATCAATAGAGTTCTAGGCATGATGGGAAATAATATTATAAATTACTTTAACATTAAGGAAGTAGATAAATATAGTGATCATTAATTAATTACTTAATCACAACTGGTACACTAATTTTCCTCCATTTGTTAATTGCAAATGATGCGAATTTCTAATTACGTTATTAATTATTTAAAATAACACTACTTATTAGAGATGAAACGGATAGTTGTTTGGCCGGATACCGGATACCGGATATCCGGCCAGCTGCTAGGCCGGATAGCCGGATATCCGGCGGCCGGATAGTTGGCCCATTGTCTCGTTGCATGTCGTGACGAGTTTAGCGCCACACAGGTGCTTCGAACGCGACCAGTGGGTCTATTCTATTAGTAGACTAGACTAGTCAAACTTTTTGAAAATCGAATCCATCCGAGCAGAATGTCAGATTTTGCCACTTGTCTAGGGGGCAGATCAATTCGGGCGATTTCGGTTGCTATCGTGAGTGTGTGATTGAATAGCGAAAATTAAATTAGTTTACTTGCTGCATAATTTGACTGAACTGCATCATGTCATCAGACCATCATAAGTGAAAAAAAGATCGCCTATGTTATTTAGTGATAGTACAAGACTCGAGGCGTCGAGTCCTATTTTTGAAGCCTCGAGGCGGAATGGCAAGACTCAGTGAGCTCGGTAGGCTCGGTGCCCCGAGCTTAGCCGAGCTGCGAGCTCTCTGAGCCATGCCTCGAGGCTTTAAAAGAGCTCGAACCTTCAAAAGAGCTCAAATCTTCGAAAAAAAAAACATCACCTACATTGATTTTTGTTATAAGATTCTTAAAATTTACTTATATTTTATTTTTTTGGGAAAAGTTATAAATCTAATCGTATGTAGTCATTATTTGATTTGTGTCCTTTTGTGAAAAACGTTTTTCAAATATGTATTTTATTGTAGGTATCAGAATTTCTGCAGTTTTATAAAATAGAACGATCTTAACACAAAAGTTAACTGGGCTTTCAAAAAGGCTCGAGCTCTGCGAAAGACTCCAAGCTTCATACAAACGAGGCGAGCCTCGGAAGCCTCGAGCCTTGTACATCACTAATTTTATTTTGCAATATTTCGACATTAACAGATAATTAATATTTATGTATTTGTCACTAGAGTCAATAGCTCAGAAAAAGAAATAAGTTTTTGAAAGGCCTTAATATTAATATGGCTTTTTTTTGTAAATTTTTGGACTAAATAAAAGCCGCCATTATTATAAGCCATTTTATTGATATTTACCTCAAAGATTAATGTATTTTATTTTGTTAATAGGNGAGTCACACTACTAGGTCTTGCTGATGTAATTTGTTCCTTAGGTCTATTGACTTATGACACATTCTATAAGGATAGGGCTGGTTATCTGATGCGAGAAAGCATGGGGAAGAAAAGCAATAATGAAAGCCGAGTCACACTACTAGGTCTTGCTGATGTATTTTGTTGACTTACATGACACGATAGAGTTGTACTTTAGAATTCGGATTGCTGATGCAGCACTGCAATTTGAGACTTAATGACCCTCACAGAGGGCCTTGTTGCCTCTCAATCTATATTTTGTATCCCTCGTTAGTCTGAGGCTATAATGTGGATAGGTAAGACTTGAATAGGATTTTGATGATGTGCTAGGTAGTCGTGGCATAGACCAAGGTTTTTTCGTTCATGTCATAAAATATCAGTGTTTTGTTTTAAACTAAAGTATGTTTAGGTTGTAATAAGCTTTGTGTTCATTATAGTTTATATCCTGAACCAATAGATAGGTGGTGGATAGTGTCCTTTAAGCTCTTTACTTACTTTTTAGAAATCAAGTGTTAGTTCTTAGTATATTTTATGTTGTATTACAGTACTCTATTTAGTACCTATTCTATCAAATAATAGTATACAAGCTATTAGGTTTGTCATGCAATAGATTAATGATTATTGATTGTTTTTTTCTACTACAGGCACTGTCAGTAAGTTTTGGTCTTTGAGTTCTTTCATCATACCATTGTGTAGATCGTGTCCATCAATTATTCTGTTGTAAATTTCTTTCAGCATCTCTCCTTTCATCTTCATCTGTTTGTTTTAGGTTTTCTCTTAGGACATCAAATTACTTATCTTACAATGTTTTCTTTAGTTTGCTACCAAGGTGGGACAAACCTCAACAAATTATATGAAAGCAGGAGTTTCATTTTCGTTTACAAGCACATATTTCTATGAGATTCAGGATGCGTGTATTAAGAGTTGTTAAGTCAAAATTACAATAATAGCATTTTAGGATATAGCCATACCTCTCACTCTTTCCACGATACTAACATGAGCGACAGAGACAGATCAAACTCAAATTACGGAAATCAAATAGTGCTAGGGAGTAGCCAAGGTTTAAAACGACTGTCGGCGTAGATACAATCATGTCTATTTTAATTCATTGTAATTGAGATAGACTATTGATTCAGTGAAGTGTGGTACAACATTTCAACAACGTCTGAACCTAAGTCGCATAGAAATCGATGTAGACAGCAGTCGATGAGATATGCACTATACGCCTCAGAAATACGGACGTTATTAGCTTGATACAACTTGACTTCTTCCCTGCTCTTCGCCTGTATTTCAGCTCGAGCTTATCCTGATTATTTAGCTTCAATTTCACTTAACCTTTATTTACTTTCATTTAATCATATCCTTTCAACCTGCTGACTTGCTCCAGCTAAGTTGAAAGTACTTTGTTAGCTCATTGACGGCTACTTTTGCCCAAGTGGCTGATAATAAAATCTAGTAAAAAGAACTCGATAATTTTTTTTTATACTTCATTACATTTAGTACTTACGCTCTCCGATATCTCCAGAATCTTATTTGAAATGTTCTTCTTTCTTAGTTTAATTTCTATCCGAAAATTCACCCGGTCACGATCAGTAATGGCCAACCTAAGTCATTTAACTGGGTCAATTTGACCCCAATGATTTATGTGACTGAAGTCACCAACCTCAACTTGGTAGATAAATAGGAATACCTCTTTATTGATGGACAAAAAACAGACTATCTTCATCAAAGAATATGAAAGTTTGCCAGAAACTTAATTAAACTCAATTCATCAGCTTGTTGAATAATTAAATCATTTTCAAATTTTGAAATAGCTTCTACTATTCCAGTTGTATGTTTTGTGATTGATTTTTATCTTTAACCCTATTTTCTGTCTTAAATAGAATCATGACTATTCCACACCTTATATTTTTTCGGATAGTGACTTGACTTAAGGCCCTATGTCCCCTAGATGGGGCAGAGGGCGTCCACAACAGTCCTCCATCGCGCGCGTTAGACTTCGTGTTTGATCTCGCTCCAAGTCTTGCCGATTTTCTTTTCGGATAGTAATGTTAATTAATTACTATGTAAGAAGTCGACTTTTTAAGAATTTTCACAAACAAAACTATTACTTTGAAGCAAAACTATAACTTTTAATATATATTATAAACATAGTTACACATAGTAAAGTTAAAGGCTATTAAAAAGCATTAGTTCGTTGTCTAGCTCGGCTAGTTAACGAGTATATCGTGGTGCAACAAATAACATTATTATAATTTACCGTCTAAGTACGACCATTTTGGGCTGACTCGTAGACTTTACTAGAGAGGGTGCAACCAATTTTGTAATAGCGATGACGTTGACAACGCATTAGTCACTTGTCTCATTATGTCTTGTAGACGGTTGCAATTAAGATAACTAGGCTTTCCTTTTTTGCGGTAGTGTTGCAGTAGTAAAAAATATTCTTTGTATTTCGATCATAAATTGAAAATGTGTTCAGCTTTCGAAATGACTGTTAAACATTTACATAAGAAAAACGATTTTATCGATTTTCTGTTTCTAGCTTTAGTCATTATGCTAGCAGGTGACATTAGTGAAGCAAAACTCTATACTAAATCCGTTATTTAGAGCTTATAGAGCACATTTTTTTATTTGAGTAAAGTTTGAGTATCAGCCAAATAGTCTTTTAACAGTAGGCATTTATTGTCTTAAAGACATGTCCTTGCTCAAATCGTTATGATAAGTCTACAAAAACTCGGTGCAAAGCTACGGATTCGTAATTTTGTACTGTTAAATACTACTCCGGTTCTCCTTATCTTAGATAGGTTTTATAGGAGCTGCAAAGAATTTAAAAAGAGTCTAAAACTACCGAGACACTAAAACAATAGAAAATCTATAGTTTGTGTCTCAACATAGAGCCACATGGCGTCCATCGCATTAAGTTGCATAAATGGTAATTTGTGACGACCAAATGTTGCACCACCTACATTAGGCATGTAATTAGGCTAATAATATATTAAATAATTAACAATAGAAACACCACGTTGAAGTTAGTAAATATACAGGGTAAATATGAAATCATGTTACTCAAAATAGCTTCAAATCGAAAATTGCTTATTGAACAAAAAACGTCCATACTGGCTGATTGATTAAATTCACTCAGTCATTTTATTATTGCAAGTAGGCTTTTAAAAAGCACTTACACACGTCACAAATAAGCAAAACATATTGCTTATTTTTAATTTCACTAGACTCGACTCGCAAGTCTGTGTCAATTTTTAAGAGCTTCTGTCTAAACTTTCAAGAGATTCTAATATGTTCTATGCCTTATGTACTTAAATATTTGTCCAGCAGCGGACGTCATTTGGCTGAAACTTAAATAATATGGCTTACAAAATCTTAGTAAACATTTTTTTATGCTATATGAGACATAATTGTGAATAGTGAATAAATGTTTTATGAAACACTTAATTGCCCTAAGGATCAGTGTAGAAATGTTAGCAATTCTTGTACTTCAATCTGTCATACTTAAAAGATTTCATTATGTACTCTATTAGCAAATGTAATCGACGAATATCCTAATTAATTATTAAGCTATGATTTATAAAGATTTGTCAATATCATAGTCAAAAGAGTTCTAGGCATGATGGGGAATAATATTAGAAATTACTTTAACATTAAGGAAGTAGATAAATATAGTGATCATTAATTAATTACATAATCACAACTGGTACACTAATTTTCCTCCATTTGTTAATTGCAAATGATGCGAATTTCTAATTACGTTATTAATTATTTGAAATAACACTACTTATTGACTGTGTCAATATCTATTCGGCTTTTTAGTATGAATTTAACTTTTTTATGATTCATGCTAATATGACATTATAAGTAGGTATTGATTTAAATGTAGATGAGCAAGTATCAGTTAAGCTACATAGATTGCTACCATCAAATGAGCAGTATCTTATTTGAAATATATTAACTGAAATATCATAATTAAATACAAAGCATGGTTAACGATAAACACCTTAACAAGTTATTGGTATTCTAAGTTATTTATTTAACGCATTCACTCGCGCACTCAGTCTATTAAATAGACTAGCCAGTTCATAGGGCGCCATTTATTTGTTCTGTCGTAGAATGTAACCCAAACACGAGTTTATCTTCCCCACAGTAGTGTTATTTACTTTGTCGCGTACTGCACACAATGTCAGTGCGATGTACCTCCTTTATGTGCATAAAGGTGTCGTTTTTCGCGGTATTGAGTTAGAAGTCGTTATTTTGCGTATTAGTGTATCATATAAGTGAGGCAGATAAGTTGTTAAAGCCTTAGACGAAATTTCTTTAACTACTATTATTATCGAATTTTATTAAATATCTTTTAAAATTGAAAATCGTTGATATTATAAAGCGAGGCGATTAATACTTATGCCTAATTTTATAGTAATTGAGAGCTTTTAAATGTTGGCGTTCTAACTCACGCAAACTACTATAGAAGTCATATCAATTGGATCAGGTCCAGCATTCGCCAGACTTTCCCAAAAAGTTTGACTGACGCCATTAACCCTATTTTAAGAATATCATCTAATAACAATAAGACATTATTTTAATCTTCAATAGTCTTCCTAGTATTTAGTAGCTAAAGCAAGATAAATATTTAATTTCTTTAAAATTCACAACTAGCACTTCACACTCATTTGTATTGGCATGTTTTGTAAAATTGCAACATTTAAAGTATAACGTAGCTCTAGTTTCTTGGAATATTTGCCGACGCTGCCACCGTCTTCAATTATAAATATTCGTGCTCAATTTATTGTGTGGTGTCTTATTTTGCAAATATACTTATTAAACTCCCAAAGTGTTTTATTTGCAAATTATTGAGGGATCATATTCAGTCACGATTATTTTACTAGTTCACGTCACAGTAAATGATTTACCTGAGTGTACCAAATTGTTAGCTAACTAATGATGAAACATTTCAATCACTTTTCAATTAGTTAATTTGAGGTAATAATGAGTAAATAATACCAAAAATACATTGAAAAATAATTTATTCTTCATGATTAGCTGATTACTCCTGTTATATATTTAGAAAATCTTCAACAATATTTGTATATTTTATATTAAGAAACTTTATATAATCATTGCTGGATTGTATTATTTGGCATATCACTGCAAGACTCATTTTCGTTCGACTGTACGACGTTGTTATTACAAAATATATAAGTATATATAAATACTATATTACGATTAAAATTTGACGATGAAAGTCTCGGACGACGAAGGAATTTACGCGGCGCGGGACCGGAGCCCCGCCGCGAGACAGCAACAACTTCACTATACCTCACTTCACCTACGGCTCGAGTTAAACAATACAAAACGCGTAACGCTCTAAGTTTACCCTAAGCATACATCAAAATGGAAAACGATAGAAACGAACAGACGCATTCACACGGCCTATCGCCCACGGAACACTTAACGGGATAACTCACTGCGCGATCGGTGTACTTACAAGCTACCGCTAGACGTCGCGTCGCGGACGAGCTAAACGTAAACAAGTCTATCACAGCTCTCGGTCGCTACACGAAGGGCGGCGGCCAGCGCCCGTGCAGCGCCTGCACGCGGAACACGCGCGCGCGCCGCTACGAGCCCGCGGGCGGCGGCAGCTCCACCGCCAGCAGCACCCGCGCGCGCTCGTGCAGCGCCGCCCGCGCCGCCTCGCGCAGCTCGGGGCTGCTCGCGCTGGCCGCCAGCACGCGCGCGCCGCGGCCCAGCAGCGGCTCGCTGGCCGGCTTGACCTCCCCCTCCCGCGACGGGCCCGGCGGCGGCGAGTCCGGCGACGCGCGCAGCGGCCGCACCATGGCCAGCAGCCGCGGCGGCCCGCGCTCGATCATGTTGATGTGCACGCCCTCCGGCACCGGCGAGCCGCGCCGCGACGCCAGCGAGCGCTCCGTCGGCGTGTAGTACACCGACACCCTGCTCTCGTCGTCCAGGCAGGGCAGCCCGGCCAGCTGCTCGATCTTGGCCTTGAGGTACATGTCGATCACCTCGACGTCCGGGTCGAAGGCGGCCGAGTCGCTGCGGCCGCACGAGCCGGAGCGGCAGTTGTCGAAGTACAGGCTGGGCAGGTTCTCGAGCACCTTGTTCAGCGTCTGCTGCTGGTACTTGCACGACTCGCGGATGCGCAGCACCTGGTGCGCGCTGAACTTGCGGATCTTGTTCCGCTGGAACACGTAGTTCTCGCGCACCCAGTTGAGCTGGCTCGTGGAGTACTCGCGGACGCGTTTGACCTGCGCAGAAGTCGGCGTAAAAATCGTTACACACGTTCAGGCTTAAATTGTACGGAATCAAGCGGTGTATTTTGACTAAACATCTATGTAAACATTTAATTAACAATCCAGCAACGATGAACGTTTCTCTCAGGGTAATTAAAGCTAAAGATAGTAATCAAAAGTTTGCACTGACATGTTTCCCAGCTGCGTTTAATACGACAGTATCATTAGAAAACCGATGGAAAAGTTTTGAACAATCAAATGTAATTGCAATGAAAAGGAGACTAATTAGGGTCTCACCTGGTCGTAGTACTGGTCCTTCATGGCGGTGAGGTGGTTGGTGCCGATGTCGCGGATGTTGCGCAGGTGGCTGGCCTGCGTGGAGTAGCTGCTCTGGATCCACTCCATTTGCTGAGTGCAGTTCTCTTTTATTCTATGCACCTACGAAAGATACGCCCACATTAATAATAATTTAAACAATCAATCTTCGTCCATAGCTGGGCATAGACCTCTCCCAAACTACACACAACAATTTAGTCCCAATTCCCCTTTTGAAAGTTAACTAGTTTTCATTTCAAGTAAATAAAAGTGATTTATAAATAACTTACTTGAACGGCATAGTTTTCCCGCAGCTTTTCCAACTGCTGTTTCTTATATTGCTCAATGTTGTCCAACATGCTGTATATCTGCCGGGACCTCGGCGCGTCGTGGGTGACGCACGCACAACAACTGCAGCACGTCTCCAATAGCCGAAACCTGTAATTAAGATTCAATGTTACAATCACTTGCACATTTAAATTAACAAACTGTATTGTCACGACTCAAAATACCAACCTATAAAATACATAACGTATGAACTGCACCAACAACGTCAGACCCAGGAAGGCAGCGGCGCATATAGCCCCGCATATCAAACTATATATTTTTATTTCAAACATCGTCATCGGGTCTATGTTCAGGACGACTTCGGCGGACACGTTCGCCGAAGGATTCGTTGCAAAGCATAAGTATGTTCCACAGTCTTCTCTATGTATATTTCTTATGAATAGCGATCCGTCGTCGAGGATTCTCACTCTGGACTCGGTGTTGTCTATGGGGCGGTAGTACTGGTCGTGGGCGACCCCGTGCTTGTGGAAGATGTCCGGGATCAGCGGGTCCGGGTTCCAGTGGTACACCGCGCTGGTGGGTGTGATCCAGGTCAGCGACGGCGCGGGGTTGCCGCTGAACCGGCACTGCAGCAGCGCGTCCGACTGCAGTCTATACAGCGACAGCGGCGTGCTGGAGGTCAGCGTGGGCGGCTTGCAGTTGGTATTCGCCAAAATGGGCAGCATATCATTCGGGTACGAGAGCGGCCCGCAACTCAAGTCCGACTTGATGATGTGCGGCCGCTGGTCCACCCAGCTCCCGAACCAAGCCATTCGGCAGTCACATGCCCACGGATTGTTTCCTATCCTGAGCTCTCTCAGGTTTTCGAGTAGTTTCAGAGATTGCGGTAAAAATGTTAAGACATTTGCGCTTATATCCAAATGTGTTATCGATGGAGTGTCTTGGAATACGAAAGGTTCTATTTCACGTAAAAAAGCATTGTTCCTTATGTAAAGATACTCAAGATTTTCTAAACCCTTGAAATTAGTGTTTTGTATAACTTGTATTTCTGTGTGATCGAGGTAGACTATTTTCAGATTTTCATTATTATGGAAGAGCGTCGGCGGCAGCATCCTTAATCTATTTCCTCCAATATTTAACCACCTTAAATTTTTAAGATTCTTAAAAGCATCACTTGATATGTTTTGGAACAGATTATAACTCAGATTTAACCTCTTCAACTGTTCAAATTTATCAAACATCAACTTCGGCATGTATTCTAATTTATTACTAGAGATATCCAGCGTCTCCAATTCTTTCAAGTTGACTAGAGCGTTAGATGTAATTTTGACTAGGCTATTATGATTTAGGAACAGTGTTTTCAGTTGTCTATTAGGGTTAAAATAGTAATCTAAGAATGTAGCTAATCTGTTGTGTGAGATATCCAAATATTGCAATTTGGTCAACGGTCCGAAGACCTGGAATGGTATCAAGTGGAGGTTGTTGTAGGACACATCGAGGACTTCCAAGTTCTCCAGGCCGGTGAAGGTCAATCTGGGTATGTCATCGAGTTGGTTCCTCGAGAGATTCAAGTGTTTCAACCGGGTCAGTCCAGCGAAGAGTCCAGTTTCGGTCCTTTTGATTTCGTTTCTGCTCAAGTCGACGTACTCCAAGTCGTGGAGGCCGTCGAAGGCGCCGGTGCGGACGTGGCGGATGCGCGAGTCGGTCCAGGCGAGCTCGAGCAGCTGGGAGCCGTGCGGCGCGAGCACGGCGCGCGTCAGGTTGAGGCCGGCCGGCGCCGCCGCCGCGCACGCCAGCCGCAGCTGCGAGCAGGCGCAGCCGCCCGGGCAGCCCGAGCCCGCCGCCGCCGCGCGACTTATTGCCAGCGCCAATATTATGTGCACCCACTGCATTATATTATAACCCTCATAGTCTTATTCACTGAAACAATGGAGAGAAGGCGTTCACGCAGATGATCCCAATTTTAAGTATCACAAAGCTTGCTGGGGAATGCATGTGTGTGTTTATTTATTACATTTATCTTTGTACTGAGCTAACACCAATGATGTGTATAATTTTAATGTTTTGATTGAGCACTATCAAGGCTGATATTGTTGACTAATGTTTATCATGTTTCATGCTACAGTAACAACTGTGATGTGGATTTACATGCACATAGTTAGTGCACACTGAACTGTACAGTTACCTAGACCTAGTTTACTGTTTTCTAATACTGTAAATTGAATATTTAACTGATGACTCGTATGCTAAAGTTGCACATTATTTTTTTTGTTAAATGTGTATTTTATGAAGGTAGCCTTGTGATATTTAAAATTGCGAAAACTCGGTTGAAGAGATTAGTTTTGTTGAGCGCATAATTAATGTTAATTTATGTTGCACTTGTGCTGTTTGCGTTGAGGCTGTTTACGACGAGGCTCAGCACAACGTGGGCTGGCCAGCGCGGAGTGACAGTGCACAGCCTACGGTCGGCAGCTACTGCCTGGCTCACCTTACATCAAAGCGCAGCCAGCTCCTAGAACATTCCCACTTTGTATCGGCTTTGCCGACCTTTCTTTCACAAGCACAGATTCACAATAACGCTTGTAACTTATACACAAAATCCCATTTACCTAACGATCGTTCACATTTTTCTCCAACTTGCATAATCCACGTTATTTTGTGTTGACAACAGATGCGAACGAGCCAGCCATATTTCGCTGGTAAATGCTTCACTTCACAAATAAGACACATTAGATTCCATCGTAGAGTACCACAAACCGTATACACACTAGTTTTATAACATTTGCATAAAATTTAATACATAAATTTCACAAGTAAAACGAATAAGCTCTGCGCTATTGATAATGAAATACGCTGTCACAAGACGGTGGCGAGCACTAGAAAGAAATAAATGGCGGCCGTCGGAGTTGCGCGGTGCGCGGTCTTTGTCTGTGACGCGCGGCGGGACTATGTCGGTCTCGCTCGCGCATTGGCCCAGTCAGCTGTGGGGCGCGAGCGGGCCCGAGCGCGGCCGAGTGGAGGCGAAAGTGCTTTCGGAAGCGCGCTACGCGCGGGCCGTCCGCCGCCGTCCAAACAGGCACCACAGTCGCGCATTCTTTCTTGAAGCAATCTTGAAGTAGATTTTCTTTGATTCGAATGCAATGGGAAAACTACTTTTTATTGAGAAAATCGTAGCAATTGGTTTTCTTTGTTAGTTTATTTTATCTCTATGTAAAATTTACTTACTACTAACTGTTAAATTTTTAGTTAGGTAAGTAAGTAGCGAGTTAATTTAAATTAACTTTTAAGCGCTCTTCTTGAATAGTAGTAATTAATACCTACATACAATACAGGGTACTCTAACATTTAAATTAATGAACGTTTATAAGACTCGAATTACATACCTACGCGAAATGCGTTTGTCATTAAGTTGTGTATTTTACGAATTTATTTAAATGGTAGGTAGCAAAAAGCGCGAGACGCTATAAAACACGAGTTTTCCGTAACTTGCGATAAATTTGTAGAATCCAAGCTGCTACAGCCGGAGATTTTGTTCAGCCCGTGACTCAGGCGCGAANGGGGCTATGTCGGTCTCGCTCGCGCATTGGCCCAGTCAGCTGTGGGGCGCGAGTCGGCCCGAGCGCGGCCGAATGGAGGCGAAAGTGCTTTCGGAAGCGCGCTACGCGCGGGCCGTCCGCCGCCGTCCCAACAGGCACCACAGTCGCGCATTCTTTCTTGAAGCAATCTTGAAGTAGATTTTCTTTGATTCGAATGCAATGGGAAAACTACTTTATATTGACAAAATCGCAGCAATAGGTTTTTTTGTTAGTTTATTTCATCTCTATGTAAAATAACTTACCACTAACTGTTAAATTGTTAGTTAAGTACCTAAGTAGCGAGTTAATTTTAATTAACTTATAAGCGTTCTTCTTGAATACTTAGTAATTTTAAATACATACAACATTTAAATTAATTACCGCTTAATATAAGACACAAATTCCTACTTACCTACGTACGAGACGCGTTTGTCATTATGTTGTGTGTTTCACAAATTCATTTAAATACGAGTTTTCCCTAACTTGCGATAAAATTGTAGAATCCAAGCTGCTACAGCCGGAGATTTTGTTCAGCCCGTGACTCAGGCGCGAAGTCCGCCGGTTATGTCAACAGACAGACGGTGCAGCTGCGAGCCAAGCTACAATCACCTTTACGTACCTGCCTAGGTTCTAGACATCGAATGAGTAAATTAATCTATGGATCCATTGCGAAAACAAACAAAAACAGTTGTATTGAATTGATTAAATGTAGCCCGCTTTTTCTAAAGCCCTTTGCGGGATTCAAACACGCTGCCTTTTGCTTTTGTTGCTTCATGTAACTCCGGAGTCCCAGGTAGCTTTTATTCAAAACATAAGTTTCTAAAATTTCATACTTGAATTGTTCCAAAATACGGCCCCTATTATTTATTTTTCACAACTACTTTTACTGATTGTTCTGTCCGTCCTTATCCCGCATCTGTTCACAATAACAAGCCTCTAAAGTGTTACAATTACGTGTAATTTCGTTCAAATGGTTGAAGTCACAAATTCCCAATCTTACCAATCAATCGGGGAATTTTTATGAAGATTCCTCAATTTCAATCACAGTATAGTAGGTAATAAGATATATTTTTATGTCAATTTTGGAATTATCAAATCGGTCAAATGTGAATCGCTATCGCTGGTTTTTCTTCCCGGAAGTCCGGAACAGACACGGTATATCAAGCTAAACACAGTGACATCATAATGCAGTTGTAATACGGGTGAATTTGCGACAAAAATATACAGTCTGATGTGCTATCCCTTGCAGCTTCAATTTTCAAACATCAATTTCGTAAATATCTTTCATATTATATACCTAACTTATTTGAATTATCGCATATCATCGGGTCAGGGTCAGGAGGACGCGATGTTACAACAACAGATCAATAATAACTTTGCACCAATTATCTAATTAGTTCTTCGCTTCTGGATTTCGTTAACTCTGCAGTTGGCTGCAATTCAAATTTAAGTTCCGTAACAAACAGATTTCAATACAGACTTTCTGTTTGATTTAGAAGATCTACTTTATTTATTTATTTTTATTTATTATTTATTATTCATTATTGAGCAATTACATATTTGATCCAAATAGCGTCCTAAATCCTTTTTAGGTTTGTCTAGACACTATTGTTCTCTATACAAATAAAAACAAACGTTTTAGTATAAGCATTCACAACACTTTCAGATATTACTACTACTACCTTGGCTTGTTTTTAAATTAAGTAGATCACCCAATTATTCTGTTGTCTATAGCTGTTGTCCTTGCAAACCTGATGTTATGACTACAAATGGCAGTGTGTAATGACCCCCATCGTAACCTTTTAATTAAAAAACTAAATTCAGTCCACATTAGCCACATTTAGACTAATCAGTGCTGGTCGTCTCATCCATGTAGTGTACATGATAACATTTCATTATCGCTTCATGAACGTACTTTGTTTTAGTTTTATCGGGAAGCGTTGGTGCACGACATACCTATCATAACGGTTTAATATTGATCGATTGGCTTACTCGGATAATGTTTTTATCAAGTTTTTGCCATTTTTGACATTTGCGTGACCTCAACTTATTTTCAGAGTAAGCTGTGTCGCTTGAAAGCTTAATAGTCAGTGTTCTGAATAGAAGGTATAGACAGAGTTTGGTTAGAAAGGCAGTAAGCTAAAAGGCAAAAGATTTATTTCCGAAATGATTTCTAGAACTAAAGACGCGCTGCCTCTTAAATGTTCATTAGCTGGCAATAACTCACTCCCACGCATATCGGCGAGCCCGAATTAACCGTCTTTCCATTTCTACTTTTAGATTTCACTCTCCTTTGAATTGAATGTTGTTGATGTGATCATTTCGCATCGCTGCATTGTCCGAATCGGAATCGTGGAGACAATCGGATGCCGCGTCAGATTTAGCGGCGTCCTTGCGCGCGCGTCTCAATTGCGGTGATTGCGGCCAGTGATCG
Source organism: Ostrinia furnacalis (assembly GCF_004193835.3). NCBI lineage: Eukaryota > Metazoa > Arthropoda > Insecta > Lepidoptera > Crambidae > Ostrinia > Ostrinia furnacalis. Next base: position 320,198 of record NW_021133781.1, read on the forward strand.
TCACACGTTACGCCAATTAAAATATCGTAGCGCCCATGATGTATGTGTGACACCTCGCCACGTTGTCGACTAAACAGACCGTAATTGTTTATTAATTTGTTGAGCTGGCAATATCAACCAAAAGCTATTCAAGATAACGACAGGCGTTCTCTCTGTCGTAATGTTACGTAAATTACTTCCTGGTGTAGTTACAAAAGAGTTTGTCTACTTTAAAAGAGGATAACGGATTAGTGAGTTGCCCGGGATATAGACGGAAGAGCAATAATGTTGCTCCTTAAAAAGGGTTCATCGAACGGAAAATTCCATTCGTTGACTGGGATTACAGTTGTTTGTTTCAACCTCTTTTTGTGCTTAATATTGGCAATAATTAGCGTTCATTTGTAGACATTCTGTAGTGTTGAAATAAATTAAAATCTTTCAGTCTCAGGTGCTCTTTACACTTTCTAAACGTCATAAGTTTATTTATGTGGTCTGTGATTAAATTCGTGATCATCAGGTGATCCGTCTGCTCGTTTGCCTCCTATCACATAAAAAAAAAAAATTAAATAAATTAGCCATCTCCTTGCCAAGATCATCCTTGGCTAGGGCCGTGTATCCGGCTATCTTTGCACTATTATAAATTATTCCCATGCAATTCAATGTGTAAGTTTTTTCTCCATTGTCTACCGTAGACTCCACGCGAAAGCGTTTTGTTATTGTAACAGTAACAGTAGTTATTGGATATCTTTTTTCTCCGAAATGTACGCTACATACGACATCATCGCAAAAGAATGACGTGACCTTCAGCAGTGCACCTTGGACATTCTCCACTCGTGTCACTCGCAAGTGGCGAAAATTTCAATTTCAAAACTTTATAAATTGGACGCTGTTCAAAAAAATTTACTCGCTAACAAATTGTTTGTAACAATCAAGCCAATAACTTCTTTTGAAATTAACTTCTTAGAAAGGAATTAGTGTGGAAGGAAAGGAATGTACACATGAAATGTTGAATTACTTACAGATCGTTTAATTTGTTAAGGTTCATGCCTATTACGCAAGATTAAGTAATAACGAATGTTCGATATTCCTAATTAATAACCACTAGGTATTTTAGTACACACACGGCCTGTTGACTTACTAATCCACTACACTCTAAATTTAATTCGCTGTCTAGACTTTATTAGGTAACAAATATTGTCTTACTAAAAGTAACAAAATAATATTATAGAAAGCAAGAAATCCTACCTATGCTTAAATATTGCTTGACAAACACCGTAGAAGGGTTGTTAAGCTGTTAATAAAAGTACCAGCGTAGTTTGTTGGTCACGACGAGCGTGATCTACTTTATACGACAGCAGAACTGATAAGTCGAGCCGTTTGCTGAGATTTAATGCAATTAGAATATACGACACTAATCGATTGCCTTCGCTTTCGTCCACGAACAACCAGTAATTTAGCACGTGCAAGTTTGGTGCTAGTCTCTCTCTAACACTAGCCGGAGGAAAGAGCCGTGCGTCTGGCGCACTAAAAATAACGTAGAAGGCACGTGTTTCTTCATTTCACCAAGCGACACGAGACCATTTCATTGCGAAGTCTACCTGAAGCGGACCTTTACTGTCCCTTTCGAATCAACTAAGCCTAGACAAGGACGGGTATCGAGTAGTACAGCCGCCAGGCATTAGCGGTCTTGGCCTTGCAATGTACGGCTTCTCTGTAGCTGTACAAACTTTGTTATAGTATAACTGAGGATCTATTACAACTGCAGTTTCAAATTGCAAGGCCTCGAGCTAAAGAGTAATAGATGGCAGTTCCTTTGATTGTCTTGGGATAGAGGACCCTACTAGCAACAAGCCATGTCTGAATAGTAGAGAAATTTCGAACGCTTTCTGTTGAGTAAACTCCTTATTGTTCAGAAGAAGTTTATGTTGCATTGTTGATTAATGGATGCTAAGCAAATGGGCAAAGCGGTTTCGAGTCAGTTAGTGGAATGGGTTTGGGCCACTGAGGGGGCGGGCGCGGCTGGTGACGTGGCAGAGCAAAAGTAAATAATCTCTTGGCCTCGCCAGTCGCCACACGCTCGCAAAGTCGTAGATTATGCATGTGTGTGATCGTGAAATTCGGCTTCGGCTCTGTAGTACTGTTAAGTATTACTGTAGATTAGCTTATGCGGAAAATTCCTCCGATTCGGGGACAAATCCAATTATTAAAGTGACATCGCATCCATAGTAGTTAATAAAAAGTACACTTTGATCTTCAGTTTAAGTTCCATATCACGAAATGGTGTCAAAACTTGATCACAACTCAGGCAGTGACGAGCCTTGGTTGAATTAATATTTTGATCAAACACGCGATGGCTTTCGCCCTAAGTTCTTGCATTACAATTTTGAGTCTTTCTGTGAATATCAAAGTGTATTTTGTTTATTTTTCTTTTCTTGATGACCTCACTAAGAAAATAGAGGGATATAAAAATTGGGAAAAGGTCATGTGTGGGTCGATCCATTGAGCTAACATATCAATGGGTCGATCACTCAATGTCGTCATTAGCAATACCAGAGACAACAGTCCATGAATGACGGTGGTATTATCTTTGGTATCTTAACAGATATTTTTTTCTTATCCGTTCATTTGGCGTATCAATTCGTTATTATCAACTTGTGAAATACTGTACCTGCGTTATTTATTTAATTTCCACGCATTTTCTGTTAGCAGTCTGAGTACCTGTGTTCTTGTGTAGTAAGGGAGAGTCCGCTAATTTGGACCAGTTTTTTTCAATCCCATTTTACACATAGTTTTCTTTTGTTTTTGCTAATGTCCATGGTATATAATAAAAGATACATTATTCAACTTACTATTTCATAAGTATTTATTAACATGATTGTTGTATATTTAGCACAAATCAACAAAGTACGAGTTCAGAGCTTCGGTCCAATTTAGCCAACCGGTTCGATAATTTGTACCACAGGGTTACTAAATTGGATTTCAATAAATTTCAAGCCTATAAAAAAACTATGGCAAAATATTATACGATACATTTTTAACAAATTAGGAAACGAAAAGGAACAGTAGTTAATAACATAGACAATCGATATTGTTTTACACGTTATCACGATTTTGAGTATAAGTTTTGTAATTCCAATTATCGTAACGCACACTTGTACCTAATCTACTTTGCCAGTCTTTTGCTTTCATTTATTGTTAGTCAAACATAACTACGATATTATAATAACAAAATATGATTTACTTAAAAAAAAATTCAAAATCCTTTGGTAAAGTTCCATACAACTTGATGTGGTACAATTTAGCCGACTAGGTGATAGTGCTTTTAAAAAATCGGTAAAAAATATAGCTCATAAATACCGAAAAATGTTTCAAATAATTGTAATCCACACTAATTTACGCTTCTAAATAATATATTAGAAACACCCTGTGATTAAATTTAACAAAATTACAAACTAAACATGTATTGTCAAAAGTTACTTGAAAACAATGAAAAAATACTTTTCAAAATAAAACACACGTGTTAATTGTCACGGCAAAACCCACATGACCGATATTAATTGATTTTAGTGGTGTATCGCCGAGTGTTGCAATTACAGACATTCAATAAATACTTTACGAAATATGAGGGTGGTACAATTTACCCGGCGGTACAATATACCGAACTCTCCCCTAAGTTTAAATGCACTGACGTCATATTTGTCTTCGTCAAGACTGTCTGTCGCATTCACCGAGGTGATTCTAATGTGCTATTAGCATTTAAAATGTAATTATGCAAATGTCGACCCAAACACCTACCGATAGTGTGACGTTCGGAAGATCGGAAGGCGCCAACATCGATTACAGCTGAATTGAAGTCCACAACTTATTATATTCTGATAAATAGGGTAACCATGATAAACATTTTCATTCATATTGTACTCATGGTAATACAAAATCTTAAGTAGGTTTGTCTGCCAACAGCCACGGACAAACAAGGACTTTTTCATTAGGGGAGTAACAAACAACGCAGACAAATAGATTAGTCTTTTCTTTTTAGATTAGAAAGTAGATTACCTTATAGTTCTTACAATTTACTAGCTGTGCCCGCGACCACATCCGCGACTTCCTAATAATTTGAATATTTTCCTCCTCCTGCTCCTTCCTGGATAAAAGGACAATCCAACATTATTTTTTTAAATTCGAACCATTAGCTAATCCGCGAGCAGAGCTTGTCCTGAACATTTAATTTAATTACCTGCATCATGACCAAATTACCGTACATTCGTCATTGATGTATTCCTCGGAAGTCCACTCGGTACAACTGTGCAAAGTAATTATGACTATTCTAATGAGAATGGCCTATAGTAATTTATACAGTGCCATTAAGGGAAGAATTTAAATAAACGTGGGCTAACAAAGAAATGTTGTGAACAAAGCGAATGACTATTGTATGCAGTACGCATGATTACTGAACGCAAAGCAATAATAACGTTATTCAGCAAATTGTTGATAACATATCGAGTAAGTTACGACTATGATATTCGATACAATGAACTGATTATTGGCTTCACGTTTTGCTGATATTTACACACACAACCGTGTCAGTTTCTTTAAGAACGCATTTAGACTTGACATGCTTTAACAAATCAAAATGAATAAATGCCTTATATCAAATTGTTATGTTAAAAACATTACAGACTATTGTCTGTACAAGCACTAATAACTTGGCAAATGACTGGAAAATTATCTTCATTCATCGCTGTTGTTAATTTCTGTTCCGTGTTTCATTTTACTAAAGATCATTACTTGCTTGAGAAAGTTATTTTTTATGTTTGCTTTTATAAAATTATTACAGAGACAGAGTGCTTATAATAGTAATTATTTTCAGCCTTTGTTCTTTCCCTGGGTCTCATATCTTAAATGCCATAGCCAGCTACAAAATCCACTCGAAAATCGAAACGTATGCTTGAACTGATACATAACGTATTTTCAGTATTCTGTAACACTCGTGTCTATATTTAGCAACGGTCCAATAATGCGAAAGGAGCTCTATTAATCGAGTCGTTAGGTTTATGCCCTTCATTATGGATTTGACATCGCCAATAAATTGGTCCTCGTCACGTCGCTCGTGACCGAGCTGTATCCACTACATTTATTTCTCACTAGCTGTGCCCCGCGGTGTTATCCGCGGTTTATTTTCCCGCAGTAAAACGTAGCCTTTGTGCTAATGCAGGGTGTATTTTATTAAAATTGCTCCAGCCGTTAGACGTGAAGAAGTAGACATACACACTCACAAACTTTCGCCTTTATAATATTAGGATGAAGTAATGTTAGGCTATTGATTTCGCCGTATGAAAGTGGAATTTAAATAATAACGATCTTGGAGCGTACCGTGCGACCTCCAGCGAACGTCCTTCCCTCCCCTTCTTGGTCTAGCTTCGAGATTCTTCTAAGGTTTAAGAATTAATCAGATAGTAAATGTTCAGCGAATTCCTCTATGTCAAGTCTGCTAATTACCCGTGTATTTATTATATTTGTCTTTGTAAGTAATTAAAAAAACAATAGTTGCTATTTAGTTTTCTTCCATTGCTTGTCACACAGGTGCATCTTTAATAGCTCTCATTAACTCGTTTTTACTGCTGATTGTTGAGTTTTATATGGTCACAGTTAACTGTATTCCGCGGGTTGCTGCAGAATGCGCGTAATTTCACAAGACTATGAGTGCAATTTAGGAAACACGTGATTGCCATTAAATGATTGGGAATTACCTGTATTGTGACAGGTATCCACCGAAGCGCATATTTTGTAAGTGAATATCACTAGGACGATAGTGTCATTCGGATTGTTGCATGTTAATCATGACTTATGTATTGTTTTCGAACACTTAATTATATTCCAAACCCAAAGATACAGAGACACGTGCGTAGAGAATAAATTTAGTCTTATTTTCTTTTCTTCGTGTAAAAATTTTCATGTTCTTTTTAATTAAAACTATAAAACAAAAATTGCTCACTGTCATTATTAACGCCCTTTTTCTAAAGAACCGGAAAAACCTCTAGAGAAGTGAGATACCCATTATTTACCAACAATAGGCTAGTTGCCTAAAAAAATTTTTTTAGTCCGTAATGTTTAATATCAAAAAATATTGGACACGTATAATTTTATTTGTCAATCTAACAAATAATTACATANAAACCCAAAGATACAGAGACACGTGCGTAGATAATAAATTCCGTCTTATTTTTTTTTCTTCGTGTAAACATTTTCATGTTCTTTTAAATTAAAACTATAAAACAAAAATTGCTCACTCACATTATTAACCCTTAAGTAACACCGTGGGGTAATTTTTTACCCCAGGCGCATAAAAATTGACATATCTTTTTTTCTAGCGTAGCTAGTGCAATGTCATTTAGTGTATTCTCAATCCAGANATTTAAGCAAGCGTTGACGTCACGGGCCTCTTCTTATGAACTTTGGGGCGCTTTATCTCTTTAAATTTTCATTAGTTTGAAAAAGTGAAAAATACGAGTAGAGTATTTTTTGATAAGTTAACTGACGGACTAATTAAAACTCTTGCTTTTTGACCCAGGCAACATCCCCATTACCCTACTCGTCGCGCCGGTGATGTTGTTACAACGGTCCCCATTACAAGCACAGTACATTCTTTACTCTATTTAGAAATCTAGAGGTTTGTTTTAGAAAGTTTCTTTTCTTTAATACGAAAACAGTTTTCAAGGAAAATATGGAGACTAAACTAAACCAAACGTCAGCAAAGTTCTGGTTAGTCATAAAACACGTCGTCATTAGTAGACTCGTCCCAAAAACTGACAAAATCCACATACCAAAGAGAACATTACGTAAACACATTAAGATAAGGAAAAAGGTGTACCTACTTAACACTTATAAAATTCAGAGTCCGTTTCAGCTACATTCACCATGCTGAAAATGAGCTCTTAGTTGTCTTAAGTTAACAGAATCGCCACAAGTGAATGTCAGAATCAGGCCCAATGTCAAGCGCAACAGCGGACCTATCACGTCGCAACACTGACGCAAATTGCTCGCATACCCTCGGATTAACGTTAATGGTCCGCTTACGAGATCACTGGCAAGACGCGAGAGATGCCCCGTCTTCCTTATCTAAAGTTGATAAGATAACGGTGCAAATCCAAATGATATTATAATACTTACACACAACATTATCTTTGTCAATAAAATTTTTATAGTAGAGGCCCCCGAAACCAGAAATAATCATATCATTTAGGAACTTACAAGACTTACTTATAGATTAAATTGAAGGTTGAAATCTGAGCAATGGAAAGTTAGGGGATTAAATGATTACGATTGTTGTTTTTGATAAAAAAACAAGTGTAATACTTGTAGAACATAAAAAACACAGTTTTGTTTTAGCAGTGACGCATCAGTCATCAACCAAAACAAATTAATTATCGTCAAACATACTATAAAATTAAAGTAGGTACCTACGTGTGAATTTTTTTCACCTTGTACGAGTAAGCCGAACTTGTAACTTACCTCCTGACTATGTTATGAGACGTCACCGCCCTTTACGATGAGCTCACTGGGTGTTATGGATGCTCACTTTAATGAAATTTCAGTGAAATCCAGACAGAATGCGATAAAAGAAAACAAAGTTGTTCTCAGCAGTATTCAATGTCAGTGACCTTGAACCCTGGCTGTGGAGACACTCAATATATCTGCCAGAGGTCGTAGAGTGGCACGAGGCAAGTAAATGATCAAACAAAATTGCTCTCGCAAAAAGGCCATCGCGAATCGTACCCTATCCACTTTTTTGTCTTCACTTTGAGTTGAGAATCTATTGATACTGGTTAACTCTGTAGCCAATCTCACGCCATGTNTGCCATGTTATATCACCGGCCCGTAATAAGAAATCGGCACTGCTGAGTTAGATGACCTATTTTTATTTCATTACACAAATATTACAAAAAATGTGTTTTCTGATTATGTGACGTAAGATTATGCGAATATTCTACAAACCGATGAAGTAAGACTAATATTAGTGTTTCAATTCAATTAAGTGCTTCCACTAACCCAGTTCATTATAAACTTGCCGCTGATTCTGTTCGCGAATATCTGATAAAGAATGTTTTAGTTACTCATAGCGCAGGATAAATTGATAATGCCGATGCTGCCATCAAAAACATATCCTAATGGAACTTCAATAGAATTCGACTGTCTCATTTTCAGTTTTTGTATAAACGTTTCTATTGCTAGTTAAAAGATTATTGAGGGTGAACTAAATCTGCAACGCATTGCGGGTCGGACTATTTTACTTTTCCAGTGCATTACAGTTCTTGCATTTGCAGGATAGACTGAGGCATGCTTTATATGCCCACAAAGACTGATTCGCTCATGATTATGATCTTACATTTAGACGATTGACCCGAGAAAGTGGCCGTGGCTTTTATTACGACGTGGAGTGGCTGTTGTACAATCTCTTCGGCCATTGTTTTGATGGTATCAGCAACAGAACAATCCTCCATATAAGTACAAGTTCGTTTCTATATGCGATTGTTACAGTAGAAGTGGGTCTTTCGGATCATAGCGTTCCAATTCTGGATAACTTCGATGTCTTCAAGCTTCGATCTTTGAGGAAGGAAAAGGAAGCAAGGAAAGCACCGTCCAGCTCTATGTTACTTGGGCGTCACGGTGCGTTCGCACTTAAAATGTCTATTCAGAAATACGTTGTTACGTAAAAAGTTACATGATAAGATTACCGTCTCTCTCACATGTGCCAGCACTCCGATGTGAATAACAGAGATGATAGAATCGAACAATAGATTCCGTTGCAGAGTGCAGGGCCTCGGGTTATCTGCGTTTATCATGTCTGCACCAGTTCGCTTGTGGCAGTCTTTCTAAACTTTGTTTATTAAACATACTTATTATCTATCTTGGTTGTATGTAGTTTGTACTGACGTAAACCCACGGTATATTTTGTTTCGTTAGTGCTTTGTAAGTTTTCAGTTTTGTAATTGAATAATATTTTTGTTTACTGAATAGGAGTCTGGTAAAGGTCGCGGGAAGAGCCTGGATGCGGGCAGCGCAGGACCGTGCATTGTGGAAAACCTTGGAGGAGGCCTTTGTCCAGCAGTGGACGTCATTTGACTGAAACGAACGAACGAATAGGAGGTTACGTTAAAACATCTGTTTCATACACCGTATACTTGTAATTATTACTTATCTTCGTACTTAACGTGTATCTACATAGTCACACGTTGAGTAATTTGGGCAACTGGTCATTATGCCCATAATTGTATTATTTTGATAATTTTAGAGTTCAGTAGAGCAGCTAAGTCCTGCCCGATAATTATTCAGATACAAATCTTTGAACAGGGTTAAGATAATGTAGAAGGTAGCTTAACTATCTATTCTGTCACAAAGTGACTACGCCAGGCGGGATACGAGTCGGTTACCCGGTCGTTGGATCAGTCAGGTGCGTTCTATTTATACCGCCATCCTGCAGCGTCTCCGGTGCGCCTGTTTACCTTGCCTAGCGAGTCGTAGTTGCTATGCAGTAAAAGAGCAAACTTTGCCACATAACAGATGTTGCGCAAACAGAAACTCCCAAGCCCCCTGGCAGACTTTACGGTGGCCTAACTTTAATCTAGCTATTTATCTTTGTCTAGATAGGTAGGTAATTTCAGACAGCCCGTATTCGCCTCCCCTTTGCGTGTTGCTACGCCTCCCTGGGGGCGCGCCAGTTTTTTAGATGAAGGTCTAGGCAAGCCGTCGTCTTATGTTTCAATAACTATTTACAAGTCTATACATATTAATTAGAACTATTAAACGATGGAATAACCGGAAAATTATTCCAGAGAATAAATAATAGCGAAAAATTCAAGATTTATTGCATTTTCAGACCAAAACCTCAAAGACATTTCAGAGAGATGTCGACTCTCTTGATGTCACAGGTTTGACAATGCCTTCCTGCCTTTAGTATGAGGATAAATAAACATAATAGTCTTTCGTTTATTATTGTTATGACCTCGTAAGTTGCTCAAAGTCGAACTGCCGCTAAGCCGCATTCAGACTTTATTGTTTAGTGGCGAACATTATGCACAGACTCGAGTTATATTACACCAGGGGTTCCATTAGCTTCGTCTGGGCGATTATATTAATTATAACATTCTGATCTTTGACATTTCTATCTTGGTATCGCTTGCTGGTGCACGTTTAATTATTCATGAATTATTTCTCAACGAAACATTAAGTAAAATTAAAACCAATGATATGCCATCAGGAGTGACATCTTATGACGTAACTGTTATGCGTAACAAACCCTCCAGCGTTTTTCGCTTCATCGTGAGAATTGATGTAAGTTTGGAAGAAACATTTATAATACTCAATCTGTAGAGTGTGTTTTCCGAAGCACAGTTTTATTGACTAAAGAAACCTTTGATTAAAGAAGCCTTGCAATTAAATGCCCTAACCAAATTATTCATAAATTTCCAATTCACAAGACGTGTGTCCTTCCTGGGAATCGAACCCAGAATTTCCGACCCACGACGGCTTAATGGAACATCTGTTATCTCAGATTGGTCCAGTAGCGGTCATTGAATCTAAACACGACACTATACAATGATCGTCTCGAAAAGCCGTGGTCTACTGACTCCATCGTAGATAACCGCGGTGCGTCGCTATTTGGAATGTTCGAGACGGTCTGAATGAACTGGCGAATGCTCCTTAAATAGATCCCACTATTGATCGCCCCTCGCAGGTATGAAGGTTCAAGGCAGATGGCTTATTATCTGATTCCAGTAGCAAAACCATCGACCAAACTATGGAATTGACAAAGTTAAATTAAATCATCATTATAGTATTGGAACTGTCGTGGAAACAGGAAAATAATGTGAACCTCATATCTAACAAACGTGCTAACTAAATCCTAATTGAAAAAATGTATTTACAATACACAAGCTGTAATTGAAGCGTGAAAACCTTGTGCCAATAATTTTGTATTCAGCCGTTGATAGCGTTTCTGTAACTGGCATCAACAATACGCATCATGACAGTGTAGAAATATTCATAAGGAAGGATATTAAGCGTGTAATAAAATCCAATCTGGAATGTTACTACAGTGGTTTATATGTGGTAGATTATTTAATATAATTTATATACAACTTAAATTAGAATCCAGCGAATTTTCCGGCTTCCGTTTGACAATTCGGCTCACGTGATCGACGCCCACGCTCATTTTTATCACAGAATCGCGTACGTCCATTTGGCTAAAATACTGAACAAAGATAAAACTCGATAAACGTAATTATAAGCAAACATTTATTAACTTTGAAGCAATGACCCAGATATCAGTAATTCTTTTTCATAATGTTGTTGTTATTATTAACACTACTATAGTTTGTGTAGTATTCTAATCAATCTTGTTTAATTTATACTTCATGTATTCTATAACTATGTAGAGTTGAATTATTTCGTTTCTTGTTCTTAGTGTTTACGTGCGCAAGCATCATGAACACGGAATGTCTTAATTTGTTAACGTTCTAAGTAATAGCCCATCAAACGCTTCAAATCTTGAGCTATCAAAACAGTTGCAGCGATTCGATAGCCGACGTCTCGGGACATTTGCCAGTATTTTTCGATGCGTATACCTATTTTCCTGGAATTATCTGTTTCCTCAACAGAAAGCTTTTAAATCTTTTAATATATTTCCAAGAACGTACAGTTTAAAAACTTATCTTCAAGTTCAAGAACGGTAGTAGAATTTGAACAATAATCAAAGCCTTTATAATTCATTGTAAGGCACGAGTCCGACCTAAATCCACATTCTATAGCCTTTTGTTTGTTTGTTCGGAATGACTGCCCCTTATTTTTTGTAGGTATACTAAAGATTTAGTTTGTTTTATGGCAATCCTAAGAAAATTTTACAGCTTAATATAGACTTTAATTTGCTTAAAAATATACTTGTAAGTCACGTGTCATCATCATCATCAACAGCCCTTTACAGTCCACTGCTGGACTATGAGCCTCCTCCACTATAGTGGAGGGTTTTGCCATAATCTCCACGCTTGGCAGGCGGGTTGGAGATCGCAGTTTAAAAGATTGATGTTTTTTCAGAGAGCGCTGCTGCCCATTCTCTGTTTGATGTGTAGTCCCTAAGTCGCCTCTTACGACACCCGCGGGAAGAGTAGGGGTTGGTGACAAATGTATTCTACTCTGCCGTCACCACACGGCAGAAAGTCACGTGTAGGTTTTTGTTATTCATCACGTTTTTTACTTCTCGAGTTTCAGGATATCTTGAAGGACATTTCCGCTAAAGCATATTTACAGAATCCTATGAATACCTTTGCGCTACTGAAGCGTAATTAACGCGACTAATTATCGTATCCGAAGGCCAGCGGGTTGAAAATACTATTATTATCCTCTAATTAAGAGGCGATCTATCGAGTTTTTCCGAACCATCCCACTCGGCTATTTGTATAATGTAGAAACAAGTACATTTTGATGGAGGTAATCAATTTGAAATTCTGCGTAATGGATTCCATAATTCGCAAAACAACGGTGGAGTGGATTTTATGTAATTCATTGAATAGGAATATTCTGGGAAGTTTGTTCCATTACAGCTAAAAATGTTGTATGAAAATCCAATTTTTTAGCCATAGCTGCTGTTTCAAACTTTCAAATTATTGGAAAAACATCGAAGAGAAAAATGCACTACAAGTGCGGAGCACCAGATTCCGTATTGCATTTTCTGCTGGCGTTGAAATTATGGTTACTCTACAATACCATTCCAGAGAGCGGCTTGTTGAAATGGTAGTCCACTCGTGCAAATTGCTGTGAAATACCACAGCACAGTAATCTGTTGTATTGCTTACAATTTATTTCGCTTCACGAGTATGAGCCATTTTGTAAGTTGCTCTTGATTGCTTGAATGAACTAGCTTCTACCGCTTTTTGCATTCATTGGAAATATGACCTAATTTTCCAGAGTCCAGACACAATATCCGGCAGTGTCAGATATAAAATCGATTGAATCCAAGCCAATTGAAAGATGAACGCAGCATGCAATCCGATAACATGCTCATATAATGACTGAAGGTGTTAAAAGAAAGTGATATTAATACCGATGGGTAAAGTTACTTGTGTTTATGTTTCGAATATCTCAGCAATTCTAAGATCCTTGCCAAAAATATGATGAATGCCTGAGCGGATAGAGTCGACGATAATATGGTGCGTCACCCGATGTTTATATTCAAGGCGTCGCTTTTGCTTGCTGTTACGCACGTCGAAGCGTTTGCCCCTTGGTCCCATTGCCGAATTTATTATTATTAAGACATTACTTTCGGCAGTTTCGACTCTACGTCTAACTTAATGTTTCAGGTCGGTATCTTTCGATATGTTCACTGCACTCTATTTTATGTGTCCAATTTGGTCATAAATTAGATTACGACATCCAGGCAATCAAATATTTTTTCCAATACCTACAGGCTTGCTCCTAAAGCTAGTGTCTTTTCAATATCTGACGCTTGGAGATGTGTGATGCCATCATCATTTCTGCCCACACAGTCTCACAACTCCGGAACATATTTTGTTCCATTATACATTATTTTTCCTCAGGATTCTGTTTCATACATTATTTAACAAATAAAATCTAATAGCGTAATGGAATTACAAAAAATGTTGACAGCCGAATTCATGAAGAATATAGCAAATTCATAGAATTAATACAAACGTTCAAACTCATCAAATGATTTAAGCTCCTACATAACATGGTTGCGTTTGGGACTGCTGTCGTTGAATTTTATGAACGCCGTTAATTGAAACGATACTCCAACAATTTCCTACCATTATTTAATTTTGGTGAATTCTACTTACGAGTTACGGGACACGGAATAATATTTAAATACATAATTCCTCTTAAATATTGATTTCTGTGTTTGTTGGAATAGATATTGAACTGTTTCATTTGTAATCAAGGTAAAACATTTTTAAATTGAAAATACATGGGTATGATGTTATGACGGGAAACATCAGAACAGCGTCGGCTCCATCAATTAATTAAGATGATGACGAAGACGGAGAAAATGATAAATGAATACCATCTTGCGCTCTTGATCATGGCACCGATCCAGAACGGGTCGAAATATTGAGACGATTCCGTTTATATATTGTTTCCATCTCGTTTTTTGGATCGAGCAAAAAGCGCAGGTGTGTTCTTGGAGGTTTTGTCACGCTCTGTCGCGTCTCAGTTGTCTGCCAGGGGCAGGGCCTGCCCTGTCGCGTGCATGCAAGTGCTGGTTTTTATGTTTATCCGAACACTAGTCTAGTGCATTGCGAGCACATGATTCCCATTTTCATCATGATACTATCGGTGCCTCTTCTTCATCCCTTTTATTGACTTTTTTACGTATTCCGTTAGGTAGTATAGGGTTAGCGTGAATTTTCTACGCGGCAATATTATGAGCTTATCGTTTTTATTATAGTGCAAAGTAATTATTACTGAAAGTAATCTTGGTTATCATCAGTTTACATTTGAATATTTAACAAGTTGATTGCGTAACTATTTATGTCATCGGCTCATCGCATCGCAAACACAACGTGCGCTGCACATCCCAGCTATTATTTCCTCAAACATACTGACAATAACATGTTAAATTCTGTACGGGGAAAAATAAAAGTATCAGTCGTTATCTAAAAATATTGGCGAGCACTATCAGTCCACATACGTCACGCTGATAATTTTGTACTTATAAAAGTTATTTTACACGATAGCTAGACTTAGTACGTACGCATGATGCATGTGAGCATTATTATGAATAGCTAATAAAACATGATCTTATTCAAATGAGACGCTAAAACTTGTTGAAAACCTGCTGTAGCTAAGAATAGCGTAATTTTATTCAATACATAGTTGGTACTCAGATGACTGAACAAAAACTCATCGATTTCCTCTACATTGTGCTCCGCTCTAACAACAGGCTCATTGTAGATAGTCAGTGAAACAATGAGCAGGTTTCCTGTTAATTCATTAACCAGTCCAGTAATGAGCGTCACCAACCGCTGATAAATGGTCCCACGGTTCAACGGACATCTATCTATCGATTTCCAGTCGCCAGTATCGAGATATCGACCGATCATTCCGTGAACGAGAGACAGTACCGCGCAGAATGCAAATATTTGCGCCAGATGTAACTAAATCCTTGTTAAGGTGGTTTAATACTCAACGAGCGACACCCAAACCCCACTCGATCAAATTCTCTTGTGTACGGAGCATACTTTCATCGTTTTATCTTTGTTGGCGAGGCTTCTATAGAATGTTCTAGGAATGTTCTAATGGGCGGTCGCTTATTAAATACATGCGCGAACGTTTAATTTTGTCAATAGCATTCAATGGCTTTGATCCTTATCGAATTCTAGTTGTAATTTAGTGTGTGATCATGAGAGACCAGCCAAGACTATTCGCATACTCTTCTTTATTATGCAGGTGGTACCTACCTATTATAAATAACTATGAGACACAACTCAATAACATTCAAGACTGAAGTATCAACCACGTCTAGAAAATAATTATCTTTCTCCAGATTATCATAAAATCTAAACCTAACCGCCTTGCCACCAAGCCCTAGTTATTAGTTTACAATCGCTCCGCTATGTCATCATTGCGAAATGCTCTAGTTGCGTGCTCTAAGTAGGGCTGCCTCTTGTAAACATAAAATATTACTCAATTAATCCATTTAGCAGTACAGTAGCAACAGTAGTGCACCGTCTCGAGCCGTTAGTTGCTGTCTTATGAAACGTTGCGATTTCAAAGTCATTGCAACTATTACGCGATTGATGATGAGCCGAACAAACGTACTTATTGGTACGTTGCTCGCTTGGAACGAAGGTCGACGGAACTTTAATAGACTTTAACAATTTACGTAGATTGTATTTACGACGTTTTTGTTAACAGGCTTCTTTTTTGCGTGGTAAGGCTTGTTATTTTGAAATAAGTTACTAATTGATTAACGTTTTAAGTTTAACATGCAATGGGAGTCAAATGAGTGTGTATGATTTCTCCTCGACAGTTTTCACTTTTCTCATTATCAGTCTACATTCCATCGGTGTCAAGCGCTATGTACGAGTAATCGTCTCGTTGTGATCGTGCATTAACTCCTTAAACGATTTCAATTTGTTCAGAAATCTTGGTAGAGTCGCCAGTAACTTCACCGCGAACAGATTTCCAACTTTGTTTTGAGTTTGAAGGCTAGATTTAAAAGTTTTTATCTCTGGGAAGTTAACGGAACGTCTATGGCATACGTAATATGGTGCAAAGACGTCACAGCGTTACGTCTGGTTACGGGGTGTAGGAGCAGCTGGCGTGGGCGGCCCGGCGAACTCTACCGACGGCTATCGTGAACTCCATTCACACAAACCTATTACGATTATAGTCGACCGATGTTTTTATGTCAGGGACAGCTCAAATCTATTGTTCGTCCTATAGTTACTTAACTAAGTGAAAGCTAGCCAGGATTTCTAGTTGACTTTCTGAAGTTGTATCGACTTGAGATTATTTTTTGCTGTTCAATTTTGTTTGATTGATAAAACGCAAATCTGGTACATATCTACATACCTAGAAAATTCGTCACATTATTCGCTAAACAGATATTTTCTATTTTTTTATGTAGACGACCGTGATCGATGAACTAAACGAGTCAGGTGTTAAGGTTAGCAAAAGGCAGTAAATTGTAGGGTATCATAATGAGTTGAATACAATTATTTCTATTTATAGGAAACTGTGGGTTAAGCAATTCTTCCAAGAACTATTTTCTTTACTAGCAGCTTATACCTAGTTTGAGGTGTAGTTTGCTACAATGTTTTCTGTCGGAGGAAGATTATTATCGCATCAAATTGCTAGTTTCCAGCACGTGAAGCCTGTTCATGTGGTTGTAGTTAAATTGATGGATGGACGGACGAATAGCGCCTTAGATATTGCAGTGGACAAACGGCATCTGTGTAAACGCGTCAACCTTCGCCTCTTCAGGCGACTCACTGACGTCTGAGTCTGACCGATATGTACTACCATTGTTTTTGTTCGCAATGCGGTTTATTTAATTTAGATGCGTCATCTGTTTTCTATAGCATATTTTTGTATTCATTACTGCCAACGTTTCGCATAAAGTTTTAGCACAGTAAACTAACATGGTGTGGTGTGTTATCTATTGGTTTTATCGGTTTTGACGCAGCCCAAATCTTCCAGTTCCCAGTTTATTTGATTAACCTTAATAAGAATTCTAACAAAGGGAGCACTTTTCTCGCAGTTATGCTTACGTGTAAAAGATAATTAACTGCACTCGTCTACACGAGCCGGCTTTTCGTTTCTCGTCACACGTTTGACACACTTTAGACGAAATGCCCCGGCCGGTTTGGGTACCGTGTGAACTGTGAATGGGCCTAGCGGAGTGGATGTTATGCTGGCATCTGTGTAAACTGACCTTCGACGCTTGCTGACCGTCAGTTGTCGCAAAAACGTCGTCATAAACACGTTTGATCGGATTAGCAACGCAGGCGCAAGGCATCTTGTTGATATTGACTGATTTTACGACATTCTCCAAACGTTACACGGTCCGAACATGGAAATGAAAATGAGACGTGCTATAAAAATGTGATAACACTCTCTATCAACATTCAATATTATCTTTTCCCGGATTCCCCACAATGTAAACACGTATCCCTAAAACTACAGAGACATTAAATGAATCATATTAAGCTTCATTTACTTAAACATAACCAGCTCTGGGAGGTCGTCCTTTAAAAATAAACGGTCTGTCTAATGTCTGGTGGTCTAGTTAAAAATATACGCTCATTTGGGTAATCATTTCTGCCACGAAATGCTATAAAATGTGTTCTTTAAGTTCGTGATGGTAGACTAGGACTAGGTAAATATTTTAAGTTATTTCTGCGAAAGCAAACGTTCATGCTTTTTTGTAGAAAATTATGTTTTTATAACGCTTAGTTGACTCTACGTAACCTCTATGATAGACTTCCTTCTACTGGAGATGTAATTTTAACTGATTAAATACTTGTGTAATTATTCAGTCAGTGCTATGCCTAAACGAAATTGCTGTAACACCAATAAATTCTGAAAACGTTTCATCTCAATCACTCTACATAATGTAGAGAATTTAATTAAGATCATGCAGTAAACATACTGTAATTAGGTCTGCTTTAAGAATTACAGGTGAATAAAGCCATTGCGGTTTTCCAAATAGCGTTGTAGCATTTGCTAAAAGGTTGCTTGTTCAATAGACGCGAGCCGGTCCTTTCCATCTACGGCACTCTGTTCATAGACCGCTCGTTGTGTGACTCAGTAGAGCCGACACAGTGCCGGCCGTGTCGCCTTTGTAGCGTGGGGAATTAACACCGTTATCAAAATGGCGGGCGCTCGGCTGGCAAGCGTTGCAACGCGGTCGTTGACGCCGCGTGGGGCGCGGGATGGCCGCCATCGATTCGGACCGAGCGGGGACTTTGCGCGGCATCTAGCGGCGACAAATGGAACTAACGCGCCTGCTCGCTGCCAATAGATGGCGCTGATTAGGGTTGCAAGATAAAAGCAAGCAGGTGGAATGTATGCGGGTTCTTATCCTAGGGGAATGCTAGAAATTAAAATAAGCATGATATTATGTGGACGGTTACCCTCACACCTGCCCTTATAGGTCAGCAATTTATGCATTGCCGTTGGCAATTTCTTAATCTTGATTAATTTACTGAACCACATAGGTACCTATTTGATTACATTTCTCGCACGATTAAGGAGTTTATAGAGCTAAGTAAAGCGATGTTCCTTCTCATCCCTAACGAAATGTATTGTTTTGTCAACAGTGCAAAGACTTCGAGAAAGTGGGCGCCACCATCGCCGTGACACCGTGCGACGTCGTGGAGGAAGCGGACATCACATTCTCGTGCGTGGCCGACCCTCAGGCTGCGAAGGAGGTATGAGAGAGCTAGCTTTCCGAATTTAGACTCTATGGAAGTCAAAGTCAAAATTTTTTTATTTGTTTAGACCAGGGTTTCCCATTTTTTTTTGCCAAGGAACCCTAATTGATTTTACTTTTCCTAGCGGAACCCTACTTTGATAAATGGAAATTTAAATGAAAAACAATAAAGATTTTATGCAATTATTTGTAAACAAGTCGGTGCGCGCGAACAACGTCGGTCACGAAACGTGGGATAATATTTTTTTACGGAACCCTTGCGGCCTTTCCACGGAACCCCAGGGTTCCGCGGATCACCTTTCGGGAACCGCTGGTTTAGACTAATAAATATAGTGCTTACAAATCGTCATTTTGCTCTTAAGGAGCCTCTACATGTCTCATAATCTTTTTACCCTACCAGCGCTTCGAGACCAACATTTGGCAAGTGCTGATAAGAAGTGCCCCAACAAACTCAGTCACCACTGTCTGCCGGTTAATATAAATAAATAGAAATAGGCCTGTGTGTGTATATTGACGCAGGACACTAATGATTCCCTGAGTTGGCTAAGGTAGTTAAATCAGTCATAAGTCAATGACTGTAAGTCAATGAAGTCATTTCAAGATTCTGTGACTCCACATTGAATAGTGGTGGATCACTTAATTTCTGTGATTTGAATAGGCGTGACTCAGATAGTGATAGAAACAAAATTTATCTGACTTAGGGCTGATTTTTTAATCGCTGGTTAACTTTTAACTGAAAAATAAATTTGGCAATTTGACAATTTTATTCTTCAGTTAAAAGTTATCCGATGATTGAAAAATCAGCCCTTACGTACGAATACGATCTTTACTACATATTTTGATTGATGGGGTTCCTAAGTCGCAGTCAGTCATTTGACAACCTGTACGCCTCTGGCATGGAAATACTACCTCATCATAATCCATCATGCATCAATCGCTCTTTTAAAATATGAGTCACAATTTCCATGCAATATCATGAACATATAATCTAAATAAAAAACAGTAGCTGAAAGATAAAAGAGATATTTTAGGCATAAACAAGACGACCTATAAATCTGCAGTATTTGTTGACCCATAAAAGTTTAAGGGTATATCAATCCATATCGAAAGTACCAAGTTTCGTAGTACGATGATACATGGGCGTTCAAGGAATCGCAAAGCGGGTATGCAACATTTACGATGTTTACTTGGGGGAAGCTGTAAAACACGACCTTCGGCGATGTTCGCACTATTACAAATCCATATTTAAAAATGTTACGCGATTCGTGCGCGTGCAGATTGTTAATGGAACGGGGTGCAGACGCAGGAAACTGCGGTTCCGTGCTCGGTTATAGCAGCTGGATGCAGTCGTCACACCAAAAAAAAAACTCAATTTACGCCTGGACCGGCAAAACACCTCTATATTTTCGTAATTTGTATTGTCGTCATATACGGTTCTTTTTTTTTTTCAAAACATTACAGGCTATAATAACACGTAATTACTAAAATAAAAAAGAACAACCTAGCGCTAAAAGGAGGAAAAATAATATTAAGATATTAAAGCATCATTTGCAATTTCAATAACCACGTGTTGCATACAGACACGCATTTAACCCATTATAGACTGAGTTTTCTTAAAGTATCAGATTTTTGTTTTTTTGAAATGTGTTGATAATTATGGTCTACATAATGCTATACAAGCATTAAAAAAATTATTCTACCTGTAATCTGGAAAANCGCCATGTTATATCACCGGCCGGTAATAAGAAATCGGCACTGCTGAGTTAGATGACCTATTTTTATTTCATTACACAAATAAGTATTACAAAAAAAATGTGTATTTTGATTGTGTGACGTAAGATTATGCACATATTCTACAAACCGATGAAGTAAGACTAACATTAGTGTTTCAATTCAATTAAGTGCTTCCACTAACCCAGTTAATTATAAACTTGCCGCTGATTCTGTTCGCGAATATCTGATAAAGAATGTTTTAGTTACTCATAGCGCAGGATAATGCCGATGCTGCCATCAAAAACATATCCTAATGGAACTTTCAATAGAATTCGACTGTCTCATTTTCAGTTTTTGTATTAACGTTTCTATTGCTAGTTAAAAGATTATTGAGGGTGAACTAAATCTGCAACGCATTGCGGGTCGGGCTATTTTACTTTTCCAGTGCATTACAGTTCTTGCATTTGCAGGATAGACTGAGGCATGCTTTATATGCCCACAAAGACTTCGCTCATGATTATGATCTCACATTTAGACGATTGAACCGAGAAAGTGGCCGTGGCTTTTATTACGACGTGGAGTGGCTGTTGTACAATCTCTTCGGCCATTGTTTTGATGGTATCAGCAACAGAACAATCCTCCATATAAGTACAAGTTCGTTTCTATATGCGATTGTTACAGTAGAAGTGGGTCGTTCGGATCAAGTCGAGCGTTCCTATTCTGGATAACTTCGACGTTTTCAGAGCTTCGATCTTTGATTTACTTAGGTACTGTTAGTTCCTATGAATATTCTCGTAGTTCCATTGTTTTCGCAGATAAGAAAAGCACCGTCCAGCTCTATGTTACTTGGGCGTCACGGTGCGTTCGCACTTAAAAGGTCTATTCAGAAATACGTTGTTACATGATAAGATTACCGTCTCTCTCACACGTGCCAGCACTCCGATCTGAATAACAGAGATGATAGAGTCGAACAATAGATTCCGTTGCGGAGTGCAGGGCCTCCGGTTATCTGCGTTTATCATGTCTGCACCAGTTCGCTTGTGGCACTCTTTCCAAAGTTTGTTAAACATAGGTTTTATCTATCTTTGTTGTACGTTGTACCAGGCCTGTTCATCTCCGCGAGTTTGCATCGAAAACAAAACACGCGCGACTACCCCTCCTGAGATACCAAATCGACAGGACAATCACGAGCGAGTATTGACGCACGCACGTATTCTTCACCCATTTGCATTGTAAAGACAATAAACCATATGTAAAAACGGTGGTGCAATTAATACTCTGCAGTATTTTTTAACTGCCTGAATAATATTAGAAACTCAAAATATAATACATGCTTATTCATGTATTTCCTCCGCCATTTTTCGCAGTTTGGCACCTCACGTCACACATCATTTTACCGAAGTCAGCCCTATGTCTTCGGCGCAGTACCGATCACTGACGTTCGTCAACAAAATGGTGCTCGACTCTTGAGACAAGCTAAATTACACCATATTGTTAACGTCATTGAGCATACATTTTTTTAAATACCTTCGCGAAGAAAATCTTCTGTACGAAGTATTTATTATTATTCTGTGGTTGTACGTAGTTTGTACTGACGCAAACCCACGGTATATTTTGTTGTGATGTTAATTCGTTAGTGCATTGTAAGTTTTTCAGTTTTGTAATTGAATAATATTTTTGTTTACCGAATAGGAGTGTACATTAAAACATCTGTTTCATGCACCGTATACTTGTAATTATTACTTATCTTCGTACTTAACGTGTACCTAGTACCTACCTACATACGTCATATACGGAATAATTTGGGCAAGGGGTCAATATGCCCATAATTGTTTTTTTGAAACAGTATAATTTTAGAGTTCAGTAGAGCAGGTAAGTCCTACCTGATAAATTAGTTAGATATCAATCTTTGAACAGGGTTAAGATAATGTAGAAGGTAGCTTAACTATCTATTCTGTCACAAAGTGACTACGCCAGGCGGGATACGAGTGGGTTACCCGGTCGTTGGATCGGTCAGGTGCGTTCTATTTATACCGCCATCCTGCAGCGTCTCCGGTGCGCCTGTTTACCTTGCCTAGCGAGTCGTAGTTGCTATGCAGTAAAAGAGCAAACTTTGCCACATAACAGATGTTGCGCAAACAGAAACTCCCAAGCCCCCTGGCAGTCTTTACGGTGGCCTAACTTTAATCTAGCTATTTATCTTTGTCTAGATAGGTAGGTAGGTAATTTCAGACAGCCCGTATTCGCCCCCCTTTGCGTGTTGCTACGCCTCCCTGGGGGCGCGCCAGTTTTTTAGATGAAGGTCTAGGCAAGCCGTCGTCTTATGTTTCAATTACAGTTTACTACAAGTGTATACATATTAATTAGAACTATTAAACTCTGGAAAAAACGGAAAATTATTCCAGAGAATAAATAATAGCGAAAAATTCAAGATTTATTGCGTTTTCAGACCAAAACCTCAAAGACATTTCAGAGAGATATCGACTCTCTTGATGTCACAGGTTTGACAATGCCTTCCTGCCTTTAGTATGAGGATAAATAAACATAATAGTCTTTCGTTTATTATTGTTATGACCTCGTAAGTTGCTCAAAGTCGAACTGCCGCTAAGCCGCATTCAGACTTTATTGTTTAGTGGCGAACATTATGCACAGACTCGAGTTATATTACACCAGGGGTTCCATTAGCTTCGTCTGGGCGATTACATTAATTATAACATTCTGATCTTTGACATTTTCTATCTTGGTATCGCTTGCTGGTGCACGTTTAATTATTCATGAATTATTTCTCAACGAAACATTAAGTAAAATTAAAACCGATGATATGCCACCAGGAGTGGGATCTTCTGACGTAACTGTTATGCGATTTATCTTTTTAACAAACTTCCAGCGTTTTACACCTCATCGTGAGAATTGATGTAATTTTGGAAGAAACATTTATGATACTCAATCTGTGCGGGCAGCGCAGGACCGTTCATTGTGGAAAACCTTGGGGGAGGCCTTTGTCCAGCAGTGGACGTCATTTGGCTGAAACAACTCAATCTGTAGAGTCTTTAATTTTTAGTGTGTTTTCCGAAGCACAGTTTTATTGACAACTAGATTTCTTGAAGAAGCCTTGCAATTCAAAGCCCTAACCAAATTGTGAATAAATTCAAAAACGTGTGTCATTCCTGGGAATCGGACCCAGAATTTCCGAACAACGACGGCTTAATGGAACATCTGTTATCTCACATTGGTCCAGTAACGGTCATTGAATCTAAACACGACACTATACAATCGTCTCGAAAAGCCGTGGTCTACTGACTCCACCGTTGATAACCGCGGTGCGTCACTATTTGGAATGTTCGAGACGGTCTGAATGAACTGGCGAATGCTCCTTGAATAGATCGCACTATTGATCGCCCCTCGCAGGTATGAATGTTCAAGGCAGATGGCTTATTATCTGATTCCAGTAGCAAAACCATCGACCAAACTATGGAATTGACAAAGTTAAATTAAATCATCATTATAGTATTGGAACTGTCGTGGAAACAGGAAAATAATGTGAACCTCATATCTAACAAACGTGCTAACTAAATCCTAATTGAAAAAATGTATTTACAATACACAAGCTGTAATTGAAGCGTGAAAACCTTGTGCCAATAATTTTGTATTCAGCCGTTGATAGCGTTTCTGTAACTGGCATTAACAATAGGTATCATGACAGTGTAGAAATATTCATAAGGAAGGATATTCAGCGTAGGTATAATAAAATTCAATCTGGAATGTTACTACAGTGAGTTATAAATGTGGTAGTTTAATATAATTTATATAAATTAAATTAGAATCCATCGAATTTTCCGGCTTCCGTTTGACAATTCGGCTCACGTGATCGACGCCCACGCTCATATTTATCACAGAATCGCGTACGTCCATTTGGCTAAAATACTGAACAAAGATAAAACTCGATAAACGTAATATAGGCAAACATTTATTAACTTTGAAGCAATGACCTAGATATCAGTAAATTTTTTTCATAATGTTGTTGTTATTAAAAAATGCGCTTCGAACACTAGATAAATATACAACGACGTTTTGTATGACGCACATTTAATTTAATGTAAATGTTAACACTACTATACTTTGTGTAGTATTCTAATCAATCTTGTTTAATTTATACTTCATGTATTCTATAATTATGTAGAATTGAATTTTTTTTTTTTGATCTTTGGACAATTTCACACAGCGCCAGCTAGCCCCAAAGTAAGCAACTTAATGCTTGTGTTATGGGTGCTATAGCTTAACGGATATACTACTTATATACTTTTTTTTTTATTATTTTTTTATTAAATACATACATATTATACATATTTACACCCAGACCCGTCACAGAAATTAAAATTCATCATTTCAATTTCTGCCCGGCCGGGAATCGAACCCGGGACCTATCGGCATAGTAGTCCGTTCTGAACCACTACACCAAACGGCCGACATAATTTCGAATTATTTCGTTTCTTGTTCTAAGTGTTTACGTGCGCAAGCATCATGAACACGGAATGTCTTAATTTGTTAACGTTCTAAGTAATAGCCCATCAAACGCTTCAAATCTTGAGCTATCAAAACAGTTGCAGCGATTCGATAGCCGACGTCTCGGGACATTTGCCAGTGTTTTTCGATGCGTATACCTATTTTCCTGGAATTATCTGTTTCCTCAACAGAAAGCTTTTAAATCTTTTAATATATTTCCAAGAACGTACAGTTTAAAAACTTATCTTCAAGTTCAAAAACGGTAGTAGAATTTGAACAATAATCTTGCAAATCCTTTATAATTCATTGTAAGGCACGAGTCCGACCTAAATCCACATTCTATAGCCTTTTGTTTGTTTGGAATGAACGCCCCTTATTTTTTGTATACTAAAGATTTTATTTGTTTTATACAGGGTGACAGGTAAAGCGATACATTCCTTGAAAGGGGTTAAAGTAGAGCTTATTTGCAGTCATTTAAGTCATATAACACCATGTCCGAAACTTGTTCATTTCAAAGTTATTCAAGATTTAAGTATTTTTTTTAAAATCTCCAGTTTTTATGTTAAAATGTACCCTTGTAATGAAGAATACGGAATTATGTTAACTTTTTTGTTGTATTCGTATAGCTAAATAATAAGATTGACATTTTAAATTAAAATTTGCAAGAAAGAATCGTCATTACTCAAGTAAAAGCTAAAAAACCATGTATTATTTTGCAAAAAAAATATGTTTTAGGTAATTAAACGAAGAATTTCCAAGAAAAAATGTATGGAATGTTGTGTACAAATTACAGAATTTAGTTCCTTGATTCATTAGCTATTCAAAAAGGTACAGGTGTTTAACAAAAACTACTTAATTATTTTTTTATTTGAATTTAAACGTCTAGTAAGATACTTTCATAAAAAAATAAATAAATAAAAAAGTCACACTAACAACTGTTCTTGGGTCTCAATAAATGAAAAACTTAGTATTTTAATAATAATTGTATCACCTAATTTTATCTAGGTACATTATTTTAAGTCCTGCTCAAACTGTGAGCCCCGTCTTCTAATACAAGCTCGTAGTCTGTTTCTCACTTCTGTTTTTGTGACTCTTGTTGTCAAACTNTATAAATTTCTGCTTCGTCTTGGGACCTTCATCGTCCTCCAAAACTGCCAATGTTTGTGAAAGTTACATCTAAAATAAATAAAAACCCATGGTTTTGTAAAGTATAGGAAACTATTTTACTTTATCTTCCTGTATACCATATATACCATTGAATATATCACATAATTCCCAATAAATACAGTAAAAACTAAAAATCATAAAATAATTAAAAAGACACGGTAAGCGGCTAGCGGTACCGTACGGTACCAGTAATTTTGACATACAATATTTCCCATTATTATTACCTATCGACGTAATTTTACACCATTTCACAATAAAAGCACTTATGGAAAATACAAGATTGTAACAAAATAAGTATTTCACTATCACACAAAAAAAATATGATCACTTACTTTTATGGCGCGTCAATTTTTAAGAGAAAATTTTGATGCGCTCACATCAATCATCAATTACACACAACTGAAAAGAATAACTGTCAATTTTTATTCCTATTAGCATAGACCATATCTATTGGCTACGATTTGCATCAATCAGAGCACTGCATCTTTTCACGTGTTAATGTATTGAGCCAAATTAAAACACACAAAAAAGTGGTACCATATGGGACCGCTAGTCTATAATGGGTTAACATGAGGATAATATGTCAAAAATATGCGATAAAACAGAAAAAGTTTATAAATAAACATTTTAATCAGCGCTTTGGGATGGGCACCCATAATAATAAATACTCTCGCAAAGGTCAGCCCATTAGAACATGAAGCCGCCCTTTATTACCTGCGCGACCTTTACGCGAGTACCCAGCACTGGCCCGCTTTATTTCCATCCGCGCCATGTATAAACACACTGAATTGATAACTAATTCCAGGTGCGATGGCAAAAATTGAGGAAAATTTTACCTCGGATTTTGTACGATCGCTTCAACCGAATTTCCAAAGGCATCCTTTTTTTGGATTAAGCATTATTTATTTTTGAGTAGTGCATGATCTGTTGCTGTTGGAATTCCTCGTGACATAGGTTAGTTACTGTTTCGGAAGGCACGTCGATCCTGAATTCCTGAGCCCCATTGTAGATAAAGACCTATCACGATTTAAAGATGTCCTAGCAATTTCTTCGTATTCCTTCATACGTATCGCATGGTGGAGAGCCCGTCTACACTACATTAAGTTTAAATGGCTTTTGACTTTTCCATTGGTTTTTTGTCGGTTTAGTTGAACACAAAAGCATTGTTTTCCAGATGGTGTTTGGCAACTGCGGAGTGCTGCACTGCCCGACGCTGGAGTCGAAGGGCTACGTGGAAATGACGTCGATTGACGCTGACACCTCACACGACATTGTCGAGGCCATCAGCGGGAAGGGCGGCAGATACCTGGAGGCACAGGTTAGTAAACATCAAACACAACTACACTCGCGAGCAAAAGTATGGAATAACCCTACTTGTTCCGAGCGATCGTAAGAACTAAATGACTATAATCTATATAAAAGAAAGTCGTGTTAGTTACTCCACTTATAACTCAAGAACGGCTGAACCGATTTAGCTGAAAATTGTCAGGGAGGTAGTTTAGAGCCTGGAGAAGGACATAGGATACTTTTTATCCCATTCGAAATAATAAAAAAAAAGTCTGCTTATTTATTGCCATTAAGGCGGAACAAAGTTAGCCGGGTCAGCTAGTAGAAGATAAATAAAAATGATATACATACCTACATAGTCATTCAGTTCTTAAAATGGCTTGGAACAAAACACAACGGGGTGATTCCATACTTTCGCTCGTAAGGTATAGATAGAGCAACCCCCCATAGACAAGTGGCAAAACATCACAGTTGCAGTCAAAAGACGGTCGAAAGGCCGTTATTAGTATGGAGTTACATCGCTTCGTGAATGGATTCGATTTTAAATTAGATCAAAAAGTGCCACTTGTATAGACCTACAGGGCTTTTCAAACTGTGCGTTGCGACGCCCTGGGTCGTCCTATAAAAATGGCAAATTCCCAAGGGTGTCACAGTAAAAAAAAGTTTAGGAAGTCCTGAGATAGAGTAAATTTTAAAGTTTGTCATGCTCCCATAGTGAAGACTAAATGACCCTGATGATGATGATCTCAGAGGTGGAATTGTGTAAAGCAATCGTAATCATTTGACAGTTCATAACGTACGATAAAGTCAGTTAAACAAAGCGTTTGACAGAATAATCGTACGTTATGAACTATCAAATGATTACGATTGCTTTACACAATTCCACCTCTGTAGCAGTTCATAAGTGCCACCAATTGAATAAAATATATCTCTGATTTTGATTTTCAACCGACTTCAAAAAAAGGAGGAGGTTCTCAATTCGACCCGTATGTTTTTTTTTTCTATGTTTGTTACGCGATAACTCCGCCAATTATGAACCGATTTGAACAAATCTTTTTTCGGCGTATAGGTAAGGTAATACCTCAAGGGTGGTCCCATTTAAATTTAATAATAAAAAAAACAACCCCCAAGGGTGGAAAATTGGGGATGAACTTTTTTATACGCAATATCTCCGCCGATTATAAACCAATTTGAACGATTATTTTTTTGTTGAATAGGTATTATTAAAAGGGTGATTTCATGCGAATTTGAAGAAAATATTTCACCCCCAAGGGTGGAAAATTGGGGATGAACTTTTTTATATGCAATATCTCCGCCGATTATGAACCAATTTGAACGATTATTTTTTTGTTGAATAGTTATTATTTGTGTTCACGCATTTGAAGTCGGTTTCATTTTTTTTTAAGTTATGTAGCTTCTAAAATTGCTGAAGTGTTGCTGTGTTGTCCCCAGATCCAAGGCTCGAAGACACAAGCGGAGGAGGGCACGCTGATCATCCTGGCGGCCGGCGACCGCTCGCTGTTCGACGACTGCCAGTCGTGCTTCAAGGCGATGAGCAAGAACTCCTTTTACCTTGGTAGTAGTCAGCTTCTCCAGTTGCTGGCGCGAGGAAACTTGCCCGCTGACACTTGCACTCGATAGCATAGCTCGCACGATACTTGCTTTTGGTTTGATGATGTTGAATTTAGAGTGATAACGATCTGTGGCAATTAATAGCTATACCATTAGATCAAATTTTAAGATAATATAGTCGAGGATTCAGTATAAGGACTATAGGGACAGACAAATAATTATTTATTTATTTATTAGGGACATCAACAGCTTACAGTTTTCAATGTAACATTAGACACTTAACACTATGGAAAGCCAATAACAGATATCCACCACAAATATATTCCACAGTACCATCCATATTCACAGTTAGATTTCATCTTACTGTATGAGAAGTTAGAAGTTTTTTTTCGTTGAGAATTCCAAAACCAGTGATTCATTAGGGATGTTTCGTGGGTAAAAAAGCAAGAGTTTTAATTAGTCCGTCATTTAACTTATCAAAAACTACTCGACACGTATTTTTCATTTTTTAAAACTAATGAAAATGTAAAGAGATAAAGCTTGGCAAAGTTCTAAAAAAAAAGTCCGTGACGTCAGTGAGTGCGTAAAAGTGCAGCACTGTGACGTCGCGCGGAACTTCAACGCACTATAACTTTGTAATTATTTGTTTGATTGACAATTAAAAATATACGTCTTCAATATTATTTTATACTAAAATTTTTTTTAGGATACTAGCCTATTCATTATTATCTTGTTTTTATTATCTTACTCATTTTAATGTCTAAACTCTAAAGCATACATTTTTAAGCTGTGTTATCATTTTTGGTATGGCTTCAACAAATAAAAACGCACTATTTATACAGCTATGTTTCTGTGTGTGTGATATGCATGAATCGTCACTCTTTCTGAAGGCTTTAGTCACCCCTTTTTTGTAAAAACTTACCCTGAGTTGCACCAACTTACATTAACTATAACGAACGTCAAAAATGTGTCAATGTGCATACAAAAACACCGGTTATAGTTACGGTTAAAATTAAGGTGGTGCCACTTTAGGCTAGTGAGTTATTTCTTTAGAACTTGCATGTATTTCCACATCTTCAATCCATAAGTGAGTGTATTTTAATAGTAAAATCACCAGTTTTTAATGAATCTTTTAAATAATTTATAGCTTATTTCATTAATT
Source organism: Ostrinia furnacalis (assembly GCF_004193835.3). Lineage (NCBI taxonomy): Eukaryota > Metazoa > Arthropoda > Insecta > Lepidoptera > Crambidae > Ostrinia > Ostrinia furnacalis. The sequence continues at coordinate 350,524 of NW_021133781.1, forward strand.
AGTAAGAGGTAAGAGAAAAGTGTCAGCAGTCAAATCCGACCGTCCAAATTAGATAAATACTTATAGCACCAAGACGGCATGAAATACTTGAAAAAAAAAAAAACCCCAAATTTTCATACGTTACGTATTTTTACTCAAGACAGAAAAGTAGTAAAAACAAGGCATAATGGAAATATGTTTTTTCAGTTTCTGGTTTCTTTGCTATTTATTTTATTTACTAATTTTCTTTATTTGTATCTAACAGTGATTTCTTCCGTGCCTGCGATGTGTTCGTTAACATGGACTTGAAATAATTATTCTGGCTTGGGAATTAATTTATCATATGATAAAAGAATCATGGAGACAATATTGTTGTGTGTGGAACAGTTTATTGAATAATTCTTTTTGTCGCTTTCCAAACTCCCTTTTTTCTCTCACTGGTTTGGGGGCTAGGAGTGGTTATGTAGGCCACGATACGGTCTAGCTGTCTACCAGCCAATATCAGACAGTGTCATCTGGAGTCTTTCAGAGAGACCGGTCCCGGGCAGTCGGATACCCCCGGTTCATCAGCTATAGGTAGTGCCATCCACGAAAAGCGCGCTCCACCATTCGTCCTTATCGTTAATAGTTTGTGTGCATCCGCTAATGTTTGAGTGTTATCGGTATACGCTAATTACCCATTACTGCACACGCACACTACAATATTTTCGCGACTGATGCTTGGATCAAACTCCCCGCACTACCCTCGACCAAAAGTGGGGCGCGTGGATGGCACTATCCGTAACGGCGCGTGGTAACACACGAGCTTTGTCCAATTTCTCCTTCTAAGGGCTCCTTCAAATGAATTAGTTTCTTGCGCTGCTTCTTCTCAGCACTGGCCCATTTATTGTTCTGAAGCAGTAGTTGGGACGTTTAAGTGCTTTTTAAAAGTTTACTTGCATAAATAAATGAGTTTTATGAGTTTTTTTTAGAGATGGGCCGACTAGTCGCCGACTAGTCGGGAAAGCCGACTATTCGGCATCATTTGTAGTCGGCCGACTAGTGACGACTATTCGGCAAAATATGCCGATTATAATCGGCAATAATGTTAGATTATGTGGGGCTCCTCTTATCGGAAGGATGAGGAATACCCACATAAACAACCCCTGAGATCGCCTTAGTGTCAAGAACTATGGCAACGCCATCAACTATCATAGTCCGTCCCGGCAATTGCCCACCTGTATGGCTAGCCCGGCCTATCCGACGGTGGTGGTAGCCCGTGCTATACAGGTGGACGCCCTCAGCTCGCTGACCATCACCGTGGAGGGTGGAGAGGACTCAGTGGGCCTAGGATGCGTGCCGCGATAAGCGCAATTTTTCCCATGCATTTTGACGTCGATATAAGAATAATATCACGGCGCGCATCCTAGTCCAGCAGGACTAGGATGCGCCGTCGAAAAATATGACATCTACCTTAGGTAGGTACTGTTAGTTGATTGTAATGTTGCTTTTTAAATTTTCTCATATTAAAGAAATCTCATTTCTCAAGAAGTTATATTTATCTCTTTAGAAATCTAGATATTTATATTTCTTTGAGAAATCTAGATATTATTATTCGGACAAGTAGGTATTAGAATGATCGGCATTGCCGATTAGTCGGCCGACTAATCGGCAATTTGAAAACCGATTAGTCGGCTAGTCGGTTAGTCGGCAAAGACCATAGTCGGCCCATCACTAGTTTTTTTTCGTTTATTGAGTGGTGTGGTGTCAAAAGATNAACTTGTGCGTTAATTCACTGTTAAAAGTGCTCGGTAAAACAATATTTATTACCTCGTTATGTAGGCTAGAGGCATGTGTACTCACAACTTCGAATTGTTCGAGTTGTTTGTAGTTTTTAAAGTATTCGTTTGCCTTTTGTGGGCTTATAAACGAACGAGTACTGCCTCAGGGTGTCCACTGCAAATGTTCGAAAAAATTCCCTGACTTTTCCCTGACTTTCCCTGACATTTTTTTCAAAATTCCCTGACCAACTATGTATACAACGTGTCCCAAAATTCAAGGATAAGCCGACGCCACAGGATGGACATAGTCATGACTACTTTAGGAAAAATAAGGAAAAAAATCTATCTCAATTATTTTTTAACTTACACAATAAATTATGAAATTCNTGACCGCGCCGGCCTCAACCAGGCCGACCTTTAGCGGCGGTCAAGCTGTAGATTCTGGCTACTACACAGTAGTTGCAGCGGTGAGAACGAGAGGGTAGCTCGCATAGTGCATACGTGTGTGAACTTTAGAGGTTTGCTTACACTTACTTCGCGTGTCACTGTCGACCGCACTAGATGAGCGTGCGCTCGCTTAGCGTTGTGGCATCGTGAGCCCACTTCTACCGTGCATAATGGGTCGCATGGGTTCGTGCCACACTGAACTGCTCATAATATGTACTACTTTTCAAATCAGACCAACGCGCGTGCTTCCGCACGAGTTTTAACGTAGGCTCTAAAATAGGAGTGGCCAAACTTTTTACCTGTGAGGTCTACTTATGCTCTAAAATATTTCTTTCGGTTCGACTGCAAGTGAATTCTGTTCAGTTTATTTAACTCTTGCGGACTACCAAAATCGTNGACCTTTAGCAGCTCATATTGGCGGTTAAGCTGTAAATTCTGGCTACTACACAGTAGTTGCAAGAACGAGAGGACAGCTCGCATAGTGCATATATGTGTGTACTTTAAGGGTTTGCTCACACTTACTTCGCGTGTCACTGTCGACTAGATGAGCGTGCGCTCGCTTAGCGTTGTGGCATCGTGAGCCCACCCCTACCGTGCACAATGGAAACCCGTCGCATGGGTTCGCGTCACACTGTGCTGCTCATAATATGTACTACTTTTCAAATCAGACCAACGCGCGTGCTTCCGCACGAGTTTTAACGTAGGCTCTAAAGCAGGGGAGGCCAAACTTTTTACCTGTGAGGTCTACTTATGCTCGAAAATATTTCTTGCGGTTCGACTGCAAGTGAATTCTGTTCAGTTTATTTAACTCTCGCGGACTATCAAAATCGTCTTCGCCGTCGATAACCGGTAGACTGCGGTCGATCTCTTGGCCATCACTGCTTTAAAAGAAAAACTGCCAAAGTGTACTCATATAAACAATCGTACAATTGCAGCGATGATCGAGTCGATGTACTCGACGCACCAGCCGCTGTCGCACATGCAGAAGGACCTGAAGCTGGCGCTGGGGCTGGGCGACGCGCTGGAGCAGTCGCTGCCGCTGACGGCGACCACCAACGAGATCTTCAAGCACGCCAAGCGCCTCGGCTACGCCAACCACGACGCCGCCGCCGTCTACATCCGAGCGCGCTTCTGATCGCCGGCCGCGATCGCCGCGCTCGCTGCCGTCGCTGCCGTCGCTGCGCTGTATCTTTTTGCACCTGATCTAGACGCATCCGAGGGTATACCCCTGGACTGAACGGTACAGGTGACGTTTTATAGAACTATGTGTTGAATAAGTTTCATGAAGTTGCGCACGCGCATAAAGATGTGACAGATGTTCTGCTTACTTAACTCTTAAGTATGAATGTTGAATAAGTTTCATGAGGTTGCGCACGCACACCAATTAATGTGACATGTTCTGCTTACTTCACTTTGATTCGCATTAGACTTTATGTGGTAGCTGATAATTGGATATTGATGTTTTTCGAACGATTTTAATATTTTTAATGAAATCTACTATTGGTCTAGAACATTATGTATCATGTTGCGACATCAGTCTTTCTGCTATCCCTTAAACTGTTGACAGTGTGGCAATTTTTTTATCTGTATATTATTTTACTCTTTAGTGTACAAAATTGAAACAAGCCTAATTTTGCAATATCATTTTTATACACAACAGGATTACCACAACTGTCATCAACTAATCAATAGTAGATATTCATAAAATTACATAATACACTAAATAGCACAGAAAAAGTAGTATGTATTGATGCAATCTTGAGCTATTATCATTTCTTTTCAATACAAAAGCAATTAACTGCTTTTTTAGCATAATAAAGAGTGGAAATTAATACTATTAATTTGATCTATCCCACGTGGTGGTATGTAAACACTATTTTCAATTCAGTGGATGTCAGCAGCGATGTCTTGTGGCTTTATTTCAATATATTGCGATAACATTGTTTGCCGATTTCTTCATTATTTTAATAACAATTGACGTAAAATTCTACATGACCAAATTGTAAATAAAATGTATGTTAGTCCAAAAGAATATTTGCAACATTTATTGCTTCATACATTTATCAACAAAAAGTGTAGATAGACAGATACATATTTTCTGTTGTGTTCAGTGAAATCCATTTTTGCGGAATGGATTTCTTGACTCTAGCTTGTATATGAAACGTCCTATAGTATAAATAAATGTATTATGCTACCTTTTAATATAAGTTCTTATGTTTGTACTCAGTATATCCCTAGAATAAATGGGAATGATTTCTGCTCAAGGAAAAATGCTTGCTTAAAATTATGTGGTGGGAATTATGTTTCCTTCTTTATGTAACGTTCGTATAATATGGTTGGCGCTCGCTTGCGATACGGCAGCATGGGCTCGGCGGCTGGAGACGTCTCAAGGGTAAGTTTTGACAAATTAGAAATAATAGAGTAAATAATGTACAGTAACTGTACAATTTTGCGTTTTAATTGTATGCACTGAAAATGTAATCCTGGCAACACTTTGAATTGGCCTTTTACTTTGTATGCCGATTTACAAATACTTGTTTAATTTTTCTTTAAAGATTTTTATCATCATTATTCATATCTAATTTTAGATATGGCAATTTTTCAGTGTTGCCAGGACATTTAAAATATAAAATCTATCTCTCGCAGGGAAATCTATTTAATATAAATGAAGATTAAGAATTTAGTGTTACACATTATACAAGAATAGGTAAAATATATTAAGTATGAGATTCTTCTTGTAACGGACTTTGGAACTATACAACTTAGTTTTTTATCAATCAAAAATAGTTTTAATGATTTATTTGTCCTAATTTTAATAGAATCATTGTGACCTCTTTAATAATTCTCCAATATCAGTTAGTTCTTATTTTAGCTTAATGAATTGAGCAAGCACATTTTTAAGTAAATTAGTTTATAAGTGTGCGTTTGAGCACTATGTGTAGTGTTAAGGACCATTAACTTTAAATGTTAGTACATACATAACTTCCAAAGTGTCTTACATTTGTTGCATTTATGTTTGTATGTATTGCCACAGTTTGGGTGTATGAGTTTAAACTTTTAAGATCTGTTTTGTTTAATTCAAGATTAAATCAGTTACACAAAGCTTTTATTTTAAACGCTTCATAATAACTCTGTAAATTTTTGTTGTTGTTCCTGAATAATTTCTTGTACCAAGAGACTATATTTGTCTATCTGTAGTTTAAACAACAAAATTGAGCATTTAAAAGGGTGTTGTAAAAAAAACAAAATTGAGCATTTAAAAGGGTGTTGTAAAAAAATTAAATGTTGTGTAGAAGACAAACATGATACTTATTTGATGTGAAATGTATTAAAAGTAGTTACATACAAAATGCTGTACATTAGCAACAAATTGTTTCATATTTCATTGTGTAAATGACTGACATGATCATATGAAGTAAATAAATAATTATAATTTATTATGTATTGTTTTATTCCTGTATTAGAATGTGCTGGTTTGTTTAACACGAAAGCTTTTGCTGTCTCTTCGGGCCAGCATAGAGTTATGTGTGTTGTCAGAATACTCGTAGAAGATAAACAACGCAGTATCTACTTTATTCAACGTTCTATACAGGGTGTTAAGTAAATGGGTTTATAAGCTGACACTAGCCCATGTTAACATCTGCATATAAATGGTATGTGAAGTCAGAAATTTGATATCAACATTTAATTTTTTTAAATTTTCATACAAAATTAATATTATAAAGTCAGATTTTATGAACATTAAAATGATGATATCAATTTTCTGACATCACCATACCCATTTATATGCATATGTTACCAAATGTGTTAGGGCTAGTGTCGGCTTATAAACCCATGTACCTAACACCCTGTATTCATTAGATCAGTCAGTAACATTACATTGGAGTTCTTGTGTGTTTCCAGAGATTTTTATGTCTTAAAATTGAATTTTATTGTTCCTAAAATTAACATAAATCAAAGTAAGTGCATTAGCTAATCGATGACGACCTTCGAACATAAGTTTACGACAGAGATGTTCCACTGAAAGTATTGCTCCGGGTGATTTACCGCCCGCAGTCACGCGACCTCAGGATTTGACGCTAATTTCGTTCACATCACAGTCGTAGGCATATATTATGATAGCATTGTGACAAGTATTTATTGCTTTTAATGTGCGTGCTATAAATAAATCACTGATTTAACGATAAATACGATCTCAAAAAATGCTATTTTCTGATTACTTATCGCACTAGCGACTTGAGATAGGGTTATGTGCCCAAAGTGTGCCAACGGGACCTTGTTTACTATAATTGGTTTGCTGCTGTTTGTCTTAAGCCCGTTTAAGGGGGTATAGGTATAGGGGTCACTGCCCCTATAAAAACAAAATTCCTGTTAAGTGTTACCAATTACCATAGGGGTCACTTAAAAATTAGGGATTGATGGTGAAAACGGGCATTATAGTCTCATTGAACGAGTTTTGCATGGGAAAGTTTTCAAAAAATATTCCTACAAGAGGGGCCACGGTCAAAAGATAGTATTATGATGAATAAGACCGAAGTTTAGCTATTGAAGCTTCGTAGGGTAGGCTGTTGACAGTATCTGCTCATACGATTGCGGAAAAATATATGTATTTGGAAGGTCTCGGTCGAGGCACGACTTGCCAGGGGTAGACAATCTTTTCAACAGGGTCGCACAAGGATTTTTTAAAAGGCTGGGTGCAATTATGGGTTGGATTGAAAGTCGAAAATCCCCATGCAAGTCAAGTCTCAGGAATTCTTTACCCTTATATACTTTTCTTAAATATTTGTTCCTTAAAGAGATTACTTACACATTTTTTGGGAGGTAGAGCCCCATTTATTATACAGTCCTTTTTCGACGAGATATTGGAAACATACAACCTTGTAGTCATAGGTATGTAGTGATCAAGTTGGGTAAAACTTAAACGTAAAGTAAAATCACTAGTTTGTCGTTGCGCAGTTGAGTAAAAAAATGTTGAATACCTCTGACAAAGGTCACGTATAACATGCAAACCCGCGATAACGCAAACTTATTATTCGAGAAACTGAAATAAACCGACAGAAAGTAATGCAAAGAAAGCCAGTCGTCTCCGTAATCTGATTCTCACAGCACTAAACTACTGCTACTTATTTAATCAAAAAAGTTTTTAATGACGTAGAAAAACCTATTCGGTTTGACATTGCAAACGAAAATGACGTGCCCGTGAAAGTTAACTATTTATTTTTTACAAAACAGTCAAGCGGGGTAAACCGGGATTTCAATTTTAGCAAAATTTACAAAGTTTTATTGTTCCAAGATGTCGTTTTTAACGGAATACTTCGATGAATATCGACAGCATCCCATCAGGAAGACCATTATGTTAGTAAAGACCCATAAACTTTATTTTTTTAAGTGCTTAGGTACAGCAAAGTGGTTCAGAGTCTACAGTAGGTAAATAAAATGTAAATCACTCCCAGGTGCCGCCCAGAAAACAGATGGGCGAAGCTTGATGGGAAATGGCTGGACCCTCGAGTCGGGACGCAGGACGTAAGTTGTCTTTTACATAATAATTATGTACGAAATATGCTTTTAAAAAAAGATGGTTTCTATTAGAATCATATGCAGATGATCTTACATTTTAATTTAGTGCACAAGTTGGAACTCTGATTAATCAGCTTGTAACGAAAAGCACCGTTCATTATGGAAATCCTTGGGGAGATCTTTTTCCAGCAGTGGACGTCGTTGGGCTGAAACCACTGTATGCAGAAGACGAGTGATTTTTTAAAGAAATCCACTGTGTCTGTTGTGTTATTTTCGTAGAAAGCGTGGACCGAGGAGGAGATTGACAAGTTCATCAAAGCGACGATGAAGAGTTTGCGGGGACAGTCCACCTACTACAACGATTACTGCGCCCATTTGTCTACAGGCAAGTGTCCATCCATGGTTCACTAATCGTCATCATTATTTCGGTCACAGCAGGTCTACTGCTGAACATATTCCATTTTGTCCGGTTGGTAGCGGCCTGCATCCAGCGGCCTGCTTCAAAAGCGGCCGCCCGCGACCTCGTACGAGTGAACCCCGTTTTACCCATTTAGGGGTTGAATTTTGCAAAACCCCGTCTTAGTGACCACCTAGCACTCCTCAATCCTAGCACTTGTGTAGCTTCCTGAGATTTCGTGATGAGTGAGTCAGTCAGTGATCTTTTGCTTTTATAGATATAGATAACCTTTCTTGATCAAGTAATCCCATGCGTCTAGAGTTCAAAACACGGCCGTTCAAGCCTCGGGAGAAAAAGAAGCGACCATGCGGGGAGAAGGGGGAGAAGGCTCCCACCGAGGAGGCGCCGGCTCCGCAGTACCCCAAGCTGGCCATCAAGGACACCGAGCTCATGAAGGTGGCCAAGGAACTGTATGAGCGGGACATGGACAAGCCTACGCTGGAACCGCTGCCGACGCATTTGAGGAGTTAGTTCTTTTACTAGTTAAATAGGGGTGGTAGACTGTAGGTTTTGTGATAGTAGTAGGGGGTAGTAGGGTTGACCTAATAAATTTGAGGAGCTAGCACTTAGGGGTGATAGATTGTACTGCAATCTATTTTGTGATGATAGTATGGATAATAGAGCCGATTCAATAGACATTTGAGAAGTTAGTATTTTTGTAGTTCTTAGGGGTGATTGTATTTGTATTCTATTTTGTGCTGGTAGTGTGGATAGTATTAGGTTCGATCTAATAGAGAAGATTGAGAAGTTAGTTCATTTTCTAGTTACATAGGGGAGGGAACAGTACTGTTGCTGTTAAAAAGGAGGAATACTAAGAAGTAGTGCAATAGCTCTTTTTTTAGTGGGTAAGTAACTCCTATCGTGAGTTTGCTCCTATAGCTGTGGTAGATTACGAATGGATGATTATCGTAAAGTAATAGATGTATTTTAACAAACAAACAACCACAATCTGCCATATTAGAGCCGCAAAGAACGCTGACCTAATTTATTATGTAGGTTTTATTTAGATTATTCTTGTTCTTACAAAGAAAATGTATAATGATATTATTAGAACTCCATTCTAACCTATCATAACAAGCTGGGAGCGTATAATAACGCGTATATTGTTTGTAATACATAGTTTGTATGTTTACATAGGGCACTATAAACATAATTATTAACTACTTTATGTTAAAGAGGGTGCTGCAGCGCTGGGTAAACACTACATGACGGTTTTATCGTATCTTTATTATAAACTTTTGAAACGTTTTTAGATGATTATGATAATACGATACATACCATAGAATGTATTATTTTCACGTAGACACGGTAGGTGGCACTCATTATCTTGAGTGAACCCTATCTCGGCTTAGTGTAGAGTCGTCTGATTTCGACATAATAAAGGTTCTGTAAGTCCTTCAAGGATAAGTGCAGTGGTTAAGAATTTTTTAGGGCCTAACAGAGATTCAAAAGTATTGATAAAAAGCGTTGGTTTGATAAGTGTTTGAGTGTAGAGTGTCTCTTAGTAGGTAAAAGAGATTGTAGTGAATAGTCTATGTGCTATTAATGTAATTTAATTTAATATTCCTACGTGTAATTGTAGCCATGATGTAATGTAAAATAATTAACTGTACTCAATAATATGAAAGGATGTAGCTAAAGAATGTTTGTTTGCCACGCTTCCCCGGACTAACGCGAGGTGAGTGTAGTAGTGCACGCGCAAAACTATTTACAAATACCTACTTTCGTTAACATGATTAGCTGTCTTTATTATTAGAAATTATGCTAGATCAAAATATAGACTGTCCAAATAATTTGTCGGCCGTTTGGTGTAGTGGTTCAGAACGGACTACTATGCCGTGAGGTCCCGGGTTCGATTCCCGGCCGGGCAAAAAGTGGAAATTTAATTTCTGTGACGGGTCTGCCGTCTGGGTGTTTTCTATGTATGTTTATATCCGTTGTCTAGTACCCATAGTACAAGCTTTGCTTAGTTTGGGGCTAGCGGCGCAGTGTCAAAGGATAAATGTCCAAGGATATTTATTTATTTATTATTTATTAAATATTTGACATCCTTTTTTTTTGATTGGCTCCTTTTTATGTTAACTTCAGCAACTGTATCACACTGTATCTATGCAATTTATATATTTGTAAGCTGTTTGTTTTCTGAATAAAATAAAATAAAATAAAATAAAATAACAAAAAGTCGTTGATGTACTTTATTCAAAACATAATATTATTTTCTTCATCGCTTGATGCCGTGATACCTTAGTTACAACTTTTTAGTTATTCTGTCTTCGTTCTCATAATAAAACCCATAAACTACTGATTAAGGTTAACCGTGGTATCACGCTATCTTTCTAGCTCAGATATTCAGATTAGTTAAAGTTAGGACAATAATTTGCAAGGGAAGCTAGGTACTTGGTACTTAGGCAAAACTTATTTTCTATGAATTTTAAATGAGATAGACAAAAGAAACTAAGTAACTACTGTAAAATCTACTAACTGGTCATGAAAAGGGCCAATACTTACTTTTAACAAGGAACAAATAGGTAGTTTTATCTGCCCATTAACGCATCATAGAGCTATTTTGTAATGTCTTTCTTTCAATTTTCATTGTTTTCAACAACTTTGATAAAATGTTAATCTAGATTCAGCCAAACAATTTACAAAGCCTCATTTTATGAGAATTCCAGAAATCAAAATACTTTTATCGTTTCAGTACTGGGCTACGTCCGCCCCTGCCTGTACAAGACCGGGCTCAGCGACTACCAGGGCGCCATAGCTCGGCTGGCGTACGAGATGGTGCGCGACGATCGCATCCCTCGCTACCACGCCCACAACGGCTGCCGGCCCCGCTGGGGGCTCCCGCCCGAGGGTACCAGGCAACCAGAGCTGGATGGAGCTCCTTACGATGGGGAGAGACTTTACTAAAGGTTTTGAAAGTCAGTTCAGAATAAATGTGACCGCATCCCACACTACCACGCCCACAACGGCTGCCGGCCCCGCTGGGGGCTCCCGCCCGAGGGTACCAGGCAACCAGAGCTGGATGGAGCTCCTTACGATGGGGAGAGACTGTACTAAAACTTGTAAGAGTCAGCTCAGAGTAAATGTAACCATCCCACACTACCACGCCCACAACAGCTGCCGGCCTCGCTGGGGACTCCCGCCCGAGGGTACCAGGCAACCAGAGCTGGATGGAGCTCCTTACGATGGGGAGAGACTTTACTAAAGGTTTTGAAAGTCAGTTCAGAATAAATGTGACCGCATCCCACACTACCACGCCCACAACGGCTGCCGGCCCCGTTGGGGGCTCCCGCCCGAGGGTACCAGGCAACCAGAGCTGGATGGAGCTCCTTACGATGGCGAGAGACTTTACTAAAGCTTTTGAAAGTCAATTCAGAATAAATGTGACCTCATCCCACACTAGTTACCATGCCTACAACTGCTGCCGGCCCCGAGGGTACCTGGCAACCAGAGCTGGATGGAGCTCCATACGATGGCAAGAGACTGTACTAACTTGAAGAATAGTGACAGCATCCTTCGATACCGCACCCATAATAGCTGCCAACCTGGGGGCTCCCGTCCGAGGGTACCAGGCATCCAGAGCTGGATGGACCTCCTTACGATGGGGAGAGACTGTACTAACTTTCAGAAGACTACTAAAGCTTTTGAAAGTCACACCACCACATTACCACGCCCACAATGGCTGCCCACCCGTCCGAGGGTACCAGGCAACCATAGCTGGATGGGGCTCCTTACGATGGGGAGAGACTTTACTAACGCTTTTGAAAGTCAATTTAGAATAAATGTGACCTCATCCCACACTAGTTACCATGCCTACAACTGCTGCCGGCCCCGAGGGTACCAGGCACCCAGAGCTGGATGGAGCTCCTTACAATGGGGAGAGACTGTACTAACTTGAAGAATAGTGACAGAATCCTTCTCTACCGCACCCACAATAGCTGCCAACCCGCTGGGGGCTCCCGTCCGAAGATACCAGGCAAACAGAGCAGGACGGAGCTCCTCACGATGGGGAGAGACTGTACTAACTTTCAGAAGACTACTAAAGCTTTTGAAAGTCACACCACCACATTACCAGGCCCACAATGGCTGCCCACCCGTTCGAGGGTACCAGGCAACCAGAGCTGGATGGAGCTCCAGGGATAGACTTACTGAAGATTGTAAGAGTCAATTTGGAATAAATGTTTGAGTGCCTGTTTGTAAATTTTGGTTTCTTTCCTCCTGACCATTTATGTCCTTAGATTTAATCGTAGGGCGGCGTAGTCGCCTAACTTTAACGGGAACTATGACGATAACCGGTGCTTTATGTATGGAGTTTGATAGATTTGGTGCAACCCAGCCCTATAGAGTTTCCATTTTACATTTCCGTAACAATTGTTCATAAAACCATGGACAGAATTTATTGGTAATAATATTTTTTGATTCTGTTGAAAGTTGGTTCTTACTGTTTAGTAGAGTAAATAATAATGTCTTGTTTTTATCGTTTTATGATGAATGATGGAGGAAAACTTTAATTAATTCGGCATTAAAACATTTTGAGGTATTCAAGAACTTAAGATTTATGAGCAGATCTAAATTTATTACAAGATCAAACGTGTACATTTTCTCTTACAAAACAACACGTGCTGCGCATTCATATTCCCTAAAGATGGAAAAATCTCATTCACAAAATATTTTCCTTGAAGCAAAATTAACCCAAATGCAAAACTAAGATCGGAAGAAAAAATATGTATCTGCACCAGCCCAATAAAGAGCTTGTAAATTATGCATTTCCCAGAAAAATCACTCTGCTAAGATCAGAACGAGATACATTGCTCCGGGTGCGAAGTGAGGAAACCGCCACAGCTCACAGAGTAAATAGAAGAGTTTAATAACTTATTCTATAAATTTAATGGCTATTTTTTTAGTATGCTCCATGAAAAAAAAGTTAGATTGTCTCAATCAAAGTCAACACAACATGCGCAAACGCATTTGATTTTGGAACGCAAATACAGGCGTGGTTCGAATTTTGAATTAAGCGTCACTTGCGGCCGCAATGACGCGCGATTCTACCACGGATTCTACTATTCTGTTGAAATCTCCTATCTGTCCGTTTCGTGTCGCTTAACATTTTATAAAAAGTGAAAATTATGAATAATTGGTGATTCATTGTTAAAATCTGACTCCTAGTAGCAGCAGGTCTTTGTGAAAGTGAAAGTTTATGGGGGCTCACCAGTCAAGTGGATCGCTTCAAATAATTTACGCGGAAGACTTTTTAAGCTCCAAGTACTTTGGTAAGTGAAAGTTTACCTAGTTAGCCAAGATGCAATGGACATGGCGCACAATTTTTGTTGAAGATGCCAAAAAAAACTACAAAAAATTAGAATGAATACTGTATTTTNGGATCTACCTATGTTGGGATGGGTATGCCTCAGCAATGAAATAGGTGCTTATTTGTTTAATTACACAAGCACAAGAACATTGTATTTGTCACAGCAACATGGCTCTTCTGCCACTGCTTTGTCTGGTGTACAAAGGGCCACACACGTCTTCGTTTCCCCGTCTCTGGTGACGCTGGCCCCGTGCCAAGCGCATTTCCATTGTCAGCCGACTTTTTTGTTTATTTATGCACATTGTTATGTAGCGTCCATTAACTGTTTGTTTTGGGGATTCGTCAGACTGCACGTGACGGCCTCGCACTTGTCACTGGCTAATTTGGGATCGTATGGCGATCTCGGAATATGTTGTGATATCCAACAAAGAGTGCTTAGGAGAGCTTTCTAATTTGGTTTGTTGGGCTTCTACATAATTAGCAGTCATAATGGAAATCATTGGGGAGGCCCATGTGGATGTTTTGTGTCTGAATGACAATTTGCAGTTCCACCGTCAACATACCAGGCACTGTAAAGCTATGTGCTAAGTAGGTATGCTTAAATATTACCAAGGCTTGTGCTATGAAGACGTGTGCTGGTGCTATGAGGACTTTCCGGCCGGGCTTGGATGCTAAGCAATGTTGTAGGGATTCGCTCTCTCTTATAAAATCTATCTGACAGAAACGTTTTCTACGAGTCGAAAACTTATCGCGACACAATGGAGCCACGCTTACCTACGTTTTCGTGAGTGAATTATGAATTAATTATCTGAGTGCGACAGTTTTGTCCAGCGGGTTTTCAGCCGCCCTGTCAGAGGAACACACGATCACTTACAGCGCTAACACGTAATCGTACACGGTTACTAATTAGATAACTGTTATTGGCTGTATTACTTTATATTAACCTGGACAAGTAAATTGATATCATCTAAGTACCAGATATTAATTCTAACAGATATTAATAACATTTATAGTGACCATTCATTTAGAAGCAATTATCTACGGTGAATAACTGCGTTTTAGCACAGGTTTTAGCATTAACAGGTCATCCAATCCATCACGGATTTGAACTTTTTTTTGTTGTAACCAAACGATGGAGGGTTCGCGCTCTAGTTAATATTCTGAAAGGCTAAAAGTTTCATAATAAAGCCTTGTTTATATTGAGGGTGAAGTAACTAATTTGTATATTGTAAATTATGAGCCAAACCTAGGAGTCGTTACACTAGAGTAGCACAGCTAGAGTCTAGTTCTAAGTCAAAGGAAGATTGTTGGCTTCAAACCCCGCAAAAGGTGTAAGGCAACTGATCTTCCTTCTTTCTTCGTCTTTATATATTTTTGCAATTCCTAGAATTGTATATTTAGTGTAGTTTGTAAGATGTTGCGGTGAAGCGCAAATTAACAATTCGTTTCTGAAGAACGATTCTAAATCATTCTAAATGAGGTGGTGTGATAAATGTGCGCACGCGCTCGTGGGACAAAGCTTCGGGACAGTTTCAAGTTCATTGGGTTTCAAGGAATCTTCCTGCGTGCCCTCTTCAAGGAAGAAACTTGTCTAATTACTTTTATTATGATGATTTTCCGAAAATTTATGTTCGTACGCATACAGCTTAGAATAACAGTACTCAGTACAGAACTGTTCTTGATTTAAATGTAATTTTAGTTTTTTGCCATTAGGTATTGGTGAAGATTTAAAAAAGGTAAAAAAAAACACGATGTAACCAAATAAAAAATATAACATCGTTACATCTAGGAAAATTTTCCACTACACGTCCCTTACGTCCATCAGATTTTTAAATTTCATTAAAATTACGTGGAGATTTCTAACAAACACTATCATGAGAGCCATTATTTATTACGAAACAGGAAGATGTGAAAAGTTGATGACGTGTCGACAAAAATATAGTGCACATCTCAATCTATGAAGTGCCGTAATGTCCTCACTCCAGATTCGTTTCGAGCCTTCGGTGGAGCACTTAAACTTTGTTTAGCATCGATATCGCAGTATTATAAGACGACCGTAACATGAAAATAACACTATTTTATGTTCCGGTAAACGTTCGGCCGCACATTGGCTGCGAATTCGAAGAAGACGGCCAATTTAAAAGACACTGACCATTTACTGAAATGTAAACATGCGAGTACGTACTGAAATCGTTCGACGCGGACGTTGGCGTATTGGCGTGTTGGGCCAACGTGTTGGCCACGGTGACGTAGCGCAGGCGACGCTTGGCACGTAACCGCCAGTTTCAGTGGCAAACGCGCGTGCGCCGGGCGGTCCGCCCTCTGAATTTCCCGCCCAAGCGACCGCGAGTGACACCGCTTTGAATTTCGAATCGCCGCGTTCGAATTGCATTCTTTTTATGCAATTGTTTGTGTTTTTAGTAAACTGCCAGTGGTGTTTAGTGATATTGTTTGACCGGATCGATTAAATCGGTTCGGACGTGTGTCTCCAAAGCGATTAGTTTGTTTTCACAAGTGTCTGGTTCAGTCTGGTTCCACATCCGCTGAAGATTTTGCATGGAAGTGAAGGTAATATCTGTGTCTATGATAAAATTTCGAAAAACGTTTATTTTTACAGCAGTTAATTTACATATTTATTATTATTATTTGGCGAGATTTCAAGGGCAAGAATACTACGGGGAAATGACATTTATAAAAATAACCGAATGAATTCTTTCCGCGCTCGTGTGAATCGGAGGTTATTTTTTGGGGTTCAGAGATGTTGTTGGAATCGTTTGAATGAGTGTTACAATTTTTATCAAGTAAACATAATCCAGCATCAAAGGCGTTATAAAATCATTGGCAGTCAAGCCATTTATCCGGCGAACTATAAAGGAGTGCGGAGAGATTTATATTCTGCGTACAGCCGACGTATTTTTAATTGCCGTCCTAATCCCTTTTATGAGAATATTGCTCTGCTAACTTGAAATTATTTAGGGAAGTCACCTATTTGCAGTAAAAATAGATAACATGTAAAAACACAAAATGTAGAGTTAAATGAAAAAAAATATATAACGAATGCACATCCATAGCAAATGTGGTTTTAATGTTTATTTGTGTCATTTTACTATTATAGGTAGTTAGGTTCAGTGTTGAGCTTGAGGGAAAGGCTATTTGCAAAACATGAAAGTTTGGTGTCATAAACTTCTTAAAATCGTATGTTTTCTGTGACAGACCAAATCCACAGAAACTGCGGTAGCTATTTTAAACTGGTATCTTCAGTGGCTAGACTCCCTTGGGTCTCTCGCCAGTTAAAATTAGTAAGCAAGGAAAATTAAAGACATAATAAGCGGATCAGGTGAATACTTCAGTAAAATTTTCCTCATTTTACCTGAAGATCTATTGTAATTATCTTTCATTACAAAGATATCAGTCGTCGATATCCAGTTCTTGGTTAATGTTGGGTCTAGAAATAGCCCACGTTTATTGTTGTTTGGTTTGGGTGGTGTCTGCCATTGATCAAGCGCGACGTGCGCCGAAGTCATTGCGTTGGCTGTAATAGGCACTCAGACCGATTGTATATTTAATATGTATTTGCACTAACCTGCAATTTGCAACGTACTGGTAATTCTTAGACTCAAATACCCCAAAATATCGATTTATCTAACTTGCCTATTCTGTCTGAGAATAAAAATTAACTGCACTGCGTTTTAAGAGATCAATGGTAACGTTTAATAAAAATAAGCTTTTGAAGATAATAATGATGGGGCAGAAAAGTTCTCTGCTCGAGTGGCGACTGGCGACCATGGGTTTTAAGATGTAGTGTGGGTAGACTAGACTAGTGACGGACTAGGTGGACCGACGATCTGGTGAAGGTCGCAGGAGGTGTTTAGATCTTATTCCTTGGTCGTAGCAAGGTTGATAGTAGTATGTGTATCTTCCTCACCAAAGATAAAATGAGTCGTTATACCTACATACTATGATGATGATGATTTGTCAGTTTTCTATACATAGGCTATGCCACTTCTATGAAGCCATCAAGTGTCTTATCAAAGCCAATCTGCACTACATCTAAATCCGCGGAAAACGAAATGATGGACAATATAATTGGGCAACATCGCTGCGGCATCGCGGCCGCGATCTCGCTTCAAGCCCGCTTTGATCTCCGGCAGATTTACAGCCCAAACATCTGCAGTTTGCCTTTGTTCGTGTCGCAGGCCGTGTGGGGGGCTGGCGTTATTTGAAACTTCTGGTCTAGGGCTCTCTATATTGGTTTGGGCAAGGATGATCTTACATAAGCCTATTTACAATTGAAACAGCATTCCACAAGCACATACAGATTCTAAGTTTTATATCTTACCTAGGACTTTCTGAAGTTCTGTTCATCTTGATAAAATTATTGTAATCAAAACAACATAGAAAATCAGTTGTTCTTAAAATCATCTAAGGGTAGTCCAGGACCTCAGATCATATATGATCTGAGTCCAGCTGTCTGTTGTTATTTTGTTCTTTTCTGTTGATTTGTATAGGTACTTTTAATTATTTGCCTGCGACTTGTCATACTTGTAATTACCTACGAGAACCTACGAGTACGTAGAGTATTTTCTTGTTGTACCCATCTATATTACGTGTAGTTTCATGGGGTCAAGGTATATTTTAGTAAATACTTATTAAAGATTCCAATCATGTCAGTTGTCGCGGACGTCACCGTTATATAAAATATGTAATGTCGGTAAAGTTAGGTAACAGAAAGAGAGCTGCGATTGACGACTACTATAAATTAGCCAACTGGAATTATGCACCACTCGACCGTTCCTACCAAAACAAGCTTAACACAAACGTGAGCTTGAATGGCCAACATTGCACCTAGTTATGCCCCGACACCGGGTGTAAACACCGAGTGTTTACATAACACGGTGTCGAACGCGACGTGCCACTGTCAACAGCCGAATCCGAGCCGCTACGCACTGCTGCTTTTAATTTTAGCTGCAATTTATTTTTAACCAGGTGTTGTAGGTACACGGTCAACTAAATTCGTTATCAGTAATGATGTTTAGACCCAATCAGTGCCTCATCATCGTCAGCACGGCTGATAGCCGTTCAGAAGCACTGAAATTCCCCTTAGACATCCAGGGCGATCATAATGGTTCGGGAAATGGGGAAATGGGGATATTTGAATTCTCAATCTTTCGTTCATGTACCATGGCCAAGCACACGGTTGGTCAAGACGCTTCTTCTATTAGAAGGGCTCAAGGGACAACCTCTATGTCAATAAAACACTCCATACATTTCATCTATTACAAAATGGGTCTTTTTGTGCATATCTTAAGTAAGTACGAGAATAATAATAGAGGTTCTTCGATGAATATTATTGGGATAATCGGAAAGACACCGTTTAGTTATAGGATCCTAATGAGTAGACTATTCACCTTGGTAACCGATATCCTCTTTCCCATTGCATGCAATGCTTTCTTAATCGTAGTTTTAATTTAGGACAGGAAAAGTGTTGTGCGTCAGTTGGTCCATTTAACGATCCCATTGTCTATGTTGGCACGCTGCTGGTGCACAGTTTACATCGCTGCGGTCGGGCCGCGAGCGACCGCCGCTGTTGCTACCGGATTGTAGTTGGGTGTCTTGTCTTGCGTAAGTCAATGGCGAGTTTCCCTGATATAAATGCGAATTTTCATGATTGTGAAGCTTTAAGCTCGTTGTATGTACCTAGGTAGGTACACACGGCCACAGTGTTAACTATCCATTTCCGTTTTTGCTCTCGCTGTCATCAAATGGTGATTCTTTGCGATAAGTTATAAGCTCATTGTTTAGATTAAGACCCAATTGTAAACACTTAATATGCAATAAAAAATTTGAATTTGAATTTAAACCGAGACGACATGACCGCTAATGGGTAGTTAACACTGTTGCCGAATAGTACAAGGAAAAAAATAGTTATTTGAGGTCTGCCCAAGGGGTAACTAACTATGATTCGGGGAGTTGGAATCCTAGTTAAGGAGTGTGTTGAGCGCTATGTATAGAATTGGGTTGTATCTTTTTTAAATAAGTATGTCTAAAGTCTGTAAACCCTTGAAGAAGAGGCTGACAATAGTGACTGAGTTTCTTGGGCTGCTTCTTCTCAGCACTTGCCCGTTTATTGTCCGGAAGCAGTGGTAGGGTTATTACTGGGACGTGTAAAAATGCTTTTAAAAAGCTTTAAATGCTTGCATTATATCGTCAGTTGCAGGTTCACTTGGGGTAACTGACAAAATACAGTTTTTCAGTAGAGCCGTTTAAAGTTTTTTTTCGTCTTAAATCGGACATAACTTTTTTCCTATTTAACCTTTTTTGGATCTGTTTTTACAGAAATGCTTAGAATTCTACGCGGATTTCGATTAAATAAAAAGAATTATCTAATATGTCTTAGTTAAGGAAATAAATTGCAGTTACACCAATGTATTTTTGTACTTTTGACAGTTACACTAATTTTACACCATACTTTTGGAAAAAACATAGGTCAAATTGATGTAAGTACTGCCCAAATTAAAATAATTTGATGCATTTGCTGGGTTTTGTTTACTTAGTTGCTGTATAATTTATGTAAAAGTATTAAAAAATAAGAGAATTCATGAAAAAAATAACATTTTGTCGTTTTCTTTATTNGATATGTGTTTTTATGAGTTTTATGGATCTCATTTTAACGAGGCAGTTTTTTACATACTTACCGCTGAATAACAATTTAGCTTCAACTGTGTATTTGTTGATACGTATATTGAATTAGTTGCACACCATTTTAATCTCTATAATATCCACCCGGACAGATTATGCGGTGTAATAACATGAAGTAAATAAATCTAAATAAATAAATCTTTGGACAATTTCACACAGCGCCAGCTAGCCCCAAAGTAAGCAACTTAATGCTTGTGTTATGGGTGCTAGCTTAACGGATATACTACTTATATACTTTTTTTTTAAATACATAAATATTATACATAGTCACACCCAGACCCGTCACAGAAATTAAAATTCATCATTTCAATTTCTGCCCGGCCGGGAATCGAACCCGGGACCTCTCGGCTTAGTAGTCGTTCTGAACCACTACACCAAACGGCCGACAAAGTCTATGTCATCGCTAGTTGTTTAATTATACAATTTATTGTTGCGAGTCCATACGCGCCAAACAATCGGTAACCCGCTTGGCAGCCCGTGAATGTAATGTTCCTGCATATTAACTCCAGCTGTATTTAGTTAGCCATGTGAGTTCAAATGAGGTTTATATCTTTAGTTGGTGAAGCTAAATGATATGTTGTTACCTGAGAATTAACAGCGCATGTATGATCACATTGGAGTTCCAATTCCGAAAGTTTGTTATACTTCTCTTGTGCTATAAGATACGAAAAGATTTCTAGTCTAGCATGACATGTATAAGTGGTGAAATACATTCCCTGAGAAATGGATGAATACGGAGAGAAGCGACAAGCACTTGTCAAAATGAAGTCACTTCGAGGAGTTCGTTGAAAAACATGACTTTAGGCAATGTAGAGCATGTAGTCCGAAGTTAGGTGTGTCATCCCGCGGGGCTGTTGACCCGACCAAACAACAGGCATTGTCAACTGCTGCAGCGGTTCCTCGAAAGGGATTGAACTTGACAATATTTCCGTCAAGGAAAGGGCTGCGAAAATAGCCGTTCTACGAAGTGGCGTGCGAGCGGGACGGAAATAGCCGCGCATCGGTGCGCCCGCGCCGTGTCACCGCGTGACGCAATGCTGACGTAACGATTTTTCAAATGTCAGGGGTGTGTAGGAGAAAGGTCTTGAATAGGTATCATTTAGCAAAGAGCGGGTGAACAAAGCTCAATCGTTAGGTGGACTGACGACCTGGTAAAGGTTTACCTGACAGACAAGGTCTTCTAGGTCGCTAGTAATCGGACACTAACCAAAGTCTCAGAGGAGACCTATGTTCATCTGTGAATGTCGTAGTGATGATGATTGTCTTACAAAAGGAAGAGTTGTCAAAAGGTATTTAAATGTGTCATTGCAGTAGCGTCCCTGTGCTTCGACGTGACATATGACGAGTGTTTCGTAATGATGAATTCGTCATTGCATCTGTCCTGGCAATCAAATCATTGAGTCATTGTAGTACAACGATGTTGTGAATCTTCAAGTAGATTGTCACAAATAATCTGCACGTCAGTTGCTTTAATCATTCGTCTATTTTTAATAACCTGCTGCATCCTTGTATAAAGCGCATTAGTTTAATTTGGTTGGCAGAAGGTACTTCTAAGCAATCCACTGGTCTTTCCTTATGCCATTTCCTGTCTAATTTGCAGAATATCCATTCCATTTATAGTGACCAGATCCTTGCATCTATCACTTTTTATTAGGCGAAACTTTTAAGTTATTACCGTAACACAAAGTGTTCATCAAGTCCATCAACCCAATATCAGTTGCCCAGTTTTGAAGTGTAGGTACCTATAGTTAGAGCAACTTTATTTTTATCGTCCCATGAGATGACACATTTCAAATTGTTTGGCTATTTATAAAGTGTTTAACCTAGTCTACTTTTAAGTTCTTAGGACGAAAAGTTTTATTACGAATCATACATTTCTCTAACGCAGTATAGTAAGGTTCTTAAATTACAAGACCGTCATTTATTTGCAAAAAAACATGTACGAAAATAGTCTATAATCACTAAATAATTATCATCAAATAGAATCGTCAATTAATTCCGTGACGCTTCAATCGTTTCAATCCATCCTCCGAGGAAGGTTATTAGTTTGTTTGGCAAGACATAACAAAAGAAATATTTTGAAGTCAAGGCGACATTCCCACGGGCTTCTATTAGTGGCTCTTTCAAAACAGTCCCTAAAGGCGACTAGATTCATCGAAACTTTCGATTAAAAATAGGAACAACATTAAAACCGCAAATAAGTTTCTATTCAAATCAATGCGCTACCCTACCAAGTTCACAGACTGCAGTACAAATTAGGTATTTTCATGATTTAGAAATTGAACCCCTGATGATAATTACATCACAAGGAGTTTGTTTCTCTATGGTGAAGGAAAGAGGCAAAGCTCGGTTCTACCTTCAGTCTGATCGTCAGTCCATCAGGTGATGCCGGCTAAAAGCTTTCTCTTTGTGGTTCCAAATATTTCGGCTAATTACAATATTAGCAAGACCCAAAGATATGTATGACGTAGCTGCGGGTTCGCCGCGGGAGTCACCCTCGCGCCAACAGTTGCATTTCGTTATTGCATCACATGTTTTGACAAATTCCCGACTAGAAGGTGACGACGACAGACGCCGAGGAATGGCTTCTGTGGAAACTTAAAAAAGTTTGCTGGAGAGTACTTTGACTCATCATTTGTGAGCTGTTTAGCTATGACATGACAGCTATCTAGTGAGAAAACGTAGCTAGAATCCTCGCTTCTTTGACTCGGGGATCGCTTTTAACATCGATGTGACGATGTTAAAAGCGTATTCACACGATGACGATCCATTTTTGATAGTTGAGAGACAGACTTTTTTAAGGACCGTGTGCCAGTCGTATACGCTTCGTGAAAATTACACCAATAAATAGGGAGTCATTCTAATGAGAAATGGAATTGTAGGATAATGGCCGCGCCCGCGTCCGCCGTCCGCGTGTTTTACGCCCGTATTCACAAACGATGCTTGCTTAAGTGAAGCAGCAAATCGAACGCACAGCGTTGAATGGAGCTCTGTGATTGGTTCGTGTTCACGCGCACTGTGAGACCTCATAGTAATGTTTGTGAATATTAGGAGAGGATGAGGAACTATGATTATGTTAAGAGTTACTATCCACAAATTGAGATTAAATAAATGGAAGATGTCGAGATGATGGGAGAGATACTTTCAAGAAAGTGTTTTAAATGTAGATTAAAGCTTTCAAAGTCTATGTAGGTGCTGTCAGCAAACCCAAGTCCTCTCGAGCGGCCAGCCGGCAGCGGGCGCTCGGCCAGCGGGCTAATTGCAAGTTGTACGATGCACACGCGACAGCTATTTTTACACGCTGTTTGTATCCGTATTTATCTTTACGCCCGTTTTGATGGCCGAAATTATTTCTTTTCCTCAACACTGCAGAGGTGTCGTCGGTTCTTAGCTTTGTACTAACTACTACTATTTCCCTCTAACTTCCAATGATTAACTTTCCCCTGGCACAAAATTGTTTTTAATTGGTTTTTACTAGTGGTCAAGTTATTCATCCTTTCTATCAAACAGCTTCAGTATTTGCATCTAGAAAACTTACAAAACGTGACAGTTGTATGTCCGAAATCGCTTGGTTTCGGCGTTTTGTGTAGCGTTTTGCTCCATGAAGTGACTTCGAACTAAAAACTGTCACGTTTTTTAACTGATCTAGGGGGCCTGTCCACGTATAGATAGGTACCGAGCATATGTCAGCGTGTATCTTGGACCGGGAGTAGCTCTCATGAGCGCAGTCTGCGCTGCAGACGCCGCACAAACAGCTGACGTCAAAGGATGTTTCGCTCAAGTGGCGGTGGCGGGGCCGCAGTGAGCGCGGAAAGCGGAGATGCGACCTAATCAAACCATCCCTTGGATGATTTATAATAGCTGTGGATTCTATCTATCTATACCAGCCTTTGAGGGGTTCGTCGACATAGGCCTCCTCTTCAGCCTTCCACTGACTTCTGTCTCTGGCCACTTGCATTCAGTTTACTCCAGCCTGTTGCCGGATGTCATCTGTCCACCGTTTAGGCGGTCTTCCTCTGGAAAAGGTACATGGTAGTAACTCCGTAAATAATTAAAAAATTACTCATGCCCCATGCAACGATCTAAACTTGAAACAATCATCCCTTCTATGATTTACAATAGATTTGATTTAAAATGAATCATGCCCCATGCGACAGGTCGATTCATCCGTAATGAGGTCATTTGCATACAATCATGTAGGCCATTGTAAATTATAGATTATTGGCACAGTTAGCCATAGTTCTAAACTCGCCTAGGTAGGTCATGCAAGGGTACTGTAAATAGGCTACTGATTTTGATCTCTGGGTTTTCAAGCTGTAGATTCTGATTCACGGATTTCGCAGAGGTGGGGTCGAGAAGTCAGATCTGAGTTAATTAATCCCATTGAACTTATAAACAACATGCAGATATCTCTTTTTTATCTGACAAAGGTGATTTGGCATATTTAAACCATGATCAGGCGTAGCAGCTTGAAAGTCTTAGTCATGTATGAAAGTGCGCACATTACACCGACCTGTATCGGCCGATTCTTCATACAAAGTAGAATGGGGCCCAACTATCGGCCAACTAAAAGTCGGTGGTCTGCGTCTAGGCTAAAGGCTGATCTCCGCTGGCAGTGAGGCGGCTCACCAACAGCTGCACACCCGTTTATTGCCGCCGTAAACCCATTTCACGAGCAGCGGGTTGGGAAAGACCTTCAGCATTTCTAAGTGCTCAGCGGACTGACGTCTTGAAAGTATCCGACTTCTGTCTGTGGTCAGTTTATGAGTAGGAAGAAAATTATCAGTTTTATCCCAGTCATCAAACTCTTCTAGCAGATGAGTAAGATTGAGAGGTTAAACCAGAAGCAGAAGTTAAACTCTCCTTAAGTTTACAAACTCAGTATTTTGAATAAATTGTTATTTATGTTTAGTCTGTTAGTTAATTTGAAAAAATTTAATAGTCATAATCTGTAGGTATCTTACAATAACTAAACATCAATTTGGTTTTAACATTTTACATTTAAAGATTAACAACAACAATTGCCACAGCTCACAATAAAAGCTCAACGCCAAAAGTTTGAAAGACTCTTTTAGCGACTGTGCCAGTCGGATACTTTTCGGACATCTGTCTAACGTGTGTAGTGCAAATAATGCTTCTGATTCGAGCATTACTACATGGAATCACTATAAACATAAAACGTGGAATGGCGCATAAATACAATCAATAGCATTGCATTATTATTCTCTGATGTCGACCATAATAGTCCGAAAGCTATTTTTATATGCAGCATACATGTAATACTTATTTCAGGAAGGCTATTTTTATACAGCGGTTTACCTTTAACATATTATTATAAAAACAAGTGAGTGTTAAAGTAAACAAATAATCGTTTATTAGGTGAGGTTATTTAGGAAGTTTGGTTGCTACCAGATGTTTTCTTTTATTTTTGTTAACTTCTTTAAATCACATTACACGTGGAAAATTAGTTAAAACATTTAAAAGCATTGATCGTGGAAACTATCTGGATACGGACAGTGCAGGACCGGTCTTTGTGGAAATCCTTGGGACTTTCGGCCACCAACATTTATAGTTCTTACGAGTAGGTATACCTTGTTTCCGAATCAGTTGAATGAAACTAGCTTGGAAATACTAAGTAACTATTTTATTTATTTATTTATTTATTTATTTTATAGAAACCAACAGCGATACATTGAAAATATTAGTTATAAGATTTAGACTGATAGTATAGCCAATGAAAGGTTTCCCTTTTTATAAAAGTACATTGTTGTTGGGAAAAAATATGAATAAAAGATGTTAAAAAATAATAATAATTAAAAATAACAAAAACTCACAAAGAAGCAATTCATTGCGTCAATAATAGTCAATGGTTATTTTCAAGTGTCAAGCGCCACCCCTGATTGATTGCCCGGTTCGAAGAAGTGTGCACAGTGAGCGTTATCTCAGAGAAAACGAAGGCCAAGTTTGAATGACAAGGTTAATTCAGCTTTTAAACTAATCTGCAGCAATATCTGGATTTTGTTTATGCATTAGCAGTGATATCTTAAAACGTATTTTTGGATGCGGCCAGTTCAAAATAAAAATCGAGAGCTCTACATTGAGAAAATACTGTGAAGATTATACTAAAATAAATGTAACAGACTTTTTTCATTTTGGTTTTGTATTTTATTTAACAATCACGGATGGTACTTTATGGCACAAATGTGTTTCTTATCTTCCCGCATAAGTATTTAAAGTAAGGTAAAAAGTATTTTATCTGCCGACAAAAGGTTTACAAACAAGTCTGGTTTTGAGCTTGTGTCGTGGCAGGCATAAGTAAAATATAGTGAGCACACGGTACATGGCAACTCATATTTCGGGTGACGTTTTAATTAAAACTGAACATAACCTTTTTCGTTTGAGAAACACGAGAGTGATGCGAGTACAGTGAAGCTTCATCCTTAAAATCATTCAATTCAATGCACAATTTGCTTTAATAACTTTTACTATTCATGTTTGGTTATCATTGAGTAGTAATGGCAAATGAGCCAGATCTAGCGTACAACATCCAAAGGCAAAGCATCCAGTGTTAATGTTACGCTCGACTCAAATAGCCTGGCGTATAATATCTGCGGGTAATTTCGGCCTAGCCTGAGCTAAACAGCCAACTCATTTTCTCCGAATTATCCGTGGTNCGTGCGATGTGGAAGTCATTGGGGGAGGCCTATGTTCAGCAGTGGACGTCCTGTGGCTGAAATGATGATGATGATGATACTTGTATAAACGCATTAGTTTAATTTGTTGTAGGTACTTCCAAACCACTGGTCTTTCCTTATGCCATTTCCTGTCGAATTTTCCAAATGCAGAATATCCAAATTCCGTTCATAGTGTTCCTTTGTTTACGAGTACCTATCACTTTTTATTAGGCGAAACTTTTCAGCGAAAGTTTACTTCCACAATAAATAATCTTTTCGGGATTCGGGACAGGATTAGAAATAAAGGAAGAAAGAAAAAATATCTATTTGATTATTAAGTTAGGTTATTTTCTTTAACTTTAAAATATAAAAACCTTAACACAAAGTGTTCATCAAGTCCATCAACCCGATATCAGTTGCCCAGTTTTGAATGTACCTACCTCAGTTAGAGCAACTTTATTTTTATCGTCCCATGAGATGACACATTTCAAATTGTTTGGCTATTTATAAAGTGTTTAACCTAGTCTACTTTTAAGTTCTTAGGACGAAAAGTTTTATTACGAATCATACATTTCTCTAACGCAGTATAGTAAGGTTCTTAAATTACAAAACCATCATTTATTTGCAAAAAAACAGGTACATTTAAAAAAGTCTATCTCTCTATAACATTGGTTCCCAAAGTGGGGGGCGCAAAGACCTTTAAAGGGGGGCGCGGGTGTACTTAAGTATTAAAAAACCTGCGACCGCTGAGAGAATTCATTCCAGACTGTTCGATACGACCAATGATCTACAACTAAATAATTAGCATCAAATAGAATCGTCAATTAATTCCGTGACGCTTCAATCGCTTCAATCCATCCTCCGAGGAAGGTTATTAGTTTGTTTGGCAAGACATAACAAAAGAAATATTTTGAAGTCAAGGCGACGTTCTCACGGGCTTCTATTAGTGGCTCTTTCAAAACAGTCCCTAAAGACGACTAGATTCATCGAAACTTGCGATTAAAAATAGGAACAACATTGAAACTGTAAATTAGTTTCCATAATTAAATCAATGCTCTACGTGGCTCTACCCTAACGAGTCCATAGTCCAATAGACAGTACGAAAGGTTCCACGATTTTGAAATTGATCCCCTGATGATGATAATAACCTGGATTGAACAGGATTATTTTCTAGATAGGTACGATACGAACATATATGACTATCTTACTTAGGACGCTTTCACTATCGCCATTAAAATCAGAACTATTTTAACAGCATTGTTGAGTTTCGGTAGTTGGCAATAAGAAGCTTCAGCTTGTTCCTCTGTGTACCTTCAGCCTGATCATCACTCCAGCAGGTAATACAGCTTTCTCGTTGTGGTTTCAAATATTTCTGCTAATTACAATATTAGCAAGACCCAAAGATATGTATGACGTAGCCGCGGGTTCGCCGCGGGAGTCACCCTCGTGCCAACAGTTGCATTTCGTTATTGCATCACATGTTTTGACAAATTCCCGAGTAGAAGGTGACGACGACAGACGCCGAGGAATGGCTTCTGTGGAAACTTAAAAAAGTTTGCTGGAGAGTACTTTGACTCATCATTTGTGAGCTGTTTAGCTATGACATGACAGCTATCTAGTGAGAAAACGTAGCTAGAATCCTCGCCTCTTTGACTCGGGAATACGCTTTTAACATCAGATGGTTGTCACATCGTATTCACACGATGACGATCCATTTTTGATAGACTTTTTTAAGGACCGTGTGCCAGTCGTATACGCTTTGTGAAAATTACACCAATAAATAGGGAGTCATTCTAATGAGAAATGGAATTATAGGATAATGGCCGCGTCCGCCGTCCGCGTGTTTTACGCCCGTATTCACAAACGATGCTTGCTTAAGTGAAGCAGCAAATCGAACGCACAGCGTTAAATGGAGCTCTGTGATTGGTTCGCATTCACGCGCACTGTGAGACCTCATAGTAATGTTTGTGAATACGGGCGTTAGATTATTAGGAGCTATGATTATGTTAAGAGTTACTTATCCACAAATTGAGATTAACTAAATGGAAGATGTCGAGATGATGGGAGAGATACTTTCAAGAAAGTGTTTTAAATGTAGATTAAAGCTTTCAAAGTCTATGTAGGTGCTGTCAGCAAACCCAAGTCCTCTCGGCCGGCCAGCCGGCAGCGGGCGTTCGGCCAGCGGGCTAATTGCAAGTTGTACGATGCACACGCGACAGCTATTTTTACACGCTGTTTGTATCCGTATTTATCTTTACGCCCGTTTTGATGGCCGAAATGCACTTTTAGTGCATTGTGTATGACGAGCATGTGCATTGAAGTTGAAATTTGCTAAATGGGCTAGGATCTGTCGACTGGACGATCATATTCAAGTAGTGATTTATCTCACGAGTAAACTGATGATGACTGAAATTGTTTATAGCTTTTTCTGTATTTTCCAACTGAAAACTCTACATTCATAATTTGATGACATAATGTATCCTAAAGAATCACCGTTACAAATATTCCACTCATTGAAATTCGCAATCACGTTATTTTATTTGAAATTTCCCTCGAGACGCTCCGCCACGGGACTGATCTGACACACTGTCTACCTTGCAACTTGTTAAGCGTCCCATTTACAGGTGTCCGCTATGCTGTGTCACGTCAGAGTCGCATTATACAGGGTGTAACACAGACTAGGAATGTCTTACGTAGTGGAATGAGATCACCATTTTGAATTTTTCGAAAAGTATTTTATTACTTGTTAGCAGTTTGCAGTTAGCTGACAGCTCACAAGATCGTGGTGTAATTAAACCTACTTTTTAGGTTATTTCTTTTGCTCAACACTGCAGAGGTGTCGTCGGTTCTTAGCTTTGTACTAACTACTACTATTTCCCTCTAACTTCCAATGATTAACTTTCCCCTTGCACAAAATTGTTTTTCAATGGTTTTTACTAGTGGTCAAGTTATTCATCCTTTCTATCAAACAGCTTCAGTATTTGCATTTAGAAAACTTACAAAACGTGACAGTTGTATGTCCGAAATCGCTTGGTTTCGGCGTTTTGTGCAGCGTTTTGCTCCATGAAGTGACTTCGAACTAAAAACTGTCACGTTTTTTAACTGATCTAGGGGGGCTGTCCACGTATAGATAGGTACCGAGCATATGTCAGCGTGTATCTTGGACTGGGAGTAGCTCTCATGAGCGCAGTCTGCGCTGCAGACGCCGCACAAACAGCTGACGTCAAAGGATGTTTCGCTCAAGTGGCGGCGGCGGGGCCGCAGTGAGCGCGGAAAGCGGAGATGATGCGATCTAGTAACCATCCCTTGAATGATTTTATTAGCTTTGGATTCTATCTATCTATATCAGCCTTTAAAGGGTTCGTATTCGAACATAAGCCTCCTCTTCAGCCTTCCACTGACTTCTGTCACTGGCCTGTCTGTTGCCGGATGTCTTCTGTCCACCGTATAGGCGGTCTTCCTCTGGAAAAGGTACATGATAGTAACTCCGTAAATAAATCAAAAATTACTCATGCCCCATGCAACGATCTAAACTAGAAACAATCATCCCTTCTAATGATTTACAATAGCTTTGATTTAAAGTGACTCATGTCCCATGCGACAGGTCGATTCATCCGTGACGAGGTCATTTGCATACAATCATGTAGGCCATTGTAAATTAAAGATTATTGGCACTGTTAGCCATAGTTCTAAACTCGCCCAGGTAGGTCATGCAAGGGTACTGTAAATAGGCTACTGATTTCGATCTCTGGGTATTCTAGCTGTAGATTCTGATTCACGGGTTTCGCAGAGGTGGGGTCGAGAAGTGAGATCTGAGTTAATCCCATTGAACTTATAAACAACATGCAAATATCTCTTTTTTATCTGACAAAGGTGATTTGGCATATTTAAACCATGATCAGGCGTAGCAGCTTGCAGTCTTAGTCATGTATGAAAGTGCGCACATTACACCGACCTGGTATCGGCCGATTCTTCAAACAAAGTAGAATCGGGCCCGACTATAACTAAAAGTCAACTAAAAGTCGGTGGTCTGCGTCTATCGCGACTGTGCGACGGGCGCCCGCAGTGAGTGTGCGAGCGCGACAGCAATATAATTACGCGCGAGCGATAAGGATGGGTAGCTTGGGGTCATTGGACAAAATTCTACGTGCTCACGGACCAGGCTTTAGGTTGTGATCTCCGCTGCCAGTGAGGCGCCGCACCAACAGCTGCACACCCGTTTATTGCCGCCGTAAACCCATTTCACGAGCAGCGGGTTGGGAAAGACCTTCGGCAGTTCTGAGTGCTCAGCGGACTGACGTCTTGAAAGTATCCGACTTCTGTCTGTGGTCAGTTTATGAGTAGGAAGAAAATTATCAGTTTCATCCCAGTCATCAAACTCTTCTAGCAGATGAGTAAGATTGAGAGGTTAAACCAGAAGCAGAAGTTAAACTCTCCTTAAGTTTACAAACTCAGTATTTTGAATAAATGGGTTTTTACGTTTAATCTGTTAGTTAATTTGAAAAAATAAATAATCATAGTCTGTAGGTATCTTACAATAATTAAACACCAATTTGGTTTTAACATTTTACGGTTAAAGATTAACAACAACAATTGCCACAGCTCACAATAAAAGCTCAACGCCAAAAGTTTGAAAGAGATCAAACAGACTCTTTTAGCGACTGTGCCAGTCGGATACTTTTCGGACATCTATCTAACGTGTGTAGTGCAAATAATCCTTCTGATTCGAGCATTACTACATGGAATCACTATAAACATAAAACGTGGAATGGGGCATAAATACAATCAATAGCATTGCATTATTATTCTCTGATGTCGACCATAATAGTCCGACAGCTATTTTTATATGCAGTATACATGTAATACTTATTTCAGGAAGGCTATTTTTACACCAGCGGTTTACCTTTAACAAATTATTATAAAAACAAGTGAGTGCTAAAGTAAACAAATAATCGTTTATTAGGTGGAGGTTATTTAGGAAGTGTGGTCTGTGGTGGCTACCAGATGTTTTCTTTTGTTTTTGTTAACTTCTTTAAATCACATTACACGTGGAAAATTAGTGAATAGATTTGTATTTGGTAGAGCATCTTTACCTGGTCTAATTACATAAGACTGTAGTATTTAAGGTACCACTAGCCAAATGTGTTAATAGCTATACAATGTAATTTTAGCCAAAACATTTAAAAGCCTTGATTGTGAAAACTATCTGGATACGGGCAGCGCAGGACCGGTATTTGTGGAAATCCTTGGGGACTTTTGTACACCAACATATGGTTCTTACAAGTATCCTATATTCCCATTTTATTGAAACTTTGATCTAAGTAATTATTTTATTATTTCACAAGTGTCAAGCGCCACCCCTGATTGATTGCCCGTTCGAAGAAGTATACATACAGTACGCGTTATTATCTCAGATAAAACGAAGGCCAAGTTTGAATGACAAGGTTAATTCAGCTTTTAAACTAATCTGCAGCAATATCTGGATTTTGTTTATGCATTAGCAGTGATATCTTAAAACGTATTTTTGGATGCGGCCAGTTCAAAATAAAAATCGAGAGCTCTACATTGAGAAAACACGGTGAAGATTATACTAAAATAAATGTAACAGACTTTTTTCATTTTGGTTTTGTATTTTATTTAACAATCACGGATGGTACTTTATGGCACAAATGTGTTTCTTATCTTCCCGCATAAGTATTTAAAGTAAAGTAAAAAATATTTTAACTGCCGACAAAAGGTTTACAAACAAGTCTGGTTTTGAGCTTGTGTCGTGGCAGGTATAAGTAAAATATAGTGAGCACACGGTACATGGCAACTCTTATTTCGGTTTTAATTAAAACTGAACATAACCTTTTTCGTTTGAGAAACACGAGAGTGATGTGAGTACAGTGAAGCTTCATCCTTAAAATCATTAAATTCAATGCACAATTAGCTTTAATATCTTTTACTATTCATGTTTGGTTATCATTGAGTAGTAATGGCAAATGAGCCAGATCTAGCGTACAACATCCAAAGGCAAAGCATCCAGTGTTAATGTTACGCTCGACTCAAATAGCCTGGCGTATAATATCTGCGGGTAATTTCGTCCTAGCCTGAGCTAAACAGCCAACTCATTTTCTCCGAATAATCCGTGGTNAAGGTACCTACCTACCTACATACCAAATTTCAAGCTTCTAACTTAAGCAGTTTAGATTTTTCATACAAAAGGATTTTCCCGCTAATTCCTGTTCCCGTGGGAATCCCTAAGTATACTATAACCTGCCCAGGAGTATGAAAAATAATTGTACCAAGTTTCGTTAAAATCCGTCGAGTAGTTTTTGTTTTTTTTTGATGAATTTTGATGGCCAAAACTGGCACATGACTGTGGCCAGAAATGGGGTAAAGCTGGCCAAAAATGGCACAAATTCCCATTTCTTTTTCTTTTCTACAGGATTATTTTTCCATAGAATCATTATGAAAAAAAATGTATCCTTAGGCTAGATCTAAATATATTTAATCACTTTTTACAAGAAATAAGTCCGTGATAACAAAAACTGTAAAATGATATAGCCTCAAAGTCTAAAAAATTCTTAAAATGGCCAAAACCGGGTCACCTGCCCTAATCCTCGTTTCTTAGTGACCTCAATCCTCGTGTCACAATGAGAATACTTTATTCTTCTCGGCGCCACACGCTGCATTTACTGGTCGCAATTTATCCATTACAATAACATGTCTTGTTTGTTCTATCTGGGCTGTGTTATTACCGCCGTCAGTCACTCCGGACGGTCTTGTAAACTGTGTGTCGATCAACTAGTGAATTAGGAACTAGCACTAAATAGATTTAGCACTACTAGTGTGCTCTATTCCTGTAATTCGATTTGTTATCCTTGACATTTTTAGTTGTGTTTGAGAAAAAGAGACAAAACGTAAAAGAAAGTGTCAGTGACTAAAGTGATCACTACTTACTCAACATATAAAAATACATGTTAGCACTCGTCTCTAGTCTGTCTAATGAAAACTGAGATAGTGTTACGAAGAATGACTATTACACTATGAGTCGACAACTGTGCAATATTTTTCTCTATCTTCCTCCCCAATCATGTGGGTTGTGTCACAATTTTGGTATCACTAGCGGCCGCCCGCGACTTTGTACGTGTCGATCCCTTTTTACTCCCTTAGGGGTTGAATTTTGCAAAATCCCGTCTTAGTGAGCACCTACGTTGTAAAAGGAACCCCTATGCAAAATTTGAGACTTTTAGCACTTGTAGTTTCTGAGATTTCGTGATGAGTGAGTCAGTCAATCAGTGACCTTTCGCTTTTTTATAGATATAGATAATAAGCCACATAAGCGTCTGATATGGCTCTATTTAATTACGGATTAGTAAACTGCCACCACCTATGTTTCTTAAACGAGGAACAACAAAGTTTTCTATTTTTCTAGAATGAAAGCCATACCATGCTATGAAGGCCCCCATTCCAGAATCCATCGGCTATCAGTTCGACAGCCCTCTGCCATTTCAGCTCATTTCTTTCATCCCAGTTTATTAACACCAAGTGAAACCATCCATCGACATTTATCCACAACGAGGAAGCTTTTGGCCTGTATATCTCACAAGAAAGTGACAATCAGGCCGAAGGTGGAAGCGAGCTTCACCCGGAATCCTCAACCACGGAAGAACTGGCTAATGGCAGTGTAAGTTCCCACTTGTCACTCATTGAGTTAGCCACTCGCGTAATTGACAGCACTAGTCGGCACTTGTTTTTAGTTTACAAATACACATTAAATGAGTCAGCCGCCCAGCGCTGTCTGCATGGAGCGCTGTCATCGGGTATTTACGTCCCTTTGAGAACTTCGATTCACTGTGACTCAGTTTATTACAATTTTTTGATGATAGGGATTTTAGCTGTGAATTTTTTCATGTAGCTATCGGTTACAATGCTATGTAAAATATCTTCTGAAATCCGAAACGGGATCCACCTTTTTATTGAGACTGTCTTCCGCTAAATAATTTTAGAATTAAAGTAAATGATGTTCACCCCATATGGTTAAAATAAATACTTTCTTCTACTACGCTATCGTGCTACGAATTTGCTACGGACTACGGCGTTCGTAGTAGCTGACCTCTGCTACGATTTTGCTACGAAGTTTTTATGAGCCATTTGTTTCTGTTTGCTTTTCTCTGGGGCTAGTGTCATAAATAAAACCTGTCGGGGCAAGATGGGAATGTCTCTAAATTACGTATTTGCATGTTTTTATTTGCGAATCTATGGGACTACACATATTTATATGTAACTTGCTTTATTTTGAAATAACACGCTCTTTGTGATCGCACTGCCATTACGTAATGGCTTCCATTCATTCATTTAAAAAAGCTTTACTATTTCTCACCGAAAAATAGGTCAGAAATTCCAAACACGTGTGATTATTAATGATTTCTTTTAACGACGATAAAACACAAGTCGCTTCATATTGCTAACCGCATTGAAGGAATGTAACGAAAATAGGCTGGAGTTCACGATGCAAGTGTTTAGTCCCGTGACTCAGCAGTGACAAATACGCCTTATGCGGAGTTCCCCATTTAGCCGCGGGTAGGGCTACAGTCTGGAAATCTGGAATCATGACCAAATACGACTCAGTCATAATAAAGCTCCAGTAATAATAATAACAGTAAATACATGCATTTAGTCTTCAAAAAGCGCTTTTAAACTCTCCAAACATTTTTGTGTATTAAGAGAAATTATTGTAATCACAAAAGAACGATCTACAAAATGTGATGATAAACATGATAGAGTGCGCTTACTCAATACTCAGTGAAAACTTATTTAAAACTTGTTACATTAAGCCACGTTATAGATGAGCTGGAAAAGGGTTGTGTGTAGATAAACAGATACTTTATTGCATAACATAAAAAACAAAATAAATTCAAATATAAAATGGCATAATTTAGAGAAGTACAGTATTCAAGTCAAATGGATTAAAACGAAGTCTGGACGAATAGTTCTAAGCTAAGCTTACCTGTCTGAACAAAACTGATCATAATTCGGGCATGTTCAAACAAAACCGGAATTGTGGTAACCCTACACCCAGTGGGAGCGACACTCGCGTGGACTCGCCAGACGCTCGGCTCGGACGTTGACTGTTCACATCTTCAGTTTCAGCTTTATTTCAGCAGATCTTGCTTGAATAAATATCGTTTATGAACACTTTCGTATTTCCTTTCATACATCGTAAAAAGGTTATCAAATTAAATTTTGTATAAATGTTCTTGATTTCGTTTAATATTTTAATGTTTGCGCTCACTAACATACGAGATAAGCTCATTTTTTATAAGACGAAGACGTTCAAAAATTGATTCGAACTCTAGTTTGAGTTTCGTAATTTAGTTAGACCAATCAAATTGTATCTGTTCAAGGTTTTATTCTACTGTGTCGTTTTATAACATAGCCGTAGGTCTAAACCTTCTTATACTGACTGGTACATACCAATCGGGGTAAGAAGAAGAAGATAGGTACTTTTACAAATAATTAACTTAACCGCCTCTGTGGTCTAGTGGTTAGACCACCTGCTTCAGACGCAGAGGTCCCGGGTTCGATTCCCAGTGGGGGCAGAACTTTCTGTTCGGTTTGGTTGGTGGTAGGCTTGTTCCAAGTCCGCCTGGCTAGCTATCACCATCTTACCTAAGTCTGTCGCCATAACAACAATGTTCTGTATCATCAATGCTCTGTGGTTAAGGAATCCGGGTGAAGCTCGCTTCCACCTTCGGCCTGATCGTCACTTACCATCAGGTGAGATACACGCCAAGAGCTTCCTCGTTGTGGATAAAAAAAAACTTGATTATTTATACTGGCTAATCTGGGGCTACTGGCTATGTATAAATCTTTAGACAATCAGGCCATTCTGTGGCAACGACGTGATCTTACTTACCTATCTGTAATTTTTAACACCTGTAATCTCTCTAAATTTTTTGTGTCAAACTTCATAAATCAAAACTTAAAGCAATTAATGTTAAGAATAAATTTCTTTATCCGAAATATAAACGATGAATAATATCTCGAACCAATTCACATTTTAAAGTTGTTTACACCGGCTGCCATCTTAAAGTCGCCTGTTAGCGCTAAGCTGTTTACGAGCGTTTTATTACATGAACTCTTTGTCCGTCTGTTCGCTCTCAGAGGATGCACTTAGAGCTGTACAAACTCAATTTACTTCGGTTTGATATGCATTTAATGCTTCAGACGTTAGTTGCAGTTTTGAGTATTTTAATTGCTTAGGTTATCATTTATCACAATCACACATAAGCCTATTTTTTCAATTGAAATAACTAATTTGTATTAGGTTGTTTTATACGTGTGCTCTACATTTCGCGTCTTCTCAAAACATAGCACAACGTAGAGGGGCGGTTTGGTTTATACGAGCTTTTTAGCGCGTTTTTACTTACTGGGCTTATCTGAAAGAGCAGTAAAATATTGTTTATTAAGTCAAAATAAAAATTGAAAGGAATCTGTATTATTTTGCAGTGTAGTCCGCAGACATATCCTATTTAAAAGTTTATGGTTCTTATTCCTAGAGCTGCACTAAATTTTCACTGACTTTTTCTCATGTCTTCTTAAGAAAATATTAAGGAAAATAACTATTGCAATATCAAAATAAAAGATTAATGTTTCCATAAACACTTCGTCGGTTCACACTTTCAATTAGAATATTATGTCTGCCATTGCAAAATGAGCCCGCACTCGGCGGTGTGCTCGGGTTGTTTATGCTTGTGACACGATTTTTATAAAATTATATTTAAAACTCACGTTTTATTTAGTGGGTGCAACTCACATCTGTTTTATTAGGTTGGTAAACAAAATGACGATATAGATCGTTTCATCCACGAAGACGCGCCCCACCATTCTTTCGCTAATGTTTGAGTGTTATCGGTACACGCTAAATCATTCATGAGTGCACACTGCATACGCTCGGATCAAACTCTTCAAATTCAAATTCAAATATTTTATTATTTCAGACTACAGTACAAATGAAATAACTTATGACTAGTGTTAGGAACAGGTATGACCCCGCGCTTTCCTCGACCAAAAATTGGTAAGGTGCGCCTTCATGGATGAAACGATCTATTAGATACAGTGATGACTTACAGGTGTTTATCGCTTCATTATCACTATCATCAGCGCTCGTCAGTCTTCAGCTGAATAAAGGCTTCTTCATTCGCTTGGACGTGAATTAAAGATTTTAAACGTGCAGGGTGCATCTAACAAAACAAAAGGCGGAAAACAGTGCCTTCACTGGGCTTTTCTAGTTTTGCTCCTAAAAGTTACGGTTGTCCAATATTTAATCCATAAAAATTCGCCTGAAACGTAAAATTTATTGAGCTATAAATCACTTTGGTTCTTTCGTCTTTTAACTATCTTCAATCGATCTTCAAGAGTTGATCTATTTCACACACAATGATTTCGGAGAAAATATCTGGGATCCAGAGGTATTAGACAATGATCTACAACAGAAAGCTGCCGTGCGCAGGCGTCGATCGCTCAGTGGCTGGCGGTATAACTCGATAGTTTAACAACTGCTGCAAAAAATTGACCTTCGACTAATTTTGATGTCAATACTATCATGTAAAACTAGTTATAAGTAAATTAATGTCTGTTTTCAAATGTAGGGGTGTTGGTTTTTTGAGAAAATTTTCTTCTTCGACTCTCCTTTGCGCTTACCATGAGTTTACGTTAGGTGTGCTCGCTAGCGACTGCGTAAAAAAATGACATTAATTGTATGACATATTGTGCAGCGCCCCTAGCGGCTACTTTCAAGAAACAAAATTTTCATAGAGATTATTGACGTACTCGCTAGCGAGCACACCTAACGTAAACTCATGGTAGGTACACTTATCCTGTTTTGGGGTACTTAAAAACTTTATTTGAGTATCAGATAGGGTGCTTGTAAGTACGAGTTCCACATAATACTTTTACCTATCAGTATTTCGGTACAATATGATCAAAGTTCGTGTGTAACAACTTTCTTATCGATATTGGCAACCCTAAATCTATCGCTCGGGGAAGTTCAGGATTACGGGATCAGTTTTATTTTAGGGAAGTAATGGCTGAGAGATTCGATGCAGAAATAGACGAGCAATTTCGTAATAGACTTTGCAGAAATACTTTTAAATAGTTTTCTGAGGTTAACGCAGCGGTAGAAAATAATAAACAATGGTTTAATTTGCCAGAAATAAGTTTTCTTAGCATTCTCCAACAGCAGAATGCAGAACTTTCAGTGAAAATGCAGTACCTGCCTATCTATGAGTAACTTTCTACTTGTTTTTGCTTCAAATATCCGAATCAAAATGGAAATAACCCTGAGTTCTTAAACGACGACACTGAAAACTGGATTCACGCTCAAGCATAGATTCCGGCCCTTCATGATTTATCATATCACTATAATACAACTACGCGGCACGTATGAATGTGAATCAGAAAAAACCTCTGGATTAAGAGAGTCAAACACTAATCACTAGGAAACGGTTTAGACACTTTTTGCGTTTCATTTTCAATCTTACACCTTCATTCAATGGCCTTCACGGTTTCCGAGCTGACCAACTCCTGCGCATGACGAATCCATTGAAGATGAAAGGTTTTCTCAATTATATCACATGTCAATTACGCTGAAGGTGACGGAATCAAAGTGGTTCTAGACGCGAGCGGCAGACAAACGGAATAAACTAATTGGAGTGACGTGACGTAGGCGCAGCGGGGCAAGCGTGATCAAAACTTCTGTAGAGAGGGTTCTGTAGTGATAAACTTTAGTTCTATAGACTTCAGTTAACAGGTAAAAATATACAAGTTTGAAGAAGCCTGAAATCACATTATTATAAATAGGTATGTAAACACCGCAACTAGACATAAAAGGACTCAAGTCTTTTAAGTCCTTTAAAAGAAACTCGACTCATTGCGTCGGAACACTCGTTTCAGAAGAAAATTATAGAAAATCCTTGAGATATAAGTAGGTCATTTTGCGCGTTACATAAGCTTAATTTATTTCCTTTTTCAATCGATTTGATACCGAATACCTAGTAAAGAATCACTATTGAACTACTCACTAGTTAAGTATTATAGACCTTGTTTTGTTTTATCCATAAGTTAGAAAAAAACTGCAGTGGTGATTTTCTGTACGGCGAGCGCCTAGAGCCGTAACGTAGCGTAGTCAGAGGTTTTTCGCACCTCCCCACGCACCCCCATTTAATATGATAAGCGCAGACGTGTATACGAGAGGCGTGAATTTTTAATGTTTCCACAACTCGGGTATCGCCGCATTATTTTCGGCGAGTCCCCGTGCCAAGTCCGGCCGTGGGCGGCGGTAGGCCGGTGAGGTTACCCCTGAATGATAGCTCCGTGATATGCGACTTTGGCTACAGTATCACGCTTTACGTGAAATAAATACCGAGTGAATAGATCAAGTGATGTGTAACATCTGGCATATTTTGCATAGGCAATTAATTGCTCAAATTAGAGCCAAAACATCGTGTATTACATTTGATTTAATATACAAAAAGTATAATTTGTTAATTGTAAAACTAGAATAGAAACAAATAATGTGTATGAAAGTAGAGATGCAAAACGCAAAGCACGACAGTCACATTTTTTTTTCTGTAGTAGGTAGCTGCCAAAGTTGAGATGAAAATGCTCGAGAAAAAATGTCTAAGGATGTAGAAAATAGTTAGTTGCAGCAGTGTAGACACAAACTAAGAGTTTCCGAATATGATGTGATTCATTTTATGAGTTTTGTGAGCCCCTTTTTTCTTTATTTAATGTTCATAGTCATGGGTCCCATGACTAATCATTGACGTCACTGGATCTCGGTCACGATGACGCAAGCATATTTCGCCACTCGACATTTCCGAGGTTTGCGCAACGCTGCTTCACCGGCCTATTGGGGTTCTGGAGCGAAATTTTGAATCCTTGGGAACTTAGTTAATAAAGACCAATAAATAAATACTGTCACAACGAATACTATCGAATCTTCTATCATTTACCTACATTACAGTTTTGATAGTGTTCGTTGCGGGTTGCGGCAGACTAGACGCGTGTTCAATACTGGTTTTAGAACTGAGTTTCGACGAAGCGTTCAACATCATATAACACTGCAATGTTAGAGAGAGGCACAGAGAATATGGTCCCATGAAGTCTGTATTATTTATATGTTCTCCTTTGTATGTAGAAAGTAAAAGCTCTGATACCAGAAGAACATAATCAGAAGCATTTGAACTAAGTTACGTGACAATAAATAATATTTGTTCTATCGTGGTC
This sequence comes from Ostrinia furnacalis, assembly GCF_004193835.3. Taxonomy (NCBI): domain Eukaryota; kingdom Metazoa; phylum Arthropoda; class Insecta; order Lepidoptera; family Crambidae; genus Ostrinia; species Ostrinia furnacalis. The sequence continues at coordinate 391,645 of NW_021133781.1, forward strand.
GTAAGATCTGATTTTAAAGTTCGTGAAAAGTTTAAAAACTATTAAAATGCTTGGACTATCGAGCGTTTTGAAAATCTTTGCATTCCTGGTTTGCTGATTTCGTCACGTACTTGGCGATTTTCGGTTATTTTTAGTTGCGCCGGTATCTGTTCGCTTCCGATTGCGATCCGCTAGCTAAACATTCGTAGGTGAGACTGTGGTTGAAAATTACTTCAATTAGCAATATTTAACAATCTAATGTGCAAAGATGTCGAAATTAATTAAATAATATTGCGGAGACATGTAATTAACAACGTGTTCTGCTTTTATGTCTACTTCTCTAATATTTTTTTTTCAAAAACATTCCATTATAGTTGTCGCATAAAGGAAATCTAAACTAAAACAAAATTATGCACCAAATATACATAGACATGGATCTGATGAGGGTTCTTTACAGTCAATTTATTCGAGTATCATCAAATTTTTGAAGGTTCCGAAGAGCTATTGAACAAACTGCCTAATTTGAACTTTATTTCCTTTGGAAGATGATGATGGTATATTGCCTCAGTTGTTATGTATCTAAATATACAGTGTGTCCGGGCATGTAGTGATCAAACTTTAAGGGCCTAATCTATGGGCAATTTTGTCGATGAAAATACTTCAAATTTGGGGCTTGACCCATTTCTCGCAAAATTACAAGGATTTAAGTTTATAATTTTTAGTTTTCACCTCTCATACGAAGTCGCGGGCGGCCGCTAGTTTATTTACATGGAGCATAGAGTCCTACTCCTTACCCACCTGTGCACAGTTCTGATAACCTCCTGTGACGTCAAGTGTTCTATAAATACGCATCTAGTTCAGCAGACCCTCGGCAGACGCCCCCGAGACTGCAAGATGCAAGTGCAGCTTGGCTCGTTCCCAGCTGGGAATTTAACCAATATGTAGCGAGACATGTGATCCTTAACAAGAAAACCAACTACTTTTACAGATTACATTTGGATACCTGCATACTCGTACAACCCAAATGCAAGGCCAATAAAAGGTTTAAATTAATTAATAGTTAACGTGTACAAAGACTGTAGTTAAAAATAATTCTAAAAGTAGGTAAATTGAAAAGGTAAAAGAAGTTAAGCAATCGTTGGGTTATCATATTCTTCTAGGATTTCTGAATTCTTACAAAAAATTACAGTTTCATAACAAATAAAAGTACCTTACTAATTTACCCAATTTGGATAGGTAGTTATTAAATTTATTCGTATGTGAATACAGTTATCTGAATCATTACCACCTACCCATTTGTTTTAGGCTGAGTTGCACCACCTAACTTTAACAGTAACTTTAACGATAACCGGCGCTTGCGCAACGTCGAAAATCTGTCAAACTCCGTACAAAAATCGTCAAAGTTAAAATAAGATGGTACAACCCAGCCTTAGGGCTATATTTCACCGGGACTCCATGGCGGCGCAACCAGTCGCCGCCCGCCGGCTACCAACAAAATGTATACAGCTCTATAGAGAGTTACTCACCTGGTGTCCGTTTGGTTGCGCAAAGCTGTATACATTTTGTTGGTAGCTGCGACCGCCATGGTGTCCCGGTGAAATATAGCCCTTAGTCTTGGTTATTGAAATTATGAAACGTTTTCAGTCTTCAAGCGTCAGACAGGCCAATCTCAGCCGACCCCGCGGAATGGGAACAATGAATGAATAACAGCATTGTCCGGATTCCTGGGGTGTCATATTTTTGTGTCACCTCTTTCGTAACGGCCTGTTGACGTGCTCGTAATTAATATCCGCGACAGAAGAATTCTAAACAGAAAGACCACAGGGCAGAAAGACTTAGTAGATTTAATGCAACGTGCCACAAAAACTGACTAGTTTATCATTGTAACAGGCAGAGATCTTTAACTTTTACTTGCTCAATGAACCGACGACCTCAGGAAGATGGCTGGCAGAGGCTGGATGAGAATCAGCAGATCGGGCTTTGTGGCGTTCCTTGGAGGAATCTTGTGCACGGAATAGCCCGAATGATGATGATGATAGGTAATTATGTAAGGTTAAGGCTTCTGCTACCATATTTTATGATGGTGGATGGTTTTTAATGAAATTACTTGATGTCCGATCGCCAGGCTTCATTATTTCGAAACTATGTGTTTCAGCAATTTGCCTTTGTGAAAAAAACTTCTTTTACTTTTTATTGTTCTCAGACTATTTATTGTTTTGCTATAAGTAACTAGTTTTCTTAGAAGTCTATGTATTGGATATAAAATATTATCTAGAGTCTAAAACCTTTAAGAGTCAATAAACTTCGCTCAGCTTGGTTCTTTGTGTGAACCTGCCTTATTGTCCTACATTATGGAACCTCACTATCATTTGTAGATTTGATAAACGTGGACAGGAAAAGATAATTGGAAAATTTATACGAGTTATAGCTTTCAGAGATCATGCGTAGAGATTTATTGAGGCGATGTAGATTGTAGAACTGGGCTGGGGAATAAATAAGACTTATTTATTTTATTAAGCACTAATATAAATATGTGTTTTTCTTTTAAAATATGGTGTTTGTGACAACTATATTTAGTTAAAATAGCCACGTTTGCGATTTGGGGCTATTAAAATAAAATATGATAGTGGCATGAGTAACAAATAGTCCCCTTCTTTTAATAATGATGTGACATCGTACAAAATAGACTCGCATCAATTTAGATTAGTATTTATAAACTTACAAATATGTATTGACTATTTCCGTTCATAATTGACACGAGTTGTCGAAGAAATTGAACATACAAACGTGTCATGATATTAATATGACGACAATGTAACTCCCTATGTTGATATGTCGGCCAAATTACACTACGAGTAGAATAATCCTATTCTCCTGCCAAACAATATGTCACGTTATTTTTACTTTTGCTTCTTTAAATAAATACGTTTTTCTTACATACCTACTCGGGTTACTATTTGGTTTAGAGCAGTGTAAGCGATACGGCGCCAAGAGAAGTGTCAGTAACGTTTAATGTAGCAAGACCAAATTAATTTGTATCGGTACAGACATTTGCGTGTGCGTAAATTTTTTAAATTGTGTTTTTGCTACTCTTGTAATTTGTAATCGTGGCAAACGTTTGCAATGTAATTTGAAATCGTGGCAAACGTTTACTAGTTAGTTAGTATCTGGTTAAATATGCGTTTAGAGGACCCAATAGAACAACTGTGCAGGAGTATTATGCGAGTTACATCTCAGATTTATTTATGTGACCATTATAAAAAAATACTACCTACGTTAAATCTAACTTAAAAGGTGCATAGGCTGGCTTGCATCATCTTACTTTGACTTTAATAAACGTCAAAAATCTGCCAAACTCCATACAAAATACACCGGTTATAGGTAGTTACGGTGCGTCTTNAAACTCACGACACTTTATACCTAAACCGCTCCAGTCTTGACTAATAATATTTGACCCAGTAATATTAAACAAGCGATGTTTAAAATCCCTTAGCCGAGGCGCAGACCACCAACTTTTAGTTGGTCGATAGTTGTGCCCGATTTTAATTTGTATGAAAAATCAACCGATACCAAATCGGTGTAATGTGCGCAATTTCTTAAAGTAGGTAACTAAAAATCGGTGGTCTACGCCTAGGCTCATTGAGATTTAATTTTAACACTGCCATTTGGTACAATAATGTAGGTCCCTGTTTTAACAGACAGTATCGTCAAGATTTGCTAAGAGTGGTAGAATCGAATATGATCTATACTTAGAATATATTTTTGTATATTACATATAAAAATTTGCAAAAATGAAGAGGTAAACGTGTCCTGAGTTTTTGGTTTGTGGTTATGTTTGCGCTTCTTAATTTTCTTATTTGTTTGTTGTGATGTGCATGCTTTTATGTTAATAAACGGACTGATTAACCAGCCATGGCCACTGTTTGAATAGCGAACGTATAATTGCCCTGTGTTTATACTTATGCACCTACTTATTATCTTCCAGTAGCTTTCGGCCTAAATGTCTGAAGAATCTTAAAAATGTATAGAAAAGTAACGCAAGAGCTCCTAAATACCTATATGCACTTCATAATATGTATGTGCATCAAAAATTTTGAAAAAATGTATACAAGGTGGAGATGACAATATCACAATACGACAATAAATGCAAACATTGACTATTAAATATAAATTCTTGATAGCTAAACAATGTATATAGTTAAAAATAAAAATATATTTTTTTCCAAACAAATTCAGCCATAATCAACAACACGGTTTTAAGTGACGAACATTATTCTTTGGCGCAATATTCCTCACTGAATCAAGAAATCAGAAACTGTCAATGAATAGACCATTGACCCGTTTCTTTTTTTATTATAATTTCATAAATTTTTATTTTATTTTTTTTGTTTAACAATGTTTCAACAGCATTAAATTGTACATAAATGCGCAGGAAGATACAACTTGAACATAAGCCAATTAAAGAAACACATTATATTACTAAAACATTTTTAAATAAGTTAACGTGGGTAGGTAAGTGAACACTAAAACAATTCAAAACTAAGTAAAATCCGTCTTCAGGTCGCCACAGAACAAGGCCTCGAGAAAACTGTCTTGCCCACATCAAATTTAGGTCTTGCCCCGCCACTGCTCTAATACATCCTTTCTTCTAGAAAAATAAATATGGCCGTAAGTTTAGCACACTTCCATGACCTATTTTTCTTCACAAACATAATGTAAATCTCTGCTTGAGCACGCTTACATTAATAATAGGCTCTCGAGATAAATGCTCTTAACGACTAAAGATGTTTTATATTAGTCAACGAGTAGGTATTAATAAAAAGCATGAGTTGACAGAAGCTTCTATTTACCTACATTGAAAATTATAAATTGTTTCAATTATCACATTAATCTGCCCATATCTACTTGTTTTAAAGAGGCAAGTGAAATGAACTATGATGATAAAACGAATTCAACAAGCTACTTGCTTTGACTCAAACCTGGTGGTAAGAAAGCTCGCTGTATAAAGCGACCATAAGTAGTTACAATGGCTACCAACTACAGTTGCCACCCGACCCTCAATGACCTGTCATAAGAACCATGACAACTCTGACATGGTTCTACCATCCTATGGGTTAACGTACCCGCGAAAACACGGAATTAGATCTTGATCGATCCCATAATGTCCTGACAAACACATATTTATTTATTTATTTTAAAACAAAAAACAGCACACAATAATGCACCATTCTCTACCAGTAGACCTTTAAGCCAATCGAGAGAGTTTAACTCTAGCTATTGTACTTCGGATGCCTTGCGTTCAAAACTTGGCACGTAAAGCATTGTTTTCCGATACAATATTCATAAAAAATAATTAATGGCTTGTTTAGATTAATATTGAATGTTTCCGAGAATTTAGTAAGTTTGAGTTTTTCCGCGGCCTTCGCGTTAGGCGAGAAATAATTTGGACATACGACGGCACGTCAAGCTTTACACTGTGCCATCTTACGTAGTTGTAATAGAGGCGATTTTGCTACAAAAATGTATAGTCTGATGTGGTGTCTGTACGTACCACATTATTTTTGTTGCGGAGCCGGCAATTTGTGTTGTAAACACCGCTGGTTGGATACGAGGCGCTTTGAAACTTTTAGTCCGGACTTTGCTCTGTTTATCAATTTAACACTCAACAATGAGAAACTTTTCTCTTATAAACATATCAATTGTTTTCTGGCTATTTTTCTATTGTTAATGTCAGTTAAAAGTGACCTTGACAGCCGAATGCCTGGTGATTACGGAACTATTCCCACCTCTCGTTACCACCGCTTCAACTCCTGTGTAGCCAGGATCATCAATTTTATTGTTTTCTGGCTATTTTTCTATGGTTGATGTCAGTTAAAAGTGACCTTGACAGCCGAATGCCTGGTGATTACGGGACTATACCCACCTCTCGTTACCACCGCTGCAACTTCTGTGTAGCCAGGATCTACAGCTTGACCGCCAATGAAAACCCAACCAGTGAATGCTGGTTGGTGCGGTCCAGACCACCACTCTAGTTTTTAGAACTTGATGTCAAATGTATGATGATGTTCATTACCGATAGCTGATTGCCATAAGCCCAACTACTTAAATAGTCAATTTATTATAAAAGGTTTATTTTTTATCTTTTTGCCTCACTGAGTCCAAAAGATAATACTGTCACTCGAGTAATTTTTAACCCACCACTTGAAAAACCCGTGATTTTGCTTCTGCTTTTTTATACATTTTATTTTCTTTAACATGTTTTAAATACTCTAAATGTCTTGAATATTCGTAGTGTAAGTTGGCTGTTACTGTAGAGATTATTTCAAATCAACACGCGCTATTTTCCTCTCTCCTCGTGCTTTCGGCTCTGAAACAAACCCAGTAGGCGGCCCGAGACGACGCATATTTTACAACTGCGCGTGACTCAGGCGCAGACTTTTCCCAGATTTTTGTGAAAACAGATGCTCGGACAAACTTTCGCTTTTCATGTAATAAATACAGGGTGGTGGATAGACTCATAAGATAAGAGGCGACAATAACCCAAAGGTTTTGGTTATATCGGACTGCCGATATGAGAGGTCGCTAATTCGCTATGTACATAGGGCGATAATACTCATAACACAAGTATGTACACATTTAACTTACCTGGTAGGTTCACCGGGATATTTGTAATCGGTAGACCACAAACTAGTATCTGTATAAACATAGCTAAATAAGCAAAATAAAGTGTGTCATAAACTGTCACCATTGTTTGAAAAGAAAGTCAATCTCATCTTTAAAAACCAAGAACAGATAAAACAAAATGTATGAGACTAAAATTATTTAGTTAATATGTTATTGTATTGTATGCAATATGGTTGTTGAATGAGTAAAAATTATACTGACTGAATAGAAATAATGTTATCAAGTCGTAGAGTGATCCATTTCGTTAAAATATGTGACGTCTATCGTTGGCCCACCCTGTATAAATTTCATAATTATATGTAAAGTGTCAACGTCTCCATTCCTATAAATTTTATGATATATGAGTGTCCGTTCACAAATTCAAACAGGTCTATTAGTGTTTTGCTGACTTCATAATGGCTAAGCCGTTGGCCTGTGACTTGGCCTACTTATTTTCTCGTGTGTTAAATAAATTGATGTTTTTGAAGTAAATAACATCCGTTTATAATAATTTGGAATACAAATGATGCTACTCGTATGTTATGTAGAGCGATCATAATGAATTTTCCTATTAATACGTACATACTTAATGACAAAATATTTGCCTTAAAATCAAGAAGCTTTGTTACTAACCCGATCATTATCAATTTGTAGTCGGTTTAGATAGTGTCCGTTTAAGAGTGTTACCTATTTTACTTCATTTATTTTGTATTTATTCTGCAGGTCCTAATAAAGTACACAAATACCTGTTTTAGTGCATAATTAAGGCTTTATGGGATGCAGTAGGTACTTAGGTATCCTCTCAGATTCAAGATGGACTATACAGGGTGGAATTTTGTAATGCCACCTGGAGGGAAAGTATCCTTAATACTGGAGATAGAAAATTTTAGTCAAAGAAAACATTCCTTTATTTTTGAAATTGGTGTTTTATGTTATAATTAGTGTGCTTATTGAAACAATTTGGTCTTTTTATATCGTAGACAGTATTTTTGTACATATTGATATTCCTTGAAAACACCGCGTTATTTTCGAAGTTTTCTTGACACTAAATCTTGACCTTGGCCATACATTCACTTTACGACTTCAAGAACGAGGGTAATGTTGAGGAAAACGATCGTTATCAACGGTTTTCGGAACTGTCTTGTTGTTGTTATTTGTTTATAGCACGCCTGGTACTAACATCTTGTTGCTGCTATTGGACTTGTTTTAATTTAGAAATAAAATCTATCAGAAATGTGTTGTTGCTAAGCGTTAACTCAATAACGTTTATTTTTTCCAATATTTGCTGTAAAGGACAGCTGCGAGGGTGGATCAACGCGGAAAATAAAGCCTTTGTCAAAATCAAGGAGCTTTATTGGGCCCAAAAATATGCCCAGTAGTAATAACCCAGTATCAAAAGTTTGTGATAATACAAACTTAAAGCAAATGTAGAAGTTACCTCTTGATATTTTTACACTTTTCTTGATGGAATATGTTTGTTTGGCGATGTTTTGCATGTTGTTGGTTCGGTTATAAATGTGTGATGTATTAAGTATTTATCTCGTGGAGACTTTTATTAATACTTTTAAATTAAGGGCATTCTATTATCACATGTTTTTCAATAGTGTTTTTTTGCATGTAATGTTTTAAGTTGTCAGATCATATTATGAGCTGCTAGCCTGCTATGGGTTTGCATGCTAATGTGTCACGAAAGTATCTTAATTTGAGTATCACACTTTTCAGAAAGTATGCCTTCGTGTTTTTACGCTTTCACGTTGCACGTAAATATCGCTAACACCAGCATTGTATCACGCGCATTCATTTGTTTGGAGTATCACCTGTGGTATCACTAACACTTCATTACTTATCACACGTGTGATTGTGCAGTATCTATCTCTTCAACGTGCGGTCTCATGTATCAATGTATGTGAATATGCATATCACTCACACACCAGCGTGCACTACCTAGTGTCATTAATTTAATCGTGTAACCCATGTAAACCATGCATAATATGACTGTGCAGTACGTCTAACACTAGCGTTTGTAACTCAGTGTGCAGCAATGCGTCCGCCAGCANTCAGCCTACATTTATAGGCAAATAAGGAAACATTACTTACGAAGTAGGTTTTGTAAGTATTTTTTCCTGGACGTTATACCATAGTCTTATCTGACTGCAGAAAAGGAGCTTTATGATAGGAGCATGAAAATATATTACAATCAAATAAATATTTGTTAGTCCTTTTCATCAGGTCAGCTACGTTTATGGCATTATGTTTTAGTTTTAAGTTTTCAAGAACGAGTGCGGCTGCGGATGTAGCTTTGTAGGAAATGAGTGGGGAAAATTTTGAGTGGCCCGTCGTTATTGATTTCTTTCAAGGAAAGCCTGTCCTGTCATTATAAGGAATTTGAGGAATAATAAGGATTAATACAACGAAGCTTTTACCGATAAGGACCAATTTGAAAATACTCCATGTTTTGCTGTAAAAATATACTGTCCAACCAACTACAAAATTAAAGCCCAGTAATGACAATTGTACCTATTTCATGGAGTGTAAAATTCAAGAGTGAAATCAGCTTATGTTGGCTGCCTGTACCGGATTAGGAACTTGAAGAAAGTTGAACGTAAGAGACGGTTGGTGCAGAAAAATGATTCCTGGACAGGGAGAAAACAGAAACGAAAATGTGAAAAGCGACACAGTTCGAATCTGAAGGCGCCAAACAATGTTTACAGCTTTCACAAACAGACGTCGAATTAGATGTGGTAAGGCTCGACCCACACTGGGGCTTGACGAAGTAAATACATACTCGTATAACCATGTATAAAGCAGTGAAGAAGTTCTTCAATGTGATCCCCATTTGGGTCACGTCTTGAACTGCTGGTGGTGAAAAGAAATATTGATAGCTTGTGATGAAGACTGCTTTTCTTTTGCGGAGAAAGTCCATGTAGACAGTGACCTGATAAACCGCAATGTGTCTGGTCATGACTGATACCGTCCTAGATCCGTTACTAGAACACTGGGTGAGTACGGGAGTATTCCCCCTCTCGCTCCCACCGCTGCAATAAAAACCCAACCAGTGAAGGTCAAGTTTGTCCCGGGGAAAGTTCATTGGACCAACGAATTTAATCAGAGCATATGAGCACTTCGAAGTTAAGGTGCGACTTCCTGCCTCCAGTGCAAAGGGAGCAGTGCACATGCTTCGGCTGATAATGGCGTTATTATCAGTTGTAGTCCTCAAGCTTTACTCAGTTCAGGAACAGTGTGTTCCCGACCTAAAGCAATAACAATTAATGTCACTTATGACATGTTTTCTGGCGCTAATCTTGGCGGACATGTAGTTTGGGTTCGCGTCGAAAGAGACGCCGATTGGCGTCAAGGGCGATAGAATCGGTAAGAAATGAATGTGTTGGAATCTTTGAATTGGAGCTAACACGTGCAGTCGAAGTCACGCTACATAAAGAGCCATGACTATCCCAACTGTGCTAATGATGTCTGTGATCCTCTAGGGACTGGGACCTACTTTAAGCTTTTTTTAGGTGTGACTGTTACTTTAAATGTTTTTTTGGGAAAAAATATTAAGGCTACAAATAAAAATTAAACCTTTTGGGCCAACCTTGTTCTATCAATATATTGCATCTGCACTCTTTGGTATGAGGAATCCCTTTCAATTTTGAGGGATGTTATTTATGCCTGATATATTCATAATAGTAGGTTTAAAGTAATCATGTATCTCATCCAACGGTTTTTTAACTGTAAAATTCGGGCTCCCATTCGGGAAGGACAATCGACGCTTCATTATTTCTAATTAAACACTAAATTACACGTTAAGTAATTTGTTTGTTATTAATCGAGGGTAATATGTTATTATTACGCCCGTTAACAGCGGCAGACAATGCAAAATATACAGAACGTGCATTTATGAAGTTTCCAGCGAATCGAGTGGCAGTAATAAACATTGGGAACGTGTTGTAACGTCAGCGGAACCTAAGAATATAAACAATGCTCGTAACATTTGCCATTTAACTAAATGGGGTTATTTAGAGTGGATTTTATAATGAGCTCGATGAAAATAATACCTCTTTTCTTTGGTTTCACCAACAATCACAAAGTTGTTCTGATGATATAAAGTATGTAAAGTATGGCATTTGGCAAGGTGGAAAGCTTTAATCGCATTAGGCCCAGGATTTGATTCTTAGTCGCGTTTTTGAAGTATAATTTTGGCCAAAATTACCTGTCTAGAATCCCATAACACAAATTATATATTTGTGGTTCCATACCATGACAGTACCTACTACTTTTATCTGATACGGATATAAGGTCGAAACTACACTTTGTGTCCTAAGGAGGATCTTTAGATTATGATAAAATGTACAGGATAAAAGTGTAGAACTCTCCCTGTGCTCTTGCTCTTAGCCACGGCTGCGACGAACTTTTGGGGTCGCTAGTTTTGGTCGCGGTCAATAAATAGGATTTTATAATAAGATAAAACTTAAACCCTTTTATGATAAAGATGGGTACGAAATACTAACAATGATAAATCATGTTTACGTTCTAACTTTGACTCTAAAAAATATAGAGTCGTCGAACTCAGATGAATGAACTTCAAATGAAGAGTTCGCGTCATTCGGTCATTAACAATTGTTTTTAATGTGGATGTAACAAGGAAAATGCGGCTTCAAATCATCCCGGCTTATTACGCGTGAAATTAGCTCTGTAATTAAAACAATTCGGAGTAAAGTAAGACTTTAATCTGTTTAAAAGGATAAGATGTTTGCTTTACTTTATCGAGCAGTAACCTTTTGCAGAGTAAGTAAATTGGTAGGTTAGGTTTTGGAAAAATTAAACTTTTTATATCACGGACACAGAACTACAAATGACTACGTAAGCCTGAGTTGCACCATCTTACTTTAACTTTAATTAACGTCAAAAATCTGTCAAACTCCATACAAAAAGTACCGGTTAACTGTTTAAATTAGGTGGTGCAACTCAGCCTAAATCAAGTTAAACCCTAGACTCAGTAAGCTAGCGATTTATTCATATGATAATTGCTACCATGACCTACCAGGCCAAGAGTTTCCTCGTTGTGTATAAAAACAATGTACTTAGTAATTAATATACCTAAGTATTTATTCTAGGAGTATAATGCGAATACCACACATTCGTCCGAGTTTTGGCTAGGTCCCTGATTGATTAGCAAACAATGCTCCTCTAGTAACTAGAGTCTAGTTAAAGGCATCGTAAAAAGTGGGCCGTGAAACAATGCGTGCGCGCATGCCAAATGTAACAGCGATAAAGTGATACGTTTCAAAGTCACTGTGACCTGTATCTACTTAGCATTGAATTCACTGTCACCAAACAAAACCTAAAGCACGATTAGAAGACGATTCTTTGGATTTTTAGCGAATTGCTCGAAGATTTTCCTAAAAGTGTCATAATGGACAACATCCAAGTGGAATGTTTTTTACTTCTCTATGGATTCCCCGATAAGGATTTGAGTTTTTCCTGGTGATCGTCATTATCAATATCACAAAATATAAACTACCTGTCATTTTTTAAAACACCTAGATCACAAGGTGCCTTCTATGATAACTCTCCTCTTAAAGCTTATAACTCACATTAAATTGTGTAAATAATGGATTTGCTCTTGTTCATCTTCAATAGGGCATAAATCTGTGAAGATAAGTACGAGACACTGACCTAGACTTGTTTTCGGGAACTTTTAAGGATCCACTTTGTAGTGTCCTTTATTATGGCAAAGCTTATGGTACCATCCGAATGGGTGGTATGCTGTAATGTTTCAATAAGGCTTGTTGTTGGTACAGATTTTTTTAGGCAAACTGAAAATGTTCCCAATTTCGTTTTTTAAAATACCTCTACCGCCATCTATCTTACTAACTCTACACTGAGAACTACGCAAGCTGTAAACAGTTCCAAACTCGAACCATGTTTACTAGCATGCTTTTGGCTGGCAGCCAATAACCCGCATCCACAACAGATGGCGTTAGTAGTACACGCGGAAAGTGTAGTATTTTGTTTATAAATGTCGTTAGTTTATTTTTAAATCGGAGCGTCTTACAAGTGTGCAAGGAAGATATGCCGCGCTGGCTGCAGCATTTCTATTACGTGCTTTTATCGGCCGTCCATCAGAGCTGGTTACGATCAAATCGGCATCGGTATTTACGATCTCGATTCGACACTCACTTGGCTTTTGAACTTATTATAGAAAGTATTTCGGGAATAATACAACGAATGTGAAATATTTTTAGGACAATAACTGAAATATTCAAACATTTTAGTTTATGTAAAGTGCCTAATAGGTTTGACGTATCAAATTAGGTGTAGCGAATAGCGAAGTGAATCATTGTAGTATCTTGTAGTCTTTTATTTATTTTAATATAAAATTACAAATATGTTATTAATATAAACGGAAAAAACTGAAAAGGAAAAGTCTTCAATTCTTCATGCGTTACACCTTCTCACCATAACTACGTAATGACTACGGATCATCGTAGACCCCCGCTACGACGCTACGTGTGGCCGCAGCTACGATGCTACGAAAAAGGTGCTACGAAAGTGGGCCTCTAAACGTTTGCCCATAAATGTAATGAAGAAATGATAATAAAATAATTTTATTTAATTGCTACATTACATATATTAGAAACTAAATTAGTAAATGTTTTACACACAGAATTTAAAAAAAATACAAAAAAAAAGAAAAATAGTTGAAATAATCCATGCTTACTACTATTAAACTTAAATGTGAAACTCTGTTAGTATGTTTTTCTTTACGCTTAATCAGCTGAATCGATAAAGATAAAATTTTATAGGTAAAGAGATAGTTTGAGTCCCGAAAGGACAGTTTCAATCCTATAAACCACCTTTTAAGGGCGTGAAAAGGGGGATGGAATGGGGTATGATGGTGGTATGGGAAGTTAATAATTTCAAATGAGCTGTAGAGATAGTTTATGACCCAGGGAAACGTATGTAGCTAATTTTTATCCGTTTTTTTTTGGAAGTACGCGATAGATTTTCTGTAATAGACCGCAAATCACGTGGGCGAAACCACAGACAAAAGCTAGTATCTCTACAAATTCTTTTGACCGCAGGCTGTGGGCTATTGACCCAGAAGAGCGGATGGTGTTATGACCGTACCAGTTGAGCAAAGTAACAGTAAAATATTTTCAAATTTGATTTGTTTTTCAGTCCATGGGAAAGTTTCTTGTTAACGCGTTCGATGCTCGGGCATGAGCTGGCAGGTAGTGACGCGAATTGGTAGAATACATCGATATAAAAGTTTAGATTTAGATTATATTGGTCTACTTATGATACCTAGTTAGTTTGGATTAATAAATAATAAATTTAGACCTTTAAAAAACTATCTAAAAACTGCTCGACATAGCATTTTTTTTACAAATTACTACTCTATCTTTTGAAGAAAATTGTACTTGTAAATTATTGATGTAGATTCAGAATGGAAAAGACCAATCTATTAAAATTGCCACTTGACTAAGATGATAACTTAATTAATCTCATCTGCTGTAATGACACGAGTACGACTTAGGTATAATGCCTGAAGCCCAATAATTCGTCCTTTTAGGTTATTTGTTACGGACTAACGGTCGTTACTTAGTTATACGAATACTTACATTACAAACAAAAACTGTAAATCGTACTGGTCTTACTTCTCTACATGTCTAGGAAAAAATTAAGATGAGATGTTCCACGTGTCAATACTTTCTATAATTTGATTGATTAATTGCAAGGTCATGTCGATAGTTTCCCAACAGCACTACGGCCGCTTGTTTTTATAACGCCAATGATAAATGTTTCGATATATTTTTAAACGTCTTTGTTTTAGATCTTTGTTACTACATCGGCTGCGCGGGCGCCGCGGAATGCGTAGTGAAATGAGCAGCATAAGAGCGAACGCTGATGGGTGCGCACTTTGTTGAATGCTTTTCTTTTTGCCCGACGCTGAAGAAAGTAAACTTATGTTTTGATGACTGTTCCTTTGACTTCGCACTGACTGAAGTCACAGACGAATTTAAAATTTCAAATGCCTAGTTTTTTAGGTAAAGATTAAGGTCGTATCTTTTCCTTACTAAAGGAGCGTTTGACCCAAGAAACCTTCGTAGAGTCAGACTTATTAAAACCGTTGTAATTCATCTTCATATTAGCTGGAACTATGTATAATACCTAACATTATACTTGTAGTTTGTATTGTTTGTCCATACATCTTTATTGGATTATCGGAAATAAAACAGTATTTTAGTCATTTGGGACATTTTTGGTTTTTGTGATAAGAAAATAACCGTATTGTAGCATATATCAATGTTCTGTAATCTTCTCTCCTATTTTAATCAAGATATTAGATCTCTTTTAAATAGGTCTTTATTGTAATTTGACCCACGCCAAATGTTCGCGTGATGTAATTACTGGTTATTGTTTAATGAGAGCTGTTAATTTGTTGTCAGCTGCCGTAATTGTTGTGAATAATCTGCGCTGGAATGTTCTGTTTTAAAGAAACCTACGTATTTTCGCTGAAACATTGATACATTGTGTAAATATCGGGGAATGATGGAGAAAGAGCACCGTGGAAATGATTAATGTGACTAAGATTTAATGGCAGAGCTTTACTTATTACTTTATCTGAATTGTAAAAACTCATTACTTGAATCAACAAGACATACCTACCTACTCTTTATTTATTAATTTAATTTGACTGTCCTAAATAAATAGAATAAAAGATAAACTTACAGAAATGAAATACCTAATATTAATTAAAAACAAGTGCTAACTACAGTCTCACAACTACTTAAGTATAAGGTACAACTTATAAGGTTCTTTTTTATCGCTTGATCTTCATAAAAATCTCGTCCAAAAGGTCAGATGCGGTGGAAATTATTGAGCCTTGCTTGCCCAGAACTTGCCTATGAGGCCAAAACCAATTCACCGTGATTTGATTTGAGCAGATAATGTCTGCCTTTTACCCATAAATATTGCTTATTTCAGTATGAAATCCACCTAATCCAACTTAAAAAAAACAATATGTATGTAGATTTACATACAATTTAATTGAGTAATGCTGGTAATGCCCTTGTCACGAGACNATTCATTATACACATATTTTCGACTTTGCCGAACATTTGCACGAGAACGGTTTGTTCAAAACATATGAATTTGGTCTTATTTAATGCAGGATTAAATGCCCTTCAAACGTCAGGAAGGCCACTTTTCGATAGGGTAAGTCCTTTACGCGGTATAACCGGAAAACCGAAAAAGCGCACTTTTCGGGGGCCCCCACCACTTAAGCACAACTCCGTTGAAGTCGAAAACCTAGGAGAGTCTTTATGGGCAACTAATGAAGCCATTAAAGCACTAACATCTTTAGTACGAATTATTTCCGATTTAATTCATTTTTGTGTTTAATTCTACTGGCCTATAATTGTTGTGAATAATCTGCGCTGGAATGTTCTGTTTTAAAGAAACCTACGTATTTTCGCTGAAACATTGATAAATTGTGTAAATATCGGGAAGTGATGGAGAAAGACCACCGTGGAAATTTTAATGTGACTAATATTTGATGGCAGATATTTATTTATTACTTTTATTTGAATTGTAAAAACTTTTTACTTGAATCAACAAGACATACCTACTTACTCTTTATTTATTAATTTAATTTGACTGTCCTAAATAAATAGAATAAAAGATAAACTTACAGAAATGAAATATCTAATAATTAATTTAATTATCGCTTGATCTTCATAACAATCTGCAGGTGAAGGGTGCAGATGCGGTGGAAATTATTGAGCCTTGCTTGCCCAGAACTTGCTTATGAGGCCAAAACCAATTCACTATGATTTGATTTGAGCAGATAATAGCCCTGTCTGCCTTTTACCCATAAATATTGCTATTTATTTCAGTATGAAATCCACCTAATCCAACCTAAAAAAAAAACAATATGTATGTAGTTACATACAATTTAATTGAGTAATGCTGGTATCTTGTCACGAGACATTACATTTCAAACGCAAATTAATTACTCTGATAAGTAATTTAATGGTATCAGACAATGTCGCGCCGATGCGCAGGTGTACAGAAGTATGTCACACATAATCGCTGCGTCTTATTTGTGTCAGTCGTGACACATTTCCGATACAATGGCCTATTAATAGCCATTGGAGCCGTTTTTAGTCATTCGAGCGCATGACTTCTATTTATAGTGCGAGGATACCGAAGGGCTGGGCCTTGACCATGGAGCGGCGGCGGGGCTCCGGCGTGGTCAAGGGACGCAGGGCGCAGGCCGGGCGGGCGGCGGGCGGGCGCGTGGGCGGCGCGTTTGTTTACGGCGGCAGTCCCGCGCCGAGCCGCCGCCAGCGCCGGTCCGCTGCGCGAGCGCACCCTATATCCAGTTCACGGCCGCTCTATTAACGGACGGCTATTTCGGCGCATAATATACTGAACGGTGCGGAGCAGTGTTCAGTTTCGCGCGGGCAGGTGCGCGGGCCGAGGTCGGGAGATGCGAGGGAGGCCCGACCCCGTGTGACGCCATGGAGCGCCGCCGCCGCCCCGCCCGGCTCGACGCGCCCGACCCCATGACGAAGGTGGCGCGGCGCCGCGAGCGCCCGCGCGAGCGCTGGCTGCTCACGCGCAAGACATGGAAGTACATGTCGGACGCCGGGCGCCGGCTCGTGCCCGACGGCGCGCAGAACCGGCCCGAGGACGTGCCGCGCATCGAGGCCTACTTCCAGGAGGTGTGCGCCAAGGAGCCGCGCTTCCTGCTGTGGCGCAAGAGCTCGTACCCGGGCGCGCTGCCCAAGCCGCGCCGCAAGAAGCGCGCGCGCGGCGGCTCCGTGCGCGCGCGCTCGCCCTCCGACGACGCCGCGCCCGCGCGCCCCACCGACCTCTACATCCCGCACACCTCCGGCGGCCGCTTCGACATCGCGAAACTCCGGCGCGACTTCTTCGCCGCGCCGCCCTCCACGTCCGCCGGCTACCACGGCTCCAAGTTCGCGGCGCCGCGGGACGCCAGCGGGCCGGCGCCCGTCGAGGACGAGGAGAGTAATCTAGTCGATTTGCTGAGAAAGTACCTGAAATTAGAGGAGAATACGGGAGTGACTAAAGTATCGGACAACGAGGAGTTAGTGCGTGTGTTGAGACGGTACCTGAAGCGGCAGGCGGACCAGGTGCCGCCCGGCGACGCCGACACCGACCCCACGCAGCGCAGCCTGCTCGAGAACCTCGGCCGGTACTACTGCCGCTCGCCGAACAGGGAGCACATAGTGCAGGACCTGCTGACCGACAGGAACCTGTTGAAAAGACTGTATCATGACCTCCGTAAAACGAAGCCGTACCGCGGCAGCCGCGGCGGCGGCGGCGGTGGTTATGGACCCAGTGGACTCACGAGTGCTTCTCATTCTAGCAGAAGTTTACTTCGTAGTGGAAGTGTTTACGGCTCGCGAGCGAGCGATGGCGAGGACTTGCGGTCACCGCCGATGTCGCCGCCGCCGCTCATCGAGGTGTTCAGTGAATCCCTCGAGGACAAGTTCGTTGATTGTGGGACTCAGACAGTGCCGATTCCTGAGGAAGTGTTGTTGGAGATCGAGCGGTCGTACCGGGATAAGATGGAGGCGGCGACGGCGCCGACCAGCCCGACGAGCCCGCCGCCGGAGCGCAAGACGACGCGGCGGCGCTCCAGTGTGGACCACGACGACGTGTCGCAGTCGGTCAGCGACACCATCAAGCGGTACTTGAGGATGGCTCGCAAGAAGAGCGTGGACGCGGACAAAGCGGACCGCTTCAAGCGGATAAATTATGATAAGAACTTGCGGAACATAAAGCCCCGCGCGCCGGGGGAGGTGGACGACGACGGGCCACACAAGGGTTGTCAGACGGAGGAGGGTTGGATCCTGACGTATAGGGAGTTGCAATTCGCGTCGGTGGCGTCGACGCCGACGTCGCCGCCGTCGCCGTCGCAGCCGCACTCGTTCCTGGCGACGCTGCTGGGCCGCAGCGCGCCTACAGTGGCCCCGCCCGCAGGTGGCATGCAGAAGTCGCGCTCGTCGTCCAGCGTGGTGCAGAGCGTCAGCAAGCGGCTGTGGCGCACGCGCAGCCGCAGCTCCAGCCGCGCCGCCGCCGTCTGGACGCCTCAGGTCAGTCGCACTGGATACTCAACCCTACAACTCACGACAGTTTATACCTAAACCGGCCCAGTCTTGACTTACCCAGTAATATTAAACAAGCGATGTTTGACATCCCATAAGCTACAACCACACGCGATGGCGATCTGCACGCGTTGGTGTGGTTGAAGCTTTATAGAGATTTAAATAATTTTAACACTGCCACAATTTGGTACAATAATGTAGGACCCTGTTTTAACAGACAATTTCGTCAAGATTTGTCGAATATGATCTATACTTAACATATATTTTTGTTATAAAAATGTGCAAAAATCAAGAGGTAAACGTGTCCTGAGTTTTTGGTTTGTGGTTATGTTTGCGCTTCTTAATTTTCTTATTTGTTTGTTGTGATGTGCATGCTTTTATGTTAGTAAACGGATTGATTAACCAGCCATGGCCACTGTTTGAATAGCGAACGTATATGCCCTATGTTTATACTTATGTACCAGTACCTACTTATTATCTTCCAGTAGCTTTCGGCCTAAATGTCTGAACAATCTTAAAAATGCTATAGAAAAGTAGAGCATAGAGCTCCTAAATACCTATATGCGCTTCATGTGTTAACGACGTTTACAATAATAATGTAGGTAAATGTATTACAAGGAACTGCGTCTAGCGTCTTTTGCTATATTTCAAAACTGATCCATTTTGACAAGCAGCAATAAAAGTAAGCTTTCCGTGTTATAATTTATAAATACGAATAACACGGAACTAAAACTGAATTACAATGTGCAGACTCTATAACACATCCTTTCTTCTGGGAAAATAAATATGCCCGTAAGTTTAGCACACTTCCATGACCTATTTTTCTTCACAAACATAATGTGAATCTCTGCTTGAGCACGCCTACATTAATAATAGGCTCTCGAGATAAATGCTCTCAACGACTAAAGATGTTTTATATTAGTCAACAAGAATTAATAAAAAGCATGAGTTGACAAAAGTATCTACATTTAAAATAATAAATTGTTTCAATTATCACACTAATGTGCCCATATCTACTTGTTTTAAAGAGGCAAGTGAAATTAACTATGATGATAAATAACGGACTCAGCAAGCTACTTGCTTTGACTCGAACCTGGTACGTGGTAAAAAAGCTCGCTGTACCAAGCGACTATAGTTAAAATGACTACCAACAGTTGGTTAGACTCCACCGACCCTACATGTTATGGTTCTACCATCCCATGGGTTAACGTACCCTCGAAAACACGGAATTAGATATCTTATCAGACAATCACACACAACATTGTCCTGACAAACAATCATCATAATGTCCTGACAAACCTGGTAAGAAAATGATTTTAAATGATGTTTATCAAGCACATATTTATTTATTATTTGAAAACTTTATATTGCACATAAAAATGCAGTACAAAAGGCGACCTTAATGCCGTATGGCATTCTCTACCAGTAGACCTTTTAGCCAATCGAGAGAGTTTAACTCTAGCTATTGTACTCGTACTTCGGATGCTTTGCGTTCAAAACTTGGCACGTAAAGCATTGTTTTCCGATACAATATTCATAAAAAATAATTAATGGCTTGTTTAGATTAATATTGAATGTTTCCGAGAATTTAGTAAGTTTGAGTTTTTCCGCGGCCTTCGCGTTAGGCGAGAAATAATTTGGACATACGACGGCACGTCAAGCTTTACACTGTGCCATCTTACGTAGTTGTAATAGAGGCGATTTTGCTACAAAAATGTATAGTCTGATGTGCTGTCTGTACGTACCACATTATTTTTGTTGCGGAGCCGGCAATTTGTGTTGTAAACACCGCTGGTTGGATACGAGGCGCTTTGAAACTTTTAGTCCGGACTTTGCTCTGTTTATCTATTTAACACTCAACAATGAGAAACTTTTCTCCTGTAAACATATCAATTGTTTTCTGGCTATTTTTCTATTGTTAATGTCAGTTAAAGTGACCTTGACAGCCGAATGCCTGGTGATTACGGGACTATTCCCACCTCTCGTTACCACCGCTTCAACTCCTGTGTAGCCAGGATCATCAATTTTATTGTTTTCTGGCTATTTTTTTATTGTTAATGTCAGTTAAAAGTGACCTTGACAGCCGAATGCCTGGTGATTACGGGACTATTCCCACCTCTCGTTATAACCGTTGCAACTCCTGTGTAGCCAGGATCTACAGCTTGACCGCCAATGAAAACCCAACCAGTGAATGCTGGTTGGTGCGGTCCAGACCACCACTCTAGTTTTTAGAATACCGTCCTTTTGAGGTCAAATGTATGATGATGTTCATTACTGATAGCTGATAAACTGATTGCCATAAGCCCCACTACTTAAATAGTCAATTATTATTATAACATGTTTATTTTTTTATCTTTTTGCCTCACTGAGGCCAAAAGACAATACTGTCTACTCGAGTAATTTTTAACCCACCATTTAAAAAACCCGTGATTTTACTTCAGCTTTTTTATATTATTTTCTTCAACATGTTTTAAATACCTAATCTAAATGTCTTGAATATTCATAGTGTAATTTGGATGTTACTGTAGAGATTATTTCAAATCAACACGCGCTATTTTCCTCTCTCCTCGTGCTTTCGGCTCTGAAACAAACCCAGTAGGCGGCCCGAGACGACGCATATTTTACAACTGCGCGTGACTCAGGCGCAGACTTTTCCCAGATTTTTGTGAAAACAGATGCTCGGACAAACTTTCGCTTTTCATGTAATAAATACAGGGTGGTGGATAGACTCATAAGATAAGAGGCGACAATAACCCAAAGGTTTTGGTTATATCGGACTGCCGATATGAGAGGTCGCTATGTACATAGGGCGATAATACTCATAACACAAGTATGTACACATTTAACTTACCTAGTAGGTTCACCGGGATATTTGTAATCGGTAGATCACAAACTAGTAATCTGTCTAAACATTACTAAATAAGCAAAATAAAATGTATCATAAACTGTCACCATTGCTTTCTTTTCAATGGCTGTGCGAGTCTCATCTTTAAAAACCAAGAACAGATAAAATGAAATGTATGAGACTAAAATTATTTAAGTTATGTATATTATATTGTATTGTTTACCTAATGGTTGTTGAATGAGTAAAAATTATACTGACTGAATAGAACCGACGTAAATATTTTTATCAAGTTGTAGAATGTTTCATTTCGTTAAAATATGTGACGTCTATCGTTGGCCCACCCTGTATAAATTTCATAATTATAATAATATGTAACGTGTCAACGTCTCCATTCCTATAAATTTTATGATTTAAGAGTGTCCGTTCACAAATTCTAACAGGTCTATTAGTGTTTTGCTGACTTCATAATGGCTAAGCCGTTGGCCTGTGACTTGGCCTACTTATTTTCTCGTGTGTTAAATAAATTGATGTTTTGAAGTAAATAACATCCGTTTATAATAATCTTCTTTATAAATAAAAAGGAATGCTGTTCGTTAGTCTGATTAAAACTCGAGAACGGCTGAGCCGATTGAGCTGATTTTGGTTTTAAAATGTTTGTCGTAGTCCAGGGTAGGTCTAAACGGTGAGCAAATAAGGAAAAATTGCGATGGCTTATTTATTGCCTTTAAGGCGGAACAGAGTTCGCCGGGTCAGCTAGTTTGGAATACAAATGATGCTACTCGTATGTTATGTAGAGCGATCATAATGAATTTTCCTATTAATACATAGGTACTTAATGACAGAATATTTTCCTTAGAGCAAGAAGCTTTGTTATTAACCCGATCATTATCAATTTGTAGTCGGTTTAGTGACTGTTTACGAGTGTTAAAACTTTTTACTTCATTTATTTTTTATTTAATTTTATTCTGCAGGTCCTAATAAAGTACACAAATACCTGTTTAAGTGCATAATTAAGGCTTTATGGGATGCATTAGGTACTTAGGTATCCTCTTAGATTCAAGATGGACTACGAGTATACATATGTTAAAATTGGTGTGCTTATTGAAACAATTTTGTATTTTTGTATCGTAAACAGTATATTTTGTACCTATTGATATTCCTTGAAGACACCGCGTTATTTTCGAAGTTTTCTTGACACTAAATCTTGACCTTGGCCATACATTCACTTTACGACTTCAAGAACGAGGGTAATGTTGAGGAAAACGATCGTTATCAACGGTTTTCGGAACTGTCTTGTTGTTGTTATTTGTTTTATAGCACGCATAGCAACTAACAGGCATTGAGTTATAATGTACTACGTAGTAATATTACTTCAATGCTAACAGGTTGTTTTATTGGACTTGTATTAATCCATAAATAGAATCTAATAGTTCAATGTGTTGCTAAGCGCCAAGTAACTCGACAACGTTGATTTTTTCAAATATTTGCTGTAAAGGACAGCTGCTTGGGCGGGTCAGCACGGAATACAAAATTTGTCAAAATCAAGGAGCTTTATTGGGCCCAAAATGCCATGACAGTATCAAAAGTTTGTGATAATACAAGCTTTAAACAAATGGTATAAAAAGGTTTAAAAAATATAGACAAACTATAAAAATGGGTCTCCCATTGGTTCCCAACATTTGCTATGCTCCGAGGAGGGTAAAACGAGCAATGTAGTTACCTCTTGATGTTTGTCCTATTCCGTAACATTTTTACTAACTGTGAGATTTTGTGTGTAATTTATTACAATGTTTTGCACTTTTTTAATTGAATATGTTTGTTTGGCGAAGTCTTGCATGTTGTTGGTTATGTTATAAATGCGTGATGTGTGACGTTATTAATGTTTTATGCTGTAATAAATATACTTTTGTCAATACTTTTAAATTAAGGGCATGCTATTATCACATGTTTGTCAGTAGAAGTATTTGTTATTACAATGTTTTAAGTTGTCAGTTCATATTATGAGCTGCTAGCCTGCTATGGACTAAGCTTGTATGCTAATAATGCGTCTCGAAAGTATCTTAATTTGAGTATCACGCTTTTCAGAAATCATGCCTTTCATCGTGTTGTTACGCTTACACGTTACACTCATAGTAGCGTTTTATATCAATCACGCCAGCGAGTAGTATCGCGCGTGTGCAGTATCGCTAAAACCAGCGTGCAGTATCACTAACACTTCATTATCACGCGTATGATTATGTAGTATCATACACTCAAGCTTGCAGTCTCATATATCAATGTATGTGACTATGCATATGCGTGCGTGCGTGCAGTACCTACTTATCTCTCTATCACGTGTAGTGTCATTAATTTAATCGTGTAAGTAACCGTGCACGTAACTAGGCATATAACTCATACTAATCGTGCAGAATCATGCATTATGTGCAGTATCTCTAACACTATACTGATCTCAGTGTGCAGCAATGGTTCCACCAGCGCGCAGTATGTCGGTGTGATAACGTCACGCGTTATGTGCAGGGCAGCTGTTGCTGGGTAGACGGCAGCGGGCGCTGCGTGCGCAGGCCCCTCTTTCCCACTGGGCACTTGGGCACGTGCCCAGGGCCCCGCGACTGAGGGGGCCCCCATCTGCTAATAAGACCTTTTTCCAGATGATAAGGGCCCCCCTTAATCCTTAAAATCTTTAAATGCCCAGGGCCCCTAGTAGGTTAAAGACGGCCCTGCGTGCGGCTGTCGGACACGTCGCTGAAAGGCTGAGCGAGTCTCTAACTAACACTAGCGTTTGTAACTCTCCGTCCTATGCGTCCGCCAGCAGTATGTCGGTGTGATGACGTCACGCGTTATGTGCAGGGCAGCTGTTGCTGGGTAGACGGCAGCGGGCGCTGCGTGCGGCTGGCGGACACGTCGCTGCGCGCTCAGCGAGTCTCTAACACTAGCATTTGTAACTCAGTGTGCAGTAATGCATCCGCCAGCGCGCAGTATGTCGGTGTGATGACGTCACGCGTTATGTGCAGGGCAGCTGTTGCTGGGTAGACGGCAGCGGGCGCTGCGTGCGGCTGGCGGACACGTCGCTGACGCTGAGCGAGTCTCTAACACTAGCGTTTGTAACTCAGTGTGCAGCAATGGGTCCGCCAGCGCGCAGTATGTCGGTGTGATGACGTCACGCGTTATGTGCAGGGCAGCTGTTGCTGGGTAGACGGCAGCGGGCGCTGCGTGCGGCTGGCGGACACGTCGCTGACGCTGAGCGAGTGTCTAACACTAGCGTTTGTAACTCAGTGTGCAGCAATGCGTTCGCCAGCGCGCAGTATGTCGGTGTGATGACGTCACGCGTTATGTGCAGGGCAGCTGTTGCTGGGTAGACGGCAGCGGGCGCTGCGTGCGGCTGGCGGACACGTCGCTGACGCTGAGCGAGTGTCTAACACTAGCGTTTGTAACTCAGTGTGCAGCAATGCGTCCGCCAGCGCGCAGTATGTCGGTGTGATGACGTCACGCGTTATGTGCAGGGCAGCTGTTGCTGGGTAGACGGCAGCGGGCGCTGCGTGCGGCTGGCGGACACGTCGCTGACGCTGAGCAAGTCTCTAACACTAGCATTTGTAACTCAGTGTGCAGCAATGGTTCCGCCAGCGCCCAGTATGTCGGTGTGATGACGTCACGCGTTATGTGCAGGGCAGCTGTTGCTGGGTAGACGGCAGCGGGCGCTGCGTGCGGCTGGCGGACACGTCGCTGACGCTGAGCGAGTCTTTAACACTAGCGTTTGTAACTCAGTGTGCAGCAATGGTTCCGCCAGCGCCCAGTATGTCGGTGTGATGACGTCACGCGTTATGTGCAGGGCAGCTGTTGCTGGGTAGACGGCAGCGGGCGCTGCGTGCGGCTGGCGGACACGTCGCTGCTGACGCTGAGCGAGGTGGAGCGGCGCGCGCTGCAGCAGGCGGCGCTGGCCAGGCTGCAGCAGATCAACCTTGGGACCACTATCAAAATTCCAGAGGGTGAGTTCATTTGTGAATCATTCTATTTGTATACTAGGCTATGGAGCAATGTTTATTGTCTACGCCTACTGACTAGCGCCCGTTCTTTGGGAACCTGATTTTACAGTCAGCGTCAAACAGTTCATGACACCTAAATAAAAGTACCTAGCCAAGAAAGTTCGCAACACGTCTTTGTCACAATTATTAGAATAATGTTGTCTTGTCAAATTTTTGGCCACTTTGGTTGTCACAAACTACTTATTTGATGCTGTTTGTATGTGACGTATAGGTATGTACCCGTGACGTATCTTCTATCGGAATAGGATAGATCTTAAGATTTGCTTGCGATAAAGATTAAGGTCATGCTAATGATGATGAAAATTCGTAGCACAAATAAAAACCCTCGTGTTACACATACAACCGTTTAAAATAAATATTTTGATCAAATAGCATCTAAACCAGCACGTGATGTGAAGCAAATTAATGGATACGTTAATCTGGGAAATTTTGCTTGTGAGTGTAGAGATCTTATCCTCACCCATATAAAACTCCATCCATTTCTCTCGCACACTCACCGAAATGTATCTACTGAACAATAATGATACGATACAAACAAACAGAACTACAGCTAACTATCTGACATTGTAGCGCGCTGACTCAGGTCAGCCTGAATAAAAAATAGCGAGTGACTCACGCACCCTCATTGAAGATTGGCAAAGCTGATAAACTTGCATTTATTCACTGCTTGGCTCCTTAGTACGTGGTTGTTAAAAAGTTAGGCTTGCAGCATTTGCAGTCAGGGGTCTGATTTAATTTTTTTTAAATGGCAACCAAACCTCGTCGAGGAGGTTTATTTCTGCCAATGTCGAGTTAACTGATTTGATATAATCATACAATATAACATGGGTNCTGACGCTGAGCGAGGTGGAGCGGCGCGCGCTGCAGCAGGCGGCGCTGGCCAGGCTGCAGCAGATCAACCTTGGGACCACTATCAAAATTCCAGAGGGTGAGTTTATTTGTGCTCCATACTACAACCCGGTCAAGTAACTGCACACCTGGCGGCTGGGACGTCACATCGACGCTCTGGTACGGACGAGACTAACGCAGCGAGGTGTACAGTTAGCTCAATCGGGTTGTATGTAATTGTACACTAGGCTATGCAGACATGCTTATTGTATACGTAATGACTAGCGGTTTAAAAAGGCGAAGCGCGATGACTTGAAGGCCCGTCCATCTGCCGCCATTCACTATAACTATGTTGGCGGCGTGCTCAGATGCCCTCAATGCGCGAGGGGGTTTGCCGCGAAAATAGGCTACGTAAGCCATCTTCGGGCACACCAGCGCCGCCAAGACAGATAGGAGTCGGAGTGGTCGACATGGCCGAAATCGGTCGGATGGATCATCATCAATGACTAGCACCCGTTCTTTGGAAATATCTTTAAACACGTTTGTTATGTACCCGTGACGTATCTTTTTCGGAATAGGATAGATCTTAAGATTTGCTTGCGATAAGGATTATACTCATGCTAATGATCATGAAAATTCGTAGCACAAATAAAAACGCTCGTGTTACACATACAACCGTTTAAAATAAATATTTTGATCAAATAGCATCTAAACCAGCACGTGATGTGAAGCAAATTAATGCATTCGTTAATCTGGGGAATGTTGCTTGTGATTGTAGAGATCTTATCCTCACCCATATAAAACTCTACCCATTTCTCTCTGAAATGTATCTACTGAATAATAATGATACGATACAAACATAAACTGTCCTACACAGCTAACTATCTGACATTGTAGCGCGCTGACTCAGGTCAGCCTGAATAAAAAATAGCGAGTGACTCACTCACCCTCATTGAAGATTGGCAAAGCTGATAAACTTGCATTTATTCACTGCTTGGCTCCTTAGTATGGGGTAGTTAAAAATTTAGGCTTGCAGCATTTGCAGTCAGGGGTCTGATTTCATGTTTTTTAAATGGCAACCAAACCTCGTCGAGGAGGTTTATTTCTGCCAATGTCGAGTTTACTGATTTGATATAATCATACAATATAACATGGGTGTTTTAGTTCTATTGTTTTTTGTAAAGACATTCTCTTAAACGGGTTTTAAAACGTTATCGGAACTTTAGTTCGGGTTGCATGTTTACACGACAACTCACTCGACACTCGAAAATTTCTCGAATATGATTCTTACAGGGTCCTAGAGTTCCACACGTTGAGACGAAAAAAAACACCGTGTGATATGTTTTTCTTTCTTTTGCAAATCTAAAAAGATTTTTTTCATAAAATACTAGAAAACAGAACGAAACTAATTTAAATGACGCACTATGCGTAAATGTTCTTACCTCATAAATAACAGGTTCCACTAAAAGCTAAGTATGCGCAAACGCAGGTCGTTTTACGCCAGTTTACTATAAAGAGCGCTCGGGCTAATAGTTTTACGGCCTCGGCTATGAGTGATTCGAAACAGCATTAGGGCTGTCCTATAACTGTACTATTAATATTAAAAAGACGAAAAATTTGTTTGCTTGGATACTACATATTAAAAAGTTGAAAGAGTGTGTTTGGTTGAACGCGCTAATCTTAGGAATCTAAATTGAAAAAGTATTTTTGTACTGGATAGTCCATTTACCGAGGAAGGCTATAAAAATAAAAAATGCTGCTTATAAAGGAAGAAAAATAGCCAAAACTATTTACATGCGAAGTCGCGGGCACAGCTAGTAAATTATGTTCTAAAAACTAAGCCACAAATCAACACATTTTAAAACAGTTATTATTTATTATTCTGACTAGTCACCTCCCTAACTGTCCGCCTTTTAAAAGTTTAATTTAATTTAAAATGTAGAGGCGAAACTAGATTATCATCATTTATCTACTTAAAGAATAGTTTCACATTTTATTTTTTATTTAATAAGGCCTTGATATTGTTCCACGTTTCACAATTTTAAGGCCGTCTTTCATATTTAATAATGAAAGAAAAAACAATAAGTAGAGCGCTGCCAACAAATGAGAACCCGGAAAATGCTGTAACTGGCGTGTATCACAAGTTGTAAGATTAAAAGCTTTTAAATATTACTACTGACATAGCCCGCAGAATCGCTTAAATCAAGTGGCAGTGGGCGGGGCACATAGCTCGAAGAACTGAGGGCCGCTGGGGCATGAAAGTTCTTGAGTGGCGACCATGAGCCGGAAGACGTGGCGTGGGCAGGCCTCCCACTAGGTGGACCGACGATCTGGTGAAGGTCACGGGAGGTGCCTGGATGCGAGCGGCGCACGGCCGGTCTTTGTGGAAATCCTTGAGGGAGGCCTTTGTCCAGCAGTGGACGTCTTTCGGCTGAAACGAACAAACGAAAATATTACAATAGTCTTAAAAAAACTAAAGCAAGTCGTAAATTATAAAGTACCTACTTATGAATAGGTAAAAGAGTATACAAATGACGAAATGTGACGCCAAATAGAATGGTCTCGAGTTGACTTCTGTTCGCCAGCCAAATCAATACATGTCAATTACGAGCACGGCGCCTGCGGTACAAAAGCCAAGCCCTGGGGAAACCCGGACAAGTGACAGCCCTGGGGCAGACGAGACTCGTTGTGAAACTTGGTGGCGTGCCAGTCGCGTACAGTCACCCGCAGTTGCCAGTTTAATTCTCCTTTATTACTATTTTAATAAGGACGAGATTTACCTTCGATTTTGGTTCAGACAGGAGTGGAAGATGGAAACTTATGCGAATCCAATAAAACCGAAAATTAAATGCACTTATTGCTTTCATAAAATAAGAATGTTATTAAACACTTGATGGCTCTTTTGCTTTGGATATAAGGAAGTATAGTAGATCATCTCGCGATGACTGTACTACCGAACTGGCGGAAAGTGGTTCATAGTACTTCATAGTTTATTGTTGTTTAAATGAAGCGTTAGATTTAGTTTGGTTAGTAGAACTTCTGGAATTTCTTGAGATTATGACATAATTTGTATTAGTACACATATTCATATACTTACGTAGTCTTTGGGTGACTGTGATTCTGTAATACCGAAATTCAGGACCCCGATTCATTCTACCCCGAAAGAACGCTACTGATTCCGAATATTCTTAGCCCGAATGAATGCACACTAGAATGTATTGGAACATACTTGGGGTCCATCTCTTAAGTGTTTTCTATGTTTATTGTATTTTCAAAAACAGATTTAAGTATATTGTAAAATCTAAGCTTTGCTCATAAAATGTCCATGTCATTTTTTATTACTGAGAAGAAACAGTTGTTTTTCGTATTAGCTAAAATGCTTCGGCCCTCAACCCAACACCGGCGGCTGTCGGATGTGGGTTAAGACGTATTGACGTCCCTTCGGACTCCCTTCTGTCACTTGGCACTGCAATAGATTGCAACATGATGCTTTGGATATTTTCGAGCTCAAATGTAAATTCAACTTCAGTAACAAACAAATACTACTAGTTGCAACTTGCTATCTGTGTCTACATAGAAACACTTCGGTCGCAAAACCACTAGAAGCCGTCTGAATATAGACTTCAGAGAGAAGTCAGTCGTTAAATGTAAGATACTGGCTTTAACAACGTATTTTAACAAACGTAATTTTTATTTGCCTACTTTCAAATTGTCAATTCTTTAAATAAAAAAAAAACAACAGATAAGTAAAACAATGGCAGAGTTGCACTTAAAAAGGGGCTCTACATGACGCGTGGAGATCGTTTTTCCCTACTACTTCGGAAAAGCTTTGGAAATTCGAATGTCTTGATAAACCAGTGGGTAGCAATTCCATCGCGTCACGAAGTCTGCATGCCAATAGACAGAAACTAATAAGTATCGACACCCACCAGCATTCGCTCGACAGACATGCATGATCGATGTGTCACTCAAGCCAAAACATGGAGCCCTATTTCTGGCCCACGCCGAAAACTCCGGCAAAACGTAAAATGCAACAACCTCGCAGGTGACCCACTCGACAATGGGCTATTTTTGCGCGCGAAATGCCGGGCTATTTTCAAAATGGCCGCTAACGCCGCCATTACGCAAGCGGCGTGACGCGGGTGACGTCGCACGCGCACGCCCCACGTCGAAGGGCCTAGCGAAAATAATGTTATAAAAACGTGATTATATGAGACGAATAGCAATAATAAGCCGCACCCGTCTTGTGCTCTGGTCAGCTGCGGAAAACATTCCATAGTCCATCCACCTTATTGATCGAAGTCCACTATTTGGGATTAATTAAAAAACAAATAATATTCTAAATAGTTCCTACAGACAATGTCACAATCAATATCGGTGTTAAGTTGGTAGAGAAGCATTGGGATGTTTTGTACCGAATTTACTGGGCGTAATGTTCTTTACATCAAGCTCACGAAATCGAATTTGACATATAAATGTTACATTTTCTAACAGACCTTCGACAATTCGGACACCAAAAATATGCATGCAAATGTAAAACGCAACTAATGTGCTACAGAGGCAGTTAGAGACTAGCGGTCTTATTCATAATCATTTTTCACATTTTATCAAATGCTTATTAGAGGTTTATAAAACGTTTGATAAAAATTGTTNTGAACCACTACACCAAACGGCCGACTATGTATGCTTACCTTAAAATTCGGACACCAAAAATATGCATGCAAATGTAAAACGCAACTACTGTGCTACAGGGGCAGTTAGAGACTAGAGCTATTTGATTGTTATTTAACATTAATACAACGTCACGTGAGTCATTAAAGCTATACGAATAGATCAATATTTCATCCTAGATTCATACGCTGCGCCAGCGACGACCGCGAGCGGCGATAGATCACTAAGTATTAATCTAAATTAAAGTTATTTATGCGGACATGCTCCTCGTATACCAGCGTACTATGAGCTAGTGAAAGATATTAAGGTCGTCTTCATAGTGATAATAATTCTCATTATCTCATTAACAAATGGTGAAGCAGCAAATCGAACGCACAGCGTTAAATTGAGCTCTGTGATTGGTTGATGTGTCACCCTGTGCGTCCAAGCGCACTGTGCGACCTCATAGGCTCGTAGTAATGTTTGTGAATACGGGCGTTAGGCTAAGAATAAGAATAAGAAATTCATTTAATTTCTAAGTACTTGATATCAGTATAAAATATGTACTTACTATTTGTAGTAAGTGCCGGCCGTGTGGTGACGGCAGAGTAGAATACATTTGTCACCAACCCCTACTCTTCCCGCGGGTGTCGTAAGAGGCGACTTAGGGACTACACATCAAACAGAGAACGGGCAGCAGCGCTCTCTGACAGACATAAATCTTTTAAACTGCGATCTCCAACCCGCCTGCCAAGCGTGGGGATTATGGCAAAACCCTCTACTATAGTGGAGGAGGCTCATAGTCCAGCAGTGGACTGTAAAGGGCTGTTGATGATTTGTAGTAAGCATGTTGTAATTGTTAAGAAGCTATGCTTAGCATGAAACTTGATTGACCCAAGGGTGGAAGAATAAAGGAACACCATCAACAAGGGAATCCAAAAATAATTTAACTAAAATAATTTATTTTTGGCTTAGTTAGCATAGTCAAAATCAATAGTTTACAAAACTTTAGAAGCCTGTCGTTTACACATCTCGTTCGGGAATTTACTGATGTACAGACAAAGTTATTGATCGTCTTAACCAAATACTATTTCTAGACTTAAATAATATTAATGATAATAGGTTAATCCAAAGTATTGAGTATTTACGCTCCTCCCGTCGCCTGCGCCTGCGGCGGTTGGCAGCCGGTCACATGACGAAGTGATCATTCCGAACTAAGCCCCGTGGGCGGTAGGACGATATCATTATGGGGCTGGCCGTGCTGTGATCAAGGTTTGATAATTATACTTTGCTTGAGGACAAATGGATCGAAAACACACGAGAACGATTGTGAACTGCGTCACTGTGACGTAAATAGTAGCTCGTATTTATCAGCTATGAAGATAATAATAATATTACAGAATAAGTAATTTTCTTCTTGTCGTGTCGACAGCAAAATTACACACACAGTCATCATCATCATCATCTCAGCCATAGGACGTCCACTGCTGAACATAGACCGCCCCCATGTTGCCCGCTTGGTAGTTGCCACAAAGTCAAAATCACACAGTGTCAGCCCAAAACCCTGCTACAATAGTAACGTTGTCAGTAGCATAAATTAATAATATGGTTTCTTTTATTGAAATCGTGTATCCCACGGGGACTACTAGCCAAGTCCTTTTACATTGGAACATGTTTAAGTCTAATCTATCTATTGTCATTCTCACTAAAATGTCTCTGGGGTGGTGGCGTAATGAGGCGGGTCGTTACATTCCCTCTAATATGGTCGAGTGAAGCGATGGCTGGTTCACTCGTCATGTCTGTGAACAGGCGCTGCTTTCGGGGACTGGTCAATCCAAGTTATTCAAATTTATGTATGCGAGTCATTTCTACTAGTATTTAAGTATCTTAATCTGTAAGTCTAGATATTAGCACGTCACTACCTTGTTTAATATACCACGCAATTTTGTAT
The DNA here is from genome assembly GCF_004193835.3 of Ostrinia furnacalis. NCBI lineage: Eukaryota > Metazoa > Arthropoda > Insecta > Lepidoptera > Crambidae > Ostrinia > Ostrinia furnacalis. Next base: position 424,744 of record NW_021133781.1, read on the forward strand.
ACCCATTCTTTTAAGATACACCATACAAGAATGCATGGTAAATTCAGTGAACTGCTCCTGAATCGAATGTACCTACTACTGCTATTTCTATTTATTTATATTAACCGGCAGACAGTGGTGACTGAGTTTGTTGCGGCGCTTCTTCTCAGCACCTGCCAAATGTTGGTCTCGAAGCGCTGGTAGGGTAAAAAGATTATGAGACATGTAGAGGCTCCTTATGAGCAAAATGGCGATTTGTAAGAACTATTTATTAGTCTAAACAAATAAAGAAATTTTGACTTTGACTATAGTGTATAATTTTCGTTAACTACAACAATGTCGTAGCTTGTAGCGAGCTACGGCTCGTAGTCAAAGCTACGGATGAGCTATGTAAGCTTGGGCGGGCGGTGTAGGCGAGTCAAACGTAGAGTTAGTTAAAAATGTAACTACAACATTGTTTTCAATTTCAATTATTGAACACTTTACCTCGTTTATTAAAATTTTAAATCACACATTTAAGTAATTGAAAATAGAATAATTAAAATGACTAAAACAATTTTCATTCAAAGTTGTCAAGCATCCATTGAAGGATTCTATCAGCAGTTTTGATTGTAAGAACAAACAATTTAAGATTCTTGTGGTTTTCTATTAAAAAAATCTTTCTACATACATTGAAGTAATATTAGTACGTAGTACATTATAACTCAATGTCTACATACGAGTAGGTATTTAACTTTCAGAATACTACAAATCCTAGAGTAGACTTAACTTTCAAGTATTTTACTTAACGAAAGAAGCTTTAACTATAGCGAAATTCGCCAATACAGTAACCCATCTGGCTTCCCCGTAGCAACGGCCGAGCAGATGTGCAGTGCGCTATAAATAGCGGCAGGAATCCGCGGTATTTTGTTGTTCGGCTATCTACCACGTGGGATCCTCGTCGCGAATGTTGACGCTTTTGGCGGGTTTGGACTTGGGGATTGGGGATTAGTAGGTAGAGGGTTTAGTGGGTAGAGGTAGTCACAGAGTTATAGGATGAGGAAGAAGGAACGTTGACACCACTTGGTATCTACAATTGAAACGCTGTGGACTGTTGTGGTGGACTCTTAATACAAATATGTATTTATCTTAGTTGGAGGGATTAAAAGGGTATTATAATTTGTTAGGATAGATAAAACATTTGATTGAGCACCACCAAAAACTAGAATTGAAATAAATACACAAAAGAGACGGTGCAATTTAAAGTGATCTAAATTGTCTCAATTTTCCAGTGTAGACAATACACTATAACTGTTTATTTTTTACTATGATTAACATCGGATATTGACCTTGTATGAAGAAAAGACTAGTTTATTTTGTATCGTTTCCCGTATTCAAATTATGTACAATTTTGTTTTTATTTTATATACAAGCAGTTGTATAATAAAATTACAGTTTAAATCTATGTAGTCAGTTTAAAAATTACACAACTAATACCGTTATCGATAAGAATATTGTAGGTCAACAAAGATGCGCTATTATAGTATGTATAGGTCTTTTTCAGGGCACTTATACAGGTCCCAAATATCACTCTACTACAACTTGTGTTGTGACGGTACAATCACGGCAGTCGTCAATAAAGTTTATTTACCAACTGGCTGGCAACTCTCATCATCAGTATTTTTACAGTCCCGATCGCTATCGCTTCTCCCACGCTACGCAACCAGTAGTGTTGTCTACGACAGACCTGTCGATATTTGTATTGAACATGTTCATTTCAGCCGAATGACGTCCACTGCTGGACAAAGGCCTCCCCTAAGGATTTCCATAACAACCGGTCCTGCGCTGGTCACATCCAGACACTTCCCGCGACCTTCACCAGATCGCGGTCCACCTAGTGGGCGGCCTGCCCAGACTACGTCTTCTAGCCCGTGTTCACCACTCGAGAACTTTTCTGCCCCAGTGGTCATCAGCTCTGCGAGCTATGAGTAATGAGTATTGCACATGACATTGCAATAAATAATATTCCGTAATAAGTGTTACATTCGATAGTTTCAGCTGTGCGATGAGAGAACATAGAGCTACGTATAGCGTTTAACAGGAGACTATAGCCTAATATTATTAGTAGGATGGTATAGTATAGAGAATCGACACAGCCCCCGGTTGGCAGCCCTGCTTGGCTTGGTGCGCTGCCCGGCGCTGTTGTCTCGTTATCTCCATCGTTATACAAAATCTTAATCTTACAAGATTCAAGATCTGTGAAATGCAATAAAGATTTGAGTATTGAGTCTATAAGTCATTCTATTGTAATATCAAAATCCGTTCAGTAGTTTCCTTAAAGGATAAACAAACACTCATCCATCCATCTATCAGGTCCGTTTTCTATCGAGGCGAACCGGAGAAGTTTTTTGAATAGGTAAACAATCAGATTTCATTATTCAGGAAATCAGGAAATCTAATTCAAAACACTTCTCCGCTCCGCTCCGCTTTGGTGGAAACCGGGTCTCAATCTGTACAAACTTTCACATTTACATTATTAGTAGGGTAGATAGCAATCGACAGCGAGCGGTTGGCAGCCCTGTTGGTGCGCTGCCCGCTATCGTGCTCTCTCCATCCGTCACAGGCCCACGCGCCGCGTGACATGTGTCATTTAGCACTGTTTTTCTTACTCATGCGCTTGTAAAAGATTTATAAACATTAACTATCTAATAATTCGATATGAAGTTTTAAGATGTCGTATTTGTAATAATAACAAATTCTCTTTATGAATCTCTGGGAAATTGCTTCTCGTATTTATCTTTTTTTTTTTTTTTTTTTATACACAACGAGGAAGCTCTTGGCCTGTATCTCACCTGATGGTAAGTGACGATCAGGCCGAAGGTGGAAGCGAGCTTCACCCGGAATCCTCAACCACGGAAGAACTGGCTATCTTACCTCTAACTGCCGGAACACAACAATGCTGTTAACACTGTTGTTATGGCGACAGACTTAGGTAAGATGGTGGTAGCTAGCCAGGCGGACTTAGAACAAGCCCTACCACCAACCAAACCGAACAGAAAAATCTGCCCCCACTGGGAATCGAACCCGGGACCTCTGCGTCTGAAGCAGGTGGTCTTACCACTAGACCACAGAGGCGGTTGAATCTTCAAATGTCATTCAATAAATGAGGTTTCTCTCAATAATTTATCCGTTTTTTCACTGTTTTTTCTCTCTGTGGTTTCTCCTGTTTTGATTGCCAGAGTGACCTTTTTATAAAATAACCAAACAGTGAAGTGTAAAGTTGGTAAAACATACTTATTGGAAGAGTTTTCCGATACACCTAGCGACACGATAAAACAAAATAGACCTTTAAAAATAGAACAACTGCGGGTACTATACTGGTATAGTAACAACTTTCTCGAAGATTAATCAAGAGAGAACGCAACGAAAGCAGTCTACTCTTGCGCAAGCATGTAACCATTGTATTTATTGCCTATAGGTAAATGTGGCTCATCTTAGTTGTTGTACCATTCCAGTCAGTTCATTGCACGTTTATTTTCCCTTCCACATTGTATCATATCAGCATCGTTGTTTATTTGCCTCGTTATTTCGGCTGTCCGTTCAGTCGATTCGCGTTCCTCTTAACAGAGTGTTGATGATTTAACGGCACTAACGGCGCGTCATAACCGTCAGTTTGACGCGTCAGCGGCTCGTTAACATTGACGATCTTTAACATCTGCGGAATTTTGCGAGCAGTAATTTGGGAGTTATACGGCTTGGCGGTTATTTTGCGGAATTGGGTCTTCGCTGTTCCTTGTGTGTAATGTTTTGGTTTCTTTTAGAATAATATGACTGACTAAGCCTTCGTTAAGATAAGTGTTGAAACTTGTTGTTAGTTAGATTCGTTCAAACTTCATACAACAGTCTCCCAAAACAGTATGTTTTGTTACTTTAGAAGTACTTAAATGTAAGATTTTTATTGTGCCTATTAAAATTTTAAATCTTACATGATTTTTTTTTCACCTGTTTTGACGTGCGACCAATATCTCCGCGACCTTTACTAGTAAACATAGCGTAAGAATGTCCAGTAGAGGCACTCGTTGCTGGGAACTTGAACGAAGAAGAAACGCAACAATGCAGCCACTTCCGACCGAAAACCAAGATCTTTCTGATTTGTCCATCATTGTGGTGCAGTTTACGATCGACAGCGTGAAATTAGCTACAACTTCAAGTTGCCATCAAGTGTGAACTGGATTTAGTTGAGAAAAGGCCACCTGGTCCTTCTGAGGGAAATCCCTTGCACGTGGGTGCTCCGCTGTCCACCATGACTTCCGAACTGGATAAGTACCTACCTAGATTTGGTTGATAATTCCACCTGGTCCTTCTGACTGTTCCACCATTGTGGTGGCATTCGCGGCGGCGCCAGTCGTTCCGCTCATTTCTCTCGCACGTAGGTACTCGTACTCCACTCTCCAAAATGAGTTTCAAACTTGATTACTTAAATGGGTTGGAAGTTCCACCTGATCCTTCTGACTTCTCCACCATTGTGGTGGCACCCGCGGCGGCGCCAGTCGTTCCGCTCATTTTCCTCGCACGTGGGTGCTCCGCTGTCCACATGACAAGCTGATGACTCTTGAAAGGGGTCAGTTTCGTGAGTAATGCGCGTAAATCAGAAATTGTAAAAAAAACAGGCTTTGCGTAAATGCACTTGCGTATGTTACGGCACGTAAAGGTATTTCTTAGAGACCGTGTCTACTTCCTACTACCATTATTCTCAGGATAAAGGGAAACAAGTTTTAGGATAGTTATTGATAAAAAGTAATTCTAAGATTATTATTAAGTAAATCTTTTTCAAATCAAAATTTTCAGTGTGTTTTTAAAGTGTTGGCTTGGCATTTTATTGCGGATTTTTGGTAATATTTTCACAGATATTGATGGTGAAAAGAGGTTTTCAGTAGTAGAGTCAAATACATTAATGGTATAAAATCAGTATTCAATAAGTTTAAAATCACTTAGATTGTATAAAATGGTATAAAATCACTTACCATCAGATGAGATACAGGCCAAGAGCTTCCTCGTTGTGGATAAAAAAAAAGTATAAAATCAGTATTATTTCAGTTTTTGTCAATGGGCAGGCTAATCTAATTAGAACCATTTTTAAGCCCTTCTAATGTAGGTAATTAAATTCTCCAAATCCCATCCACACTCAGTGACACATAATCACATGCCAATCTGCCGTGTGACAGTAATGTGTTCTGTAAATAACGCACACCTTGTTTACCTACACGATCGGAGGCGAAAATAAAAACTCATTAAGAACGGAATGCAGAAACTATTCGGGGGAGTGCACTGACTGTTTTGAGGTAGAGATTAGGTGGGTAGGTAGAGATAATCTCAGTAGGTTTAGAATGTAACTTTAGTTAAAATAAGTTCAAGTATTTTTGGTGTAATTTATCACCCATGTTTTAATGGATCATAATATTAAGTCCGATCAAACTATTTTCATTTTATGAATCACGCGGTATTTCCAGCAGTTTAGTATAAATTATGTACATTTTAACATAAAAGTTTCGTCCCTTGGTTTATGCGAGAAAGAGCAACAAACGCAGTCCTCACTAAACTTCGCGTTGGTATTGATTTGTCTCTACTTATTCCATACTGTAGTAAAGAATCCTGGGACCTATTTCCATTTTTAAGACACGGAACAATTAAGTTACATTATTAAAAGAAACTTTATATAGTTTGTAGTTAATAATATTGTGATAGTTCTAAATATACTATCATGAAAATGTAGCTAGACATTGAACTGCGAAATATGTCGCCCAGACCCGCCCAGGCCGCGCGTACGCACCGTGCGTCGCAATTTTTCTATCAAAACAAGTGTCGTGTTTCCCACTTCGGGTTACCTGTTTGTTTTCCAACATTTATTTGCGGATAACTTCGGCCGTCCATTAAAATTACTTGAGAGCATTGCCAAAAACTTGGAATGTTTTTTTAAGGTGGTTAATCTTATGTGTCAAAGCTTCGTGTAAAATTCGAAGAGGTAAAACCCTTTTTCAATGAAAATACTCAGAAAAAAAAGAAGATGAATGAATTCTTTTTTTGAAATTTTAAAATTACTCCCATGCCATGTCCTACCAAAGTCTTACCAAAGTTGAAGCTGCATAATTTTTATGGCCAAACTTTTTAGTCCGAGCCTGGCCACTAAGAATTTATTTTTGTTTTTCAACCATTTTCGATTGTCTGTTGTTTTAATTTGTGTTTGATGTACGCTCTTATTTTTGTAACGAAATCAAAATTTAATTTGATATTATTAACTGAACTATTGAGTCTTGAGGTATTTTTATAGACCACGTAGCATCAGTCCTGTTCATCTCCGCGAGTTTACGTCGAAAACAAAACACGCACGATGGCCCACCTACAGGATACTATTCGACAAGGCCTCACATACGAGCGAACATTGACTCACGCACGCATATTCTTGTGTATGATGGAAGAAAATAAAGAAAATTGTGTACTAAATACTGTGCAGTATTTAACTGCCTAAATAATAATAAAAACACAGAATGTACTTTTTTAAGTTGCCTCAAGACTGAGAGGTAAATAAGTAGTTAATATTATTCATGATAATTCATGCTAAATCATGTATTTCCTCCGCCATTTTCCGCAGTTTGGCACCTCACGTCACATCATTTTACCGAAGTCAGCCCTATAGCTTCGGCGCAGTGCCGATCACTGACGTTTGTCAACAAAATGGTGCTTGACTCTTGAGACAGGCTAAATTACACCATATTGTTAATGACATTGAGCATACATTTTTTTAAATACCTTCGCGAAGTAAAACATCTGTACGTAGTACTTATTATTATTCTGTGGTAGCATTCTGATAATAGAGCCTATACATGATGCACATGCCACCTAGAGGTTATTTCAGGTGACCGACCTCTGCTACGTTTGCTGAAACCATTCGTAAACCAGTTTACTCCATCTTTCGTCAATTTTCTAACAGATATTATGGCCGTCCAACTGTCTTTGAGCATTCTACATATTAACCTCTATAGACCTAAGTTTAACACTGTTGGTTTTGTTCCAGAGAACGCGGTAGCAGCGACGACAAAGCCCAAGAGAAGAGCGTACCTGCTGAAGAGGAAGGCGCTCACCACCGGCTTCTTCGACCAGAGCCGCACCAAGGACGCCGACAAGGATAAGGGTAAGAGTAGGCGCACACCGTTGATTTTTAGTGGGCCGATAGTTGTGCCCGATTTTAAATTGTATGAAGAATCGGCCAAATCGAATCGGCGTAGTGTGCGCACTCCCATACATGCCCAACTGCCCGACTAAACTATCGGCCGACGAGAAATCGATGGTCTGCGCCTAGGCTAAGAGAGATTGATAACACAGATAACAGCATAACACTCCTGTTAATATTCCTTGTGAGATATCACTTCTCATAATATCAAAGCGAATTAGCGAGATAAGAGGATACAAAAATACTATAAAATTGTCCTATAGGTATTGCAAAGTCACATAACGATTGAAAGCTCACTACACTAAACGAATTTAACATTGTGTTCCTAAAGATAGCACTCCTGCAACTATAACATTCTCGAACGAGTATAGTAAAATTCTAAGGCCCTATTCCCATGAGTCCTGAAGACTAAACTGAAATTTGATTTTCCATCACTTAAAACTAAAGGTGGCACGGCGATGGGAAGCTCAGTTTTAAACCATATAAAAGCTATGTAGTTTATCTTTACTTATTGTTAAAGGATATTACGCAATAAGGTTTTTATTTATTATTTGCTTATTCATGTAGATAGATAAAAACAGTAGGTACCTACTTATAAGATAACGATAAAAAGATAGAGTCATGTTAAACCCGTATGTCAAGTAATAAATTATTATTATTATTATATTGTTTCTTAATTTATTTTCTCTCCTAAGAGGCAAATTTTAGGAGCACGGGCCGAAGCCAAATGCATCCCAATTACTTTAGTTTAAGCAATATTCAAAAATTTTCTTACTATCCTGCATGTATTCAGAATGGTCGCTTTCTGTATTAATTTATAAATAGTTGGGGCTATGTCCAAGGTGCGTAGGCTAGTGTGTAGCTGTCTAGGGATGACTCCCGTGGTGGAGATTACAATTGGAACTACTAAGACTGTGGTTACACGCCATTGCGTCCTGATTTCTATTGAAAGATCTCTGTATTTAGCTAGTTTTTCTGAGTGTGTAGTTTGTAAGTTGTGCGTATTGCATACTGCTATATCAATTAAATATACGGTCTTATTAGTTTTGTCATGTAAAGTTATATCGGGTCTATTGTAGTGGATTGTTTTATCAGTAATAATGGTTCTATCCCAGTATATTTTGTAATTTTCGTTGTCTAGAACTGTGTCAGGCTGGTATTTGTAATATGGAGTTTTTTGTGAAATGAATTGGAACTTATTATTATTAATCTGTAAACCTGCGCTTTGCTATCATGCTTCAACATGTGAATATTGTGTGTAATGTTACTCTCTTAGGGCAGTGAAATATATTAAGTGGCCTCTTAAACACGTGCCAAAAGATAACGTTACCAGAATTGTGATTTTAATCGGCCGTTGCATTGCATAACGTGACGCGATGCAGGTGCAGTGATTCAGGGGTTATAAACGTTTTATATTAACAGTAAACGCACCGTAAATCACCGTGATGTATTCATCGGCGCGCGCGCAGACTTTATTAGGATTTAAATTGTTGTTGACAGAACCGCACCTTTTCCGCTGACGTCACGTTAAATGGCGGCATTCATTCACACCTCTTGAAAATTTCGACGGGTTCGTCCAGTGACTAAGTAGTTGGAAGAGCAGTCGCCCGGCAAGCGAAAGGTCATGGGTTCGATTCCCGCCTTAGAAAGTTCAATTTTTTCAAGTTATAACTCACACGTCCTCTATCTGAAAGTCTAGTGCAGGAATAGTCTTATAGATTTGTTTTCTTACACATCTTTATCAGAAAAAGTTACTTGATAATTAAGTTCAATCAAAGCTTACCTACTTAACTCTACAAAACATCTAGAGTCAAAGCAAAATAATTTTCAGGCCAAGATCTGACAAGTAACTTCAAAAATTATAATTACAAAACTATGTAGAGTTTTACGGCTAACTTCCTTGTCGTCTTATGTTAACTAATCATTTAACTATACAATACCTTTCTTAAAATATTTTCATTGAGTCCCAATCTCATTAACATCGACTATTCGAATTCAGACATCACAGAAACACAGACACAAACCACGGCTGATTTTATTACTAAGAATAAAAGAATCTAATAAATCCCATAGAATTACGATTGCAAAGCGCCCGATGGACAGATTGACGGTTAACACCACTTTTATATCGCTGCATAGAAACATAAAAGACGTCTTCGGGTTACTGTGATATAGAGAGTTAACAGAACATTAATTAATTTAAAAATAAAATTGAGACAACATTTTATTTGACACAGTTAATTTTTACTAGCAAAAAGTAGTGTAATTTATTAATGCATTCTTCAACATTAATTTTAACAACAAATTGTGAAAAAGCGGCGGAACTACAGGGACTTAATTCTTGGTATTTTTTCCAGCTTCTTAACTCCAGGCACAGAGGTTTTTTGCCTATGCCTGCCTACAGGCTCTAAACAACTTTGATTATAATTATTATTACTCCCCCAGTCGTATCCGACCTCCTAATAAAAAACAAGATACCGTCTAAAAAAATATTTTTCTTATTTTCGAAGCGAAAGCTTATTCCTCTCAGTATTATTTCTCCATACAACATCAAACACGCGGAACGCTGAAAAGCCATTAGATAAATATCTCATACCACCTTGCCAAGCTAAGCCGTCTGATCACAACACAACGGCGGAATTAATTTACTTCTAATAAACTCAATTTTCGTACGACGAGCATAGTACACGTGAACTCAGTAGGCTCCTGCTAAATAATACATTTCTAACTATAATCGCAAAGATTTTAGAAAATAGTTCGGACGGTTTCAAAACCTGAAAATGTTATAGCAATCTCGCACCATAAGGTCTAAGGAAACAACCGTCTGCTCTTTTGCCTTCTGTCCCATAAAAAAGTATGTATGCATTTAGGTTCTAAAAAATACTTTAAACTAAAAAAGACGACATTATTTTTTTATAGGATTTAATCACCTTGTCTTTGACTCTCAACTACCAATAATATAATCGACCAACCGACGATATACCAATCAAATCCTTGATATAATTCGTAAACTCAACAGTTACTCGGTAAACACTTAAAAAGACCTTCTATTACTTCCGAATTTTTCAGATTTCCTGTAAACATTTCAGTATAACTGCTCTTACCTATAAATTAAATTCAAATTCAACCTCTTTATTGATTTTAGTTTGGCGTTGCATTGTCCGAAATGTTATCTAAACTGTCAAATGTAGTAAAAGTTAGAGCACAATCAGTAGGCAGCTTACTGCTCTCTTCTCCACTGTGTTAGTGACGAGCGGGGGCGCTGAAGCGGTGCCAAGTCCCTGCTTTGATGGTACATCAACAGTCTCATCAAAAGATCGATCAGGGCTCCAGCGTTTAGACAACAGTGTACACTTACAGCTGGAGCTGGGAGCAGGAATGAGCGGGTGTGCATACTGGAGCGAGCGCGATAGCGATTGTACGAAGTATGGTGTGCCTACCATGAGTTTACGTTAGGAGTGCTCGCTAGCGACTGCGTAAAAAAATGACATTTAAATGTATGACATATTGTGCAGCGCCCCTAGCGGCTGCTTTCAAGAAATAAAATCTTCATAGAATTTTTTGACGTATTCGCTAGCGAGCTCACCTAACGTAAACTCATGGTAGGCACACTGCTTATTCCGCTATTCCCCGTTGACAATCCCCGTCAACGGGGATTAGTGAACTTTTTAGTTCATTATTCCCCATTACGTTGGAAGTTTGGATGACCAATAAAATTTACAAACGGTTAAAGTTGCATTTTCAATTAAATTAGCTTGTTTTATGATTGATATTCGTATCAGTGAAACATACAACCTTTTGTCAAAATTAAGGTGCTTTATTCGGAGTTATTCGCTTGAAGGCGAGATCAGTCAAGGTAAAGTGTAAAAAACCTTTAGGCAGATGGTATTTTTATCAATACTTATTTAATCTGCGTATTATATTTATCTGCTAACTTAGAAAACATGACATTTTGTGACATTACTATCGCTTTCTCACTATATTTTGCTCGCTATTCATGTAAGTAGGTAGATAGAGATCCTAATAATCCATGGCATGTCATACAATGTGATATGTAATTTGTTTTCCTGAACTGCTGACACATCTAAAGATTACTTTTGATACCGTAGAATGGGGTTACTTTGGCCAGTTTTGAACTTTGAAGGTCCATATCTTTGAAATTTGTGGGTGTAAAAAAATACAAAAAAAGTCTAATAATCGGTTTTTATAGTACTCTCGATTCGTGTAATAAAAAATGAAAAAATATAGCTCAATTTTGAGAAAAAAAATAAAAAGTATGTGATCAAAGCTAAAAGAAGAATGGGGTAACTTTGATACCCCCAGATTTTATTGCGTAAATAGAAAGTAATCACAATTATAATACCAATAGATTTAAAAAAAAACAAAATCTGCCAACGGGATAAATAGTTATTGACATTTTTGTCATATGGGGTAACTTTGATCTAGTAAAATTCATCAAATAATTAACTGTTTTTCGTTACTAAAATGTTGGTATTAAAATTTTAGCATTCAATCAGTATTATTTATTGATTTTACCAACGAAAAGAACTTAAAAATAGTTAAACTTTACAAAATAAAATTTAAAAAATAATTATAAAAATAATTTGTCTTAAAAAAATCAATAATATTAAATTTATGCATGAAAACAATAACAAAAGTCATATAAATTCACTTAAGTCATACAAGTTCTGCAATATCAATATAAAAAAAATTGGACACATTCAACCTTACTATCCAGAATTGCAAAAGGCTTTGGTTTTGGCAGGTAAATTAATTATTTCACTTCTTCTAATTTCTGATATATCATCGCAAAATTTCATAATTTATTGTGTAACTTAAAAAATAATTGAGATAGATTTTTTTTCTTATTTTTCCTAAAGCAGTCATGACTATGTCCACCCTGCGGCGCCGGCTTATCCTTGAATTTTGGGACACGTTGTATTCCAAAAATTTGAAACCTACGACTACCAGTGGATATTACCATTTAAAGAGGAGTATAGTCTCTGGGGATAATTTGATCATTTTTGATCAATCTCACACCATATACCCTATCAATGACACCCCGCATCAAACAAACTCAAGTCATTTCATTATCTTTGAAGTTAGAAAAACATTAAGCACTGTATGGGATAATCGATCATAGGCCACATGATGAAGTATATCTAGAAATTTCATTTTACTATCACATAAATAAGTACACATGAAGTTTTGCAACACAATTATTTAGCTATANTTTAATACCAGGTTTATTGACCTTGTACCGAAGGAATGGAAAGTATTAGAAAGTTACTGCCGCAGCAAAGGTGTTAAATGAAGGATTTTATTGTACCTATTAAAATTTTAAATCTTACATGATTTTCCACCTGTTTTGACGTGCGACCAATATCTCCGCGATCTTTACTAGTAAACATAGCGTAAGAATGTGCAGTAGAGGCACTCGTTGCTGGGAACTTGAACGAAGAAGAAATGCAACAATGCAACAATTTTGAAAACCAAGATCCTTCTGATTCGTCCATCATTGTGGTGCAGTTTTCGATCGACAGCGTGAAATTAGCTACAACTTCAAGTTGCCATCAAGTTTGAACTGGATTTAGCTGAGAAAAGGCCCCCGATCCTTCTGTTTGGTCCACCAACGTAGACCGGCATTCGCGGCGGCGCCAGTGGTTTCACTCATTTCCATCGCACGTAGATGCTCCGCTCTCCAACATGACTTTCGAACTGGATAAGTACTTAGATTTGGTTGATAATTCCACCTGATCCTTCTGACTGTTCCACCATTATAGTGGCATTCGCAGCGGCGCCAGTCGTTCCGCTCATTTCCCTTGCACGTGGGTTCTCCGCTTTCCACCATAACTCCCGAACTGGAAAAGTAGATTTGGTTGGTAATTCCACCTGGTCCTTCTGACTGTTCCACCATTATGGTGGCACCCGCGGCGGCGCCAGTCGTTCCGCTCATTTCCCTTGCACGTGGGTTCTCCGCTTTCCACCATAACTCCCGAACTGGAAAAGTAGATTTGGTTGGTAATTCCACCTGATCCTTCTGACTGTTCCACCATTGTGGTGGCACCCGCGGCGGCGCCAGTCGTTCCGTTCATTTCCCTCGCACGTGGGTGCTCCGCTTTCCACCATGACTTCCGAAGTCTAAAAGTACCTACATTTGGTTGACAATTCCACCTGGTCCTTCTGACTTCTCCACCATTGTGGTGGCATCTACGGCGGCGCCAGTCGATCCACTCATTTCCCTCGCACGTGGTTGCTCCGCTCTCCACCATGACTTCCGAAGTCTAAAAGTACCTACATTTGGTTGACAATTCCACCTGGTCCTTCTGACTGTTCCACCATTGTGGTGGCATCCACGGCGGCGCCAGTCGTTCCGCTCATTTCCCTAGCACGTGGGTGCTCCGCTGTCCACATGACTCGCTGATGACTCTTGAAAGGGGTCAGTTTCGTGAGTAATGCGCGTAAATCAGAAATTGTAAAAAAAACAGGCTTTGCGTAAATGCACCTGCGTTTGTTATGGCACGTAAAGGTATTTCTTAGAGACCGTGTCTACTTCCTACTACCATTATTTTCAGGATAAAGGGAAACCAGTTTTAGGATAGTTATTGATAAAAAGTAATTCTAAGATTCTTCTTCAAATCAAAATTTTCAGTGTGTGTTTAAATTGTTGGCTTGGCATTTTATTGCGGATTGTTGGTAAGATTTTCACAGATATTTATGGTGAAAAGAGGTTTTCAGTAGTAGAGTCAAATTTATTAATGGTATAAAATCAGTATTCAATAAGTATAAAATCACTTATATTGTATAAAATGGTATAAAATCACTTACCATCAGGTGAGATACAGGCCAAGAGCTTCCTCGTTGTGGATAAAAAAAAAGTATAAAATCAGTTATTTTAGTTTTTGTCAATGGGCAGGCTAATCTAATTAGAACCATTTTTCAAGCCCTTCTAATGTAGGTAATTAAATTCTCCAAATCCCATCCACACAGTGACACATAATCACATGCCAATCTGCCGTGTGACAGTAATGTGTTCTGTAAATAACGCACACCTTGTTTACCTACACGATCGGAGGCGAAAATAAAAACTCATTAAGAACGGAATGCAGAAACTATTCGGGGGAGTGCACTGACTGTGTTGAGATGGAGATTAAGTGGGTAGGTAGATATAATCTCAGTAGGTTTAGAATGTAACTTCTGTTAAAATAAGTTCAAGTCTTTTTGGTGTAATTTATCACCCATGTTTTAATGGACCTCATAATATTAAGTCCGATCAAACTATTTTCATTTTATGAATCACGCGGTATTTCCAGCAGTTTAGTATAAATTATGTACATTTTAACATAAAAGTTTCGTCTCTTGGTTTATGCGAGAAAGAGCAACAAACGCAGTCCTCACTAAACTTCGCGTTGGTATTGATTTGTCTCTACTTATTCCATACTCTAGCAAAGAATCCTGGGACCTATTTCCATTTTTAAGACACGGAACAATTAGGTTACATTATTAAAAGAAAGATTATAGTTTGTAGTTAATAATATTCTGATAGTTCTAAATATACTATCATGAAAATGTAGCTAGACATTGAACTGCGAAATATGTCGCCCAGACCCGCCCAGGCCGCGCGTACGCACCGTGCGTCGCAATTTTTCTATCAAAACAAGTGTCGTGTTTCCCACTTCGGGTTACCTGTTTGTTTTCCAACATTTATTTGCGGATAACTTCGGCCGTCCATTAAAATTACTTGAGAGCATTGCCAAAAACTTGGAATGTTTTTTTAAGGTGGTTAATCTTATGTGTCAAAGCTTCGTGTAAAATTCGAAGAGGTAAAACCCTTTTTCAATGAAAATACTCAGAAAAAAAAGAAGATGAATGAATTCTTTTTTTGAAATTTTAAAATTACTCCCATGCCATGTCCTACCAAAGTCTTACCAAAGTTGAAGCTGCATAATTTTTATGGCCAAACTTTTTAGTCCGAGCCTGGCCACTAAGAATTTATTTTTGTTTTTCAACCATTTTCGATTGTCTGTTGTTTTAATTTGTGTTTGATGTACGCTCTTATTTTTGTAACGAAATCAAAATTTAATTTGATATTATTAACTGAACTATTGAGTCTTGAGGTATTTTTATAGACCACGTAGCATCAGTCCTGTTCATCTCCGCGAGTTTACGTCGAAAACAAAACACGCACGATGGCCCACCTACAGGATACTATTCGACAAGGCCTCACATACGAGCGAACATTGACTCACGCACGCATATTCTTGTGTATGATGGAAGAAAATAAAGAAAATTGTGTACTAAATACTGTGCAGTATTTAACTGCCTAAATAATAATAAAAACACAGAATGTACTTTTTTAAGTTGCCTCAAGACNTGGTATTTTTTCCAGCTTCTTAACTCCAGGCACAGAGGTTTTTTGCGAATGCCTGTCTACAGGCTCTAACCAACTTTGATTATAATTATTACTCCCCCAGTCGTATTCGACCTCCTAATAAAAAACAAGATACCGTCTAAAAAAATGTTTTTCTTATTTTCGAAGCGAAAGCTTATTCCTCTCAGTATTATTTCTCCATACAACATCAAACACGCGAAACGCTGAAAAGCCATTAGATAAATATCTCATACCACCTTGCCAAGCTAAGCCGTCTGATCACAACACAACGGCGGAATTAATTTACTTCTAATAAACTCAATTTTCGTACGACGAGCATAGTACACGTGAACTCAGTAGGCTCATCCTAAATAATTCCTTTCTACTACAAGTCGCAAAGATTTTTGAAAATGGTTCGGACGGTTTCAAAACCTGACAATGTCATCAATTTCGCACCATAAGGTCTAAGGAAACAACCGTCTGCTCGTTTGCCTTCTGTCCCATAAAAAAGTAGGTATACATTAGGTTCTAATACTTTAAACTGAAAAAGACGCCATTTTTTTTATAGGACCACCTTGTCTTTGACTCTCAACTACCAATAATCAACCAACCGACGTTATACCAATCAAATCCTTGATATAATTCTTAAACTCAACAGTTACTCGGTAAACACTTAAAAAGACCTTCTATTACTTCCGACTTTTCCAGATTTCCTGTAAACATTTCAGAATATTCGTTGCTCTGAAGTTATGCCCATAACTGCCCTTACCTATAAATTAAATTCAAATTCAACCTCTTTATTGATTTTAGTTTGGCGTTGCATTCCCCCAAATGTTATCTAAACTGTCAAATGTAGTAAAAGTTATATCACAATCAGTAGGCAGCTTACTGCTCTCTTCTTCACTGTGTTAGTCACGAGCGGGGCGCTGAAGCGGTGCCAAGTCCCTGCTTTGATGGTACATCAACAGTCTCATCAAAAGATCGATCAGGGTTCCAGCGTTTAGACAACAGTGTACACTTACAGCTGGAGCTGGGAGCAGGAATGAGCGGGTGTGCATACTGGAGCGAGCGCGATAGCGATTACGAAGTTTGGATGACCAACTTACAAACGGTCAATGTTGTTCGTTCGTTTCAACCGAATGACGTCCACTGCTGGACAAAAGCCTCCCCCTTGTTTTATGATTGATATCCGTATCGGCGAAACACAACCAATTTTTTAGCAATTTGTATTGTCAATTATGTTGCCTTATTCGCCTGAAGTTTTTATCTGCGGGATTCCTCTAAGGCGAGATCAGTCAAGGGGATGTATTTCCCTAAATACCTCTAGGTAGATTCTTAAATACCTCTAGGTAGATGGTATTTTTATCAATATTCATTTAATCATCTTCATCTGCTAGACTCTAGCTAGGCTAGCTGGCTAGAGGAGGAGGAAGAGGCTTACTAAGAACATTACTATCACTATATTCTACTCGCTTATCATGTAAGTGGGCAGGTACAGATAATATCATCCATATAGTGTCATACATGATGTGTTTTTGCACAGGTTTTTTGCCTACCTGAACTCTCGTTTGTACGCTCTACATGCAGAAACTACTTTTTATATTACAATACAAAGACAAACCTAATTGTCATTGAAATCCCTCACACAGCCTATAACTTCTAAAGTTACCTCAGCATGCCAGTTTCTGCAATGTGAACGCGGCCTTTGCTGTATACATAGACGATTATAAACGATTTTCGGGAAGTCGAGACACCGTCTGGTGATGGAGGCAATTCTGTTAGCGTCTGTGATTATGTCTGCAGTTGTTGCCGATGCGATCATCGCTTCGAAGAGCCAACCTTGTTTGAGGTCAGACGTGGCAGTTTCGACTATTATTCTTCTTCTTTCTTTGCCTGGCCCATTCCCATTTTATTTCGCAGTTTCGACTAAAATATTATTGTCGAGTGGTAATAGAGGGATTTGGTAGTTGGGCTCCTGAATCAAATTTCTTAATTAGGTAGTAACGACAACATTGAGCTGCACCACCTAACTTTAACCGTAACTATCATGATCTGGGGTCTTTTGTATAGAGATTGACAGATTTTTGACACTATAGTTTTTTTAAGTAAGATAGTGCAACCCAGCCTTAGAAGCCTTTCAATTCGCTCAATGCTAAATCTTTCTTTTTAGATATGCTTAGGCATCGTTAATAGTTTTAAGTTACGATAATTTACTCGTAAGTAGGTACAC
The DNA here is from genome assembly GCF_004193835.3 of Ostrinia furnacalis. Classification (NCBI taxonomy): domain Eukaryota; kingdom Metazoa; phylum Arthropoda; class Insecta; order Lepidoptera; family Crambidae; genus Ostrinia; species Ostrinia furnacalis. Next base: position 442,531 of record NW_021133781.1, read on the forward strand.
ACTATTTATCAACTGTCGGATATTTATTTTTATTGGCAGGATCCATAATTTTATTATAATCCGATGTTATAAGTAAGATAATTTTATCCAATATCATGGCAAGGCCGCGGGCGCAGCTTATTATTAGAACTCGAAATATTTGAGTATACGTTTTAAAATTTGAAAACGCGATCTTTTACGAGTGCCCCAAAGTCAAAGGAGTAATTTTGCAAACAATTATTCATTACGCCTACGCAGAGCCGTGGTATCAAAATAGTGCTTATCATTTCGTCTGGCTGTTTGTAAGAGTTTGCGTCAAATAACAAGATTGTTGTTATTTAGTAAAGTGAAATTTTCATAATTTATTATCATGACTACAGGGTAGGTTCACGTAAATAACTTACAGTAAAAGATTCGTAGTACCTACCTACTAAAATATTTATTAGTGATTTTAAATGTCGAGTGTTTTTCTTTGCTAATGTCAACAAAATGGTCTTCAAATTATTCCAAAATTCAAATTACCAGAAACTTTTCTTTATGGTTGAAACCATTAAGGTCACCCTGTATTTTCAGGCTCTGAAACCCCCAAATCTTGTCTTGAAAATTCTGAGGCTCATTATTTTAATAAGAAAATTGTGAATAATTACCTAGTTTTGTTTTAGATGAAAATTAAAAATAACAGTTTGAGCGCCACCAAGCCCACCATTGCTTACTTACTAGTGCCCGTACAATAGTGATGGGAAAACAAAAGTATCTTAACTATTATTATTAACTTTTAACAATGTATTCGTAGTCAAATTCTACAGCCAGTTACGTTACCATTTTTAGATTGTGGTATGATAAGTAGGTTGTCTATGATTGTTTTGAGTGTGCTCTAGGATACATCAAACAATGGTTTTTTTTTATGTCACAGGAGGCAAAAATTAGAAGAATATTAGACAATGAAGTCGCAATGTCCTAATCAGACTCAGAACCACTAGATCCACAAATCCGATCAACCGCAGATCTTTTTAAAGAGTTCGAAAGTAACCACGTCTTTTTCTTAAGAGTCCAACACTAACCACGTGTGATTAATAGCTGGTATTCCAGTCGTAACTCCTCACCGCACGTAAAAACAAATGGCCGCGGTCCGATGGCGGCGTTTCATCGCGGCAATATCGTGCGGTAAACACTCGCGGTGGGTGGCTGACTGATTGTGGCCTCTATCTGGGTTTAACCTCAATAAGGGCCTTGGAGAGACCAGAAAAAGTGTACAACGGGCGTTCCCTTAGGCCAGACACACACTATTAGAGTAGGCGCACTCCGTTGATTTTTAATTGGCCGATAGTTGTGCCCGATTTTAAATTGTATGAAGAATCGGCCAAATCGAATCGGCGTAGTGTGCGCACTCTCATACATGCCCATACTGATCAACTGCCCGACTAAACTATCGGCCGACGAAAAATCAACGGTGTGCGCCTACTCTTAGTATTGCGGTGCATATAGGAAGTTCATCAGTCGTATTCGATGACTACGGGATGCAGCTACGACTAATGACAAGGCACAGGACACTGAATAACTTTTCATTTAGTCCACTTCAGGAGCATGACTCCCTTTTGCATACAATCCTCACGCTGGTTGGCCAGATAGGTTGGTGGAAAGACCTTATGTTCGCTTATTTATCCCATATTATGTTATCTTTTATTGAACTGAATCCAAAGTACCCCAAACCTAGCTTTTTCCTTGAAAACGAGTTAGTTTATTGTATACCTATCTCTTCTATAGATATAACATTGTACCTTTTTACTGACTTAGGTATATCGTTATTAAAATGCTCTTTAACAGATATCTGGGGGCACGGCAGTGCCCCCACCAAGTCGAGCAAAAAAGCGGCACGGCCGTACCATCCTTTTCTCGAAGCAATTCAGGCCATTTTCGACCGCCTNAAAATCTGCCTCACCTTTCGTGCACTGACTATCTATCTAGGTTTTATTAATCTAAGGGGATAATCGATCATAGGCCACATGATGAAGTATATCTAGAAATTTCATTTTACTATCACATAAATAAGTACACATGAAGTTTTGCAACACAATTATTTAGCTATAAATAGAGAATAACATTATATCAACCTTTTTTTAATTAAAATAATAGGCGAATTTCCCGCGTGTTCTCAAAAAAGGAATTGACAGTTCTTCAGTGTTACTAATCTAAAAAAAAAAAACTACCAAATTGCGTTTCGTTTTACGCAATTCGTGATTTTATACAAAATGGAAGTTCCGATCAAAGTCATCCCGTGATTCAAAGTAACCCCATTCTACTGTACTTACAAAAACTTGTCATTGTTAACCCAGATTGGAGCATCTAACTTCTAAAGCTACCTCAGCATGCCAGTTTCTGCAATGTGAACGCGGCCTTTGCTGTATACATAGACGATTATAAACGATTTTCGGGAAGTCGAGACACCGTCTGGTGATGGAGGCAATTCTGTTAGCGTCTGTGATTATGTCTGCAGTTGTTGCCGATGCGATCATCGCTTCGAAGAGCCAACCTTGTTTGAGGTCAGACGTGGCAGTTTCGACTATTATTCTTCTTCTTTCTTTGCCTGGCCCATTCCCATTTTATTTCGCAGTTTCGACTATTATTGTCGCGTGGTATTAAAGGGATTTGGTAGTTGGACTCCTGAATCAAAGGTTCTATTTCAAAATTTCTGTGCCTTAATTAGGTAGTAACGACAACATTGAGCTGCACCACCTAACTTTAACCGTAACTCTCACGATATTGGGTCTTTTGTATAGAGATTGACAGATTTTTGACACTTGTTATAGTTTATGTAAGATGGTGCAACCCAGCCTTAGAAGCCTTTCAATTCGCTCAATGCTGAATCCTTCTTTTTAGATATGTTTAGGCATCGTTAATAGTTTTAAGTTACGATAATTTACTCGTAAGTAGGTACACACTATTTATCAACTATCGGATTTTATTGGCAGGATTCACAATTTTATTATAATCCGATGTTATAAGTACGATAATTTTTATCCAATATCATGGCAAGGCCGCGGGCGCAGCTTATTATTAGAACTCGAAATATTTGAGTATACGTTTTAAAATTTGAAAACGAGATCTTTTACGAGTGCCCCAAAGTCAAAGGAGTAATTTTGCAAACAATTATTCATTACGCCCACGCAGAGCCGCGGTATCAAAATAGTGCTTATCATTTCGTCTGGCTGTTTGTAAGAGTTTGCGTCAAATAACAAGATTGTTGTTATTTAGTGAATAAAATTGTCATAATTTATTATCATGACTACAGGGTAGGTTCACGTAAATTGAACTTACAGTAAAAGATTCGTAGTACTAAAATATTTATTACTGATTTTGGATTTCGAGTGTTTTTCATTGCTAATGTCAACATAATGGTCTTCAAATTATTCCAAAATTCTAATTAGGTACCAGAAACTTTTCTTTATAGGTTCAAACCATTAATTAAGGTCACCCTGTATTTTCAGTGGGCTGAGTGTGAGTTTAAAAAATGTATGAAAATTTTAGTTTTTGAACGTTTCCCGCTAGGGGCGCTGTACAATCCGTCATACATTTAATGTCATTTTTTGACGCGCTCGCTAGTGAGCGCGTTAGATGTAAACTCGCACTAGGCCCTCTGGTTCTGAAACTCTAATCTAGTCTTGAAAAGAATTTATTGTACTTAGAATTTGTACTTACATTATTAAAATAATTTAGATTAAGCTTAATTAATTAATATTATGTATAATGTTGCAATGCCCTCACAGGGCTCATGTTCTGGGACTATTTTATTTTTAATACCTTGTTTGTAGGTACCACATGAAGCAATAAAGATATTATGATTATGATTATGAAATTCTGAGGCTCATTATTTTAAAAAGAAAACTGTGAATAATTACCTAGTTTTGTTTTAGATGAAAATTAAAAATAACAGTTTTAACGCCACCATTGCTTACTCGTTCCCCAAAATAGGGATGGGAAAACAAAAATATCTTAAATATGTATTATTAGTAACTTATAACATGTTTTCGTAGTCAAATTTTAAAGCCAGCTAGTTACCATCTTTAGATTGTGGTATGATAAGTAGGTTATCCATGATTATTTTGAGTGTGCTTTAAGAAACATCAAACAATGGTTAGCTAGAAGAATATGACTATGAATTTGCAATGCCCGAATCAACCTCTGAACCACTAGGTCCACAGCCAGCCAACCGTAGATCTTTCTACGCAAAAGAGTCCAAAACTAACCACGTCTTTTTCTAAAGAGTCCAACACTAACCACGTGTGATTAATAGCTGGTATTCCAGTCGTAACTCCTCACCGCACGTAAAAACAAATGGCCGCGGTCCGATGGCGGCGTTTCATCGCGGCAATATCGTGCGGTAAACACTCGCGGTGGGTGGCTGACTGATTGTGGCCTCTATCTGGGTTTAACCTCAATAAGGACCTTGTAGAGACCAGAAAAAGTGTACAGCGGGCGTTCCCTTAGGCCAGACACACACTATTATTATTGCGGTGCATCGGAAGTTCATCAGTCGTATTCGATGACTAAGGGATGCAGCTACGACTAATGACAAGGCTCAGGACACTGAATAGCTTATAATTTAGTCCACTACAGGAGCATGACTCCCTTTTGCATACAATCCTCACGCTGGTTGGCCAGATAGGTTGATAGAAAGACCTTATGTTCGCTTATTTATCCCATATTATGTTATCATTTATTGAACTGAATCCAAAGTACCCCAAACCTAGCTTTTTCCTTGAAAACGAGTTAGTTTATTGTATACCTATCTCTTCTATAGATATAACATTGTACCTATTTACTGACTTAGGTATATCGTTATTAAAATGCTCTTTAACAGATATAGAATTTACTGCACAGTACACCGACAACTGCAAAACCAGTCTATCTATGATTAAACTTTGTTGCCATGATATCATCTACGAAATATTAAAATACGATTGTTAAATAAAACTCGCACGACGCAGTCTCGTTTGTTTACACTGTTCGATATAAATTTACAAAGTTTCAGTTTTATATTGAACGCGAGCCAATTTTGAGTGGCTGTATCGGCTTTTCCTTATCATCTGGTTTGTTGTCTTGTAGATAATTTTGTTAGTAGGCTAAGGTTGGAAAAAATACATTTAGCGAATTTTCACGTGATAGGATTTTCCCTGTTTATAAGTAATTTAAAATAATAGAGACAGTCTTGTAACATCCCGCGTAGAATATTTAGATTTACTTATATCATGAATCATTAACAATAAAGATTCTTCATGATTTCTATCAATGAAATTCAGCTCGTTTTTAAAATAAAAAGTAGGTAGGTACTTTGATTTCTTTTAGCGATATACTTATAAGTCTCCCCTATTAATTATGTCTGAATAAACTCAGAACAAATGATAAATAATTGGGCATTTCCTTATCCAAAAGGAAATGATTCTATTCAGGAAGAAATGATTCTACTGTACTACTACTACTATTTAACAAATAGACATTCCTCAACTTGCCTTTATTCATGCTCTTAAATGAACGACTGAACCACGAGGTATTCGGACTCAAAATGGGGCAAAGACTATGACTGAGCGTACTCGTATATTCCACAGCTATTCAAGATTGTTTCAAGTCTGAATTAACCTGCTCTACCTGAATAGAAGTCAGCAGTCTTATTAACGACTTACAACTCATGCTTAACGGTATCTCCATTATCAGTTGATCACTTCAATCTTGCGTCACGCGAAATGAAATCAAACGTGCGCACGCAGTCTAAAAGCATCCCACCTTTACTCCATTGTGCGTGCTGGGAATAGCGCGCTCGGAATAGCCCGACCTTTATACAAACTGAGATTTCTAAACGTGGCTCATCTCAGCATATACTTAGTGTTGCTAGGCCATAGTATGTTAGGCTCGAGGAGGTGCTATAGCGTCCACTAGTGCTACACTAGGGTTAAGAAGAGAGACCTGCGGGTTTCTTATAATAAGAAACCCGCAATGCAAACCAATTGTCAGGTCTAAAGTTTGTGTTCTTTAAGAGGTAGTGTATTAGAGTTATGGATTATCTTATTAATTCCCTAATTACTTACAATGATGTCTTTGAGCCTGCCTCCCCTACCCTTTTTGCCTTGTAGCCAGCATATCGTCCATTTGCCTGTGATAAATCAGAGAGGGTCGTACCCCTGCAGTGGAGGCTACGAGGGCTGCACTAAAAGTATCGGGAATGGAATATTTCNTACCAAGTCCAGGCCAGGAAATCTTTAACGTTTTACATAAATATATTGACTTGGCCATCGCATGAAAACACGTGAAAATTAAATTATTTAGTGCGATGGCCAAGTCAATAATTTATGTAAAACGTTGAAGATTTCCTGGCCTGGACTTGGTATTACATGGATCTCACAACTTTTTACCGTAGAACAACTGAGTTGCGAGACTTGGTTTTTTTGACAAGTATTGTTTTTGATGGGATAGAATTTACTGCACAGTACACCGACAACTGCAAAACCAGTCTCTCTATGATTAAACTTTGTTGCCATGATATCATCTATGAAATATTAAAATACGATTGTTAAATAAAACTCGCACGACGCAGTCTCGTTTGTTTACACTGTTCGATATAAATTTACAAAGTTTCAGTTTTATATTGAACGCGAGCCAATTTTGAGTGGCTGATTCGGCTTTTCCTTATCATCTGGTTTGTTGTCTTGTAGATAATTTTGTTAGTAGGCTAAGGTTGGAAAAATACATTTAGCGAATTTTCACGTGAAAGGATTTTCCCTGTTTATAAGTAATTTAAAATAATAGAGACAGTCTTGAACTTCCTATCGACAATAATGAATTATAGTAAGAATGTAAGAATGATTCTTCATCATATCTCTCATCTTTTGATTTCAGCTCGGTTTATAAAAATACTTGGGAGTTCTTTTAGCGATGTAATAATTTAGTTAAAATTCAAAAATGTCTGTGTAATCTCAGCACAAATGGTAATAATTAGGCATTTCCCTTATCCAAGACACATCCTAGAAATTATTATGGCGATAGTATTAAACAAATAGACATTCCATAACTTGCCTATACTCACGCCCTTAAATGAACGACTGAACCACGAGGTGTTTGGACTCAAAATGGGGCAAAGACTATGACTGAGCGTACTCGTATATTCCACAGCTATTCAAGATTGTTTCAAGTCTGAATTAACCTGCTCTACCTGAACAGAAGTCAGCAGTCTTATTAATGACTTACAGCTCATGCTTAACGGTATCTCCATTATCAGTTGATCACTTCAATCTTGCGTCACGCGAAATGAAATCAAACGTGCGCACGCAGTCTAAAAGCATCCCACCTTTACTCCATTGTGCGTGCTGGGAATAGAGCGCTCGGAATAGCCCGACCTTTATACAAACTGAGATTTCTAAACGTGGCTCATCTCAGCATATACTTAGTGTTGCTATGCCATAGTATGTTAGGCTCGATGTGCCATAGTAGCGTCCACTAGTGCTACACTAGGGTTAAGAAGAGAGACCTTATAATAAGAAACCCGCAATGCAAACCAATTGTCAGGTCTAAAGTTTGTGTTCTTTAAGAAGTAGTGTATTAGAGTTATGGATTATCTGATTAATTCCCTAATTACTTACAATGATGTCTTTGAGCCTGCCTTCCCTACCCTTCTTGCCTTGTAGCCAGCATATCGTCCATTTGCCTCTGATAAATCAGAGAGGGCCGTACTCCTGCAGTGGAGGCTAAATGATGATGTGCTTATTTTGATGGGATTCCCCAGTCCTGGCCAGCATGAGGAGTGCAAGTTAAATCCTCACTTTTCCTTTGGCAAAGAAAGGCTAATGCCCGTTTTCAATATCAATCCCTAATTTTTAAGTGACCCCTATGAAAACAAAATTCCTGTTATGTGTTACCATAGGGGTCACTTAAAAATTAGGGGTTGATGGTGAAAACGAGCATAAATGACAGTATTGCCACAGAATAATAATAATTATAGTATTGCCTTTAGTAGAGACTAAATGGCCCGGAACTATTGCCACCTCTCGTTTCTACCGCTGCAACTCCTGTGTAGCCAGGATCTGCAGCTAAAGACTAAATGGCCTGATATGACGATTCCCTTCTTCCAGAGTCGACCGGTGGCAGCGTGTTCGGCGTGCCGCTCGCGCAGTGCGTGGAAACGGAGCGGGCGCTGCGGCGGCAACAGCACGGCGGCTCCCGCGCCTCGCTGGCATCGCTGGGCGCGCTCGAGAAGGGCGACGATGTGAGTGCAAAATAACACCTATCATATCTACATTCTTCTACAACCACACCTGTACTCTAAGTCTGAACCATCTCAGAATTCCCACCTAACTGACAAGAAGAAGATCTACAGTCTGTACACGGTGACGATCTTAGTCCAACAATGTCGGGGTTGAACTGGCCGATTCGAGATCCGAAGAACGCTGGTTCGAACCTCGCCTCTTTTCCTCTTGGACACTTTTGAGTACCAACGTGGCAAAAGCGCGAGTAGTAAAGGGTGCGAAACAACGAATGCTCGATGTTCTATTACAAGTCTATACCCACGTTAAAGATTGGGATTGCGAAATGTGTGTTCTGTTTCAAAACTTAACTAAGCTGACGAAACAGTCCTTTTTTGATCTTCATTAGGTTTATGTAAGTAGATGTGCCTTGCTACTACTAAACTTTAGAATTACTAAAATGTGGTAATTTTGCGATTTGCAAATGGATAGATTGATAAAATAGAGATGCTCCAGAGCATTACTTAATAGCTCATAATATGAAGTTCATAGCGTAGACTCCGATTTTTGATAAGAAGTACTAGATCCCCTCTTATCTATTTAAAAGTTGAAATACGAAGCTGTGACTCATCGAAAGTTTGCGCGTAACAATACGGCTGAAATTCAACAATGTGTCCCACAAACAAACTGAAATATAATTAATTTCCGCAATTAATCCGCCGTTTCGAGCGATTTGCCGTGATTTATCAAGTGCACGCGTAGACAAGCGTCACGGCGCTCCTAAAATAAATTCGCTATCAATAGAGGTTTTGATGAATCGAAATCTTTTGCTGTGTCAATTGTATCCATTTATCAGCTATTTTTTTCTGTAACTAGTGTTGTTGGGGGAATGGACCAGTTTTTCTAGATCTCTCGAGCTGATTTTAAAAATTGCATTGCAATATTGGTGTAGAGTTATTTACAGAGCCATTTATTTGTTTGTATGAGTTGTTGTCAAGATTGTTTTTCATAACTAATTAGATTTTTTAATTTGAATTCTATAACAGCCTCCATGTGCAGTATTTATCCTCGAAGAAATGTCTATAATTAAAATAAAATAAAATAAAGACTTCTGCTTGACCCTCGGCGATATTTAGAAATCTCGAAACAAGGGATCAGCATCATCTTCAGTGATCATTGACCCCCCATTAGGGAATCCCTAATAATTTAGTTTGGGTCGAGCTTGAAAGCTTCCAAACTGGAAACCATCACGAAATTATTTAGCAGGGGTACTCTAATTCGTGAATAAAGCTCGTCTATCTATCCAACGGTATTTTTTCTAGTCCCACACTCACAAAAAAGTTGATGCAATAGCGAAAACTAGAAAATATTTCTAGTTGCAGCGGGTCTCGTGTAGCTGGTCGCGCGATGCGAGAGTTTGGCATTCGGCATTTGAGCAGTCAGAAATAGTTCGCGCTGTCGGCCAAGAGTTGACGTGGCGCGCACCTGGGTCTGTCCACCAGGGGGCGTTGGTACCCTGGCTGAAGGGGACTTGGGGTATCCCTGTATGAGGACAGTGTAGTAAATTAATTTGATGATGTGGAAGGCATATTAAGCTGTAGATCTGATGAAGCCTTTCTGACTCTCATGGTTGCTCACCATGTTACTGATCACACGAAGATTAAGCAGTCTGGTGATAATGATCTCTTGTATTAATGAAAATTGGTTAATATTATGTACAGTTTATATTCAAGAGCATGTAAAATAATTTTAACTTTCACTGTAGCTACTGATCACACGAAGCTGTAGCTGTCTGGTAATAATGATCTCTTAAGGACATTGGTCAGTACAGATTATGTATGTAGAGTTTTTAGACAAAAGCATGTAAAATCACTTAATTTTTACAATCTATCATCGTGATAGGCATTATTTACTTAAGTTTATCACAGATTTTATGTAATCAGTCAATCAGTGAGGCTTTTAGGTGATTTCCAAAGATAATCAGAATTTTGAAGGTTTAATCACAAAGCTTTTTATATGTCCAGACAAATCCTTCTAGTTAAGTTTTATTTAGTAACAACTCATACCCGCTGAAAACTACTCTGAAAAAGTAATGACATACCCCCCAAACAATGTTGCCAGCGAAAAGTAAAACATTCTTGTTTACGCGCCGCTTCCTGCGCGAGCGCAGCGGTTGCATTGGTTATTTTGTTGTTGTCACGTGCGTTAAATGGCGGGCGATGATGAAATTGTAAATCGCTGAGTATTTCTCAGCCGTGTAAACTAAGATTAGGTGCTATGTTTAGTGACACTAACTAATTTGTTTCTAACTGAAACTAACGTTCTTCCTGAAAGCCAATCACTTGATTATGTCTTATTAATTTAGTCGTAAATTACTGCAAACTGTATTATTGTTTTAGTTAAAAAGTGTTAAGTACAGTAACGCAACTGAAAACAATGTAGCCGTCCCACTGCAGGGCACAAGCTTTTACCTTTTGCCGTTGTGATGTGGCTAGAATGAAGTATGTGTTAATCAGCACCAGCCAATATGTTGTCCCAAGGAAGAGGTGGTAGAGCAAGCTAATTGAGATGTGACATGATATGCATGCTCTGAAAAGGGCTTAATACGAGTAGTAGTACCCATAGGAATTATTATAATCTACAATATACGACCCAGACTAGACGCACCTTAGACGTCTCAAATGACCACGTGGGTGCGCGGGCGCATCGTTTCGTTTGACAGCCATCAGCGAGTCAATAAAACTGAGTGATGGTGCTCATGTGATGTATTAGAGTAAGGTGAATGGATGCAACAAATGCTTTTGTTGTTGTATGACATTGACTAACCAGTGGCTACCTTAGGTTCTTATGCGGGTACTCCGTTGCTATGGTTGCCTATTATAGTTTTAACAACAGCTGGCATGAATCTAAGAAATAACAAACCATGAGCTGCATTTTAATGCTTCTTATTACCTACATTCTTATTTATTCAAGGATAGTACACAGCACAATATCAATATCATTATCTTATTACCTTCCTTCTCTGATACCTTACCACACTTTCTATACGAGCTGTCAAAACGTAACTCTACCATTATCCATAGCATACTTATTTCAAGTGGGATTGCTGCAGAAATCTCCATTGCAACTCTTCAGCTCTCTGAAACACACGGCTGAACCATTTAAGAACCTAGTAAGGGACATGTTTTCAGATTTTCGTTTTTTATCATAAAGCTACATAATATTAAGGTACCTACCGAATACAAAGACAGAAATTGCGATCAAACAACTAGAAGCCTAAAAGGCAAGGGACTCCAAACCTAGTAACTACACCACAAACCCAATTTGACCATTTTAAAAAACTAGTAAGTAACATAAACCATTTCGAAACCTAGTAAGTGCATGAACATACTAGGTTTTATAATGGTCAATGTGCCTTACTGGGAAATGAAAATACGTGTCCACCCCCCTACCGACCATCACAAACCTAGCATCACTGGCAACACACACTGATCAAAGACTTTTGTCTTGAGACACTGCGGTATTTCGGACGTGAGAATATCGCGAAGCTTCCCGAACGCTGCCCAGCCGAGTTGGATTCGACGATTGACCTCTTTCTCGAAGTTGGACCTACCTAACTGGACTGTTTGTGCCAGCTATACATAATTGTCAACAACTTCGAGTAAAGTGTCTCCAACCTTCAGAGGAGTGGGTACAACACGGGCATTTGACATGATTTTTATCTTGTCCATGTTCATTTTAAGACCCACTTGTTGAGAGGCTCTACTGAGGCCATCGAGCATTGTGCTTAGATCCTCTACGGTCTCAGCCATGACTACGATATCGTTCGCGAAACGAAGGTGGGTGATATTTATGCCGAATCCGCTCCAGTCCAGAAGCTTGAAAACATCTTCCAGGGCGGTGGTGAATAGTTTCGGACGTAGACATGGCTCAGAAGTGAGATAGTTTTTCAAGATTTTGTCGTCTTTTTTGAAGAAGAGTATCACCACACTTCTGTGCCATGCCATAGGCGTTTTTCCCTCGAGCTCTATCCTTTCAGAAGCTCAGCCGTGATTCCATCATCACCCGGTGCCTTGTTGTTTTTCAGCTGTTTGAGAGCCATTCTAATCTCGTACAGACTGATGTCCGGGATATCTTCGATGTAGTGTCGGGTCAATCTAGCTCTTGGCTCTCCGGCTAGATTTGTGACAGGTGTACATACAATCGTAGTTGTCCGTAGAACTTCTCAACCTCTTCCAATAACTCAGGCCACAACGAGATGTCTCTGCCATCCTCGGTCTTCAGCTTGGTCAGTTGGCTTTGGCCAACAGACAGATCCCTTGCGAACACTTTAGAGCCTGGTAATTTGGTACGCTCAATCGCCTCTTTAATACGATCTGTATTAAATTGGCGTAGGTCGTGGGTCAAAGACTTGGAGATCTGTCTGTTAAGATGCCGATACTGAGCAGCATCTTCAGAGGATTGCAGAACCAAGTTCCGTCTCTCTTCCATAAGTTTATTGGTGAGGTCAGAGATCTTTTTGGTTCCTTTTGAACGACGGGTTTTAAAGAACTTAAACCCAGTCGTTTTGACAATTTCCACGAACCTGTCATTGTATCCGTCCACATTTTCACAGTCTCCTAGGCATTCGAAACAATTTTGCAACTCGAGCTGAAAGGTTTCGGGGTTTTGGAGTTGGATGGGCGCTGGGTGGAGCGTAGACTTCATCAGTCGACGCCTCTCCAGCTTGGGTCTGATATTCAATGTGCCTCTTACCATTCGGTGATCACTTCCTGTTTTGACCGACCTATGGTAAGATTGAAATGGACCCTGACCCCAATAACCATTTTAAAACCTAGTAAGTACGCTCATACTAGGTTTGGATTCTGGTTTTTTCGAAGTAAAAAAAAAAAGAAAACCATTTGAGTGTTAGTAAGGGCCATAAAACTTGCTATTTAAAAGTTAATTAATTAATTTATTGTAAAATATATAGTTAAATTATTAAGCTTCAAAATAAACATCAAAAAGTTTTCAAAAGTTTGAGTATACCAGTATGGTAAACGAAAATGTGTTTTTTCGCGCTCCTGTAAAATTTACTCCGCTGCTCTTACTAGGTTCTTAAATGGTTCAGCCGCACAGATGAACTCAAAAATATTTCAGTTTCATAACAGTGCACGCGGGGAACAGCTGGCAAAATCCGTTTAAAAACGCTATAAATTGTCCGTTGCGACACAACGCACGCGCATCAGGGCCGATGGGTCGCGCTGACGTTGTCAGACGTCACGGTGACGTCACTGGTGTCAGGTTACGGGATAGGGATGCCCGGGATTGTATCGGTTATGGAGTCAGAAAACCAGGTGTGTTGACTTTCTAAGTAATTTGTTGTAAGTTTTTACCAAATTACCAGTACCAGTCAATGATGACTAGAAAACACTGATAAAGACTGTTCTATCAATTGCAATTAAAGTGGAACATTTATCTCTTCATCCCATAAACCCGACCCCCATTACTGAAAACTGGCGTTGAAGAAAGGGTTATCACTTCTTCTCTACATCTTTTTAAATGTTTCCGGATCAATTTCCACAGCTTGTTGCTGTCACTTCGGGCTATTTATGACCAGGTGCTACTTCCAGCTGCTTCGCAGGTCCAATTTGTATGCAGTCAACTACAATGTTGCTGATCAGTTTTTCTAGATATTCTACGAGTAACTACATGCCATGTTAAGGTCAAATTAAGTTGATAAAGTTATGAAAATATGGTGAAAATTCTGTAAAGAAATCGGTAACACAGCGCATCCCTACCTGCGGCCTTCCCGTATTCATTAAGGCCGGATAATTTTATCGCATGACGCGCTCGATATCTCTATCGCTCCGAAATCAACCGGTAATCGTTCGAAGAGGGCTTAGAAGCGGTTACTGGGTTGTACACCAGTCAAGGTGGACGCAGTAAGCTCGTCTCCATAACCAATTCCATCTAAAGAAGATTCAGTCCCTTACAGCTACAGTACCGAAATTAACATTAACACCTTTAGACAACTCTTCAAATTCAGCCTTAATATGGCCATCTTACCCTTCTTTAAATTGGCTGTCTTTGAAAGTGCTATTCACCAACTTAAGATATGAGTTCTGCCCCAGCAGTAGAGTAGATTCCAAGTCATTTCACGTAGGACCGATGTGCCTGCCTCAGCGAAACACAACCCTCTTTGTGGGGTGATTACTCCTACTTATTGGAGAACAAGTCTGATAAGACCATAGGGATATTCCAACAGAGTAACAATGACACTCTTTTACGATATGAGAAACTATGTATACCTTCGTAAAAACCTAAAAAATATTATAATGGGCCTTATAAAGTGTTTTAGCTAGCACACAGATCTGCATCTGTAATGTATTTACTTCTTCACCAGCAAATACTGCTTTGTGGCTTTCTTATGATATTCCGGCATGTTTTTTCTCCCATTTCTGAAACCCCAATATCTGAACACATCTGCCAAGCAATGACTTCGTCAGAAGATTTACAGCTCGTAAAGTTTTAACGTGTATCTACAAATCAACGGCTGCCCGCTCGTTATAACGTTTATTTGTATATCAACGGATGCAATTTAGTTAATTGTTTTGTGGGTTTTCCAATTATAATACCTTTTCATCTTAATTATATTTGTACAAGATTGTTATTTGTATTTGAAATATTATACGAGTACGTGTATCGTGTATGCTTGCTGACAGTAGTGACTGAGTTTGTTGCGCAGTTTCTTCTCAGCACTGGCCCATTTGTGGTGTTAGAGTTGGGACGTGTAAAAGTGCTCTTTGGGAGCCTACTTTCATAAATAAACAAATTGATTTAGTTATTTATCTAAGAGACAACTATAGAAATTGATAGAAACAAAATTATAAGTATCTCACACCACAATTTCATGTAAAATGTTGCCACTGGCTCGCGCTGTAAAAAATTATCAAATTGAATGTAGAGCCAAGCTTAACTCTACACGCCCTAACTCTACACCTTAGTAATGATTATTGTGCATACTGCATAGGTATACAAATACTTTTATTTCTAGCCCCGACTATTTAAGAATGAAGCAGTTCCGCATGTTTTCCAGAGCGAGTCCTGCGACTCCGGCGACTGGGGGTGGTCAGGGCTGGAGGAGGCGGGGGGCGGCGGGCCGAAGGTGCCCGCGCTGATCTCCGCCTGCCTGGCGCACCTGAGGAGGGTGGGGCTCCACACGCAAGGACTCTTCAGGGTCTCGGCCTCCAAGAAGAGAGTTAGACAGGTGAGCTGTAGCTGTAAATACATAAGAGTGGGACACAGAACCTCCTCAGTAAAAGTATGAATAGTCTTCTAGTGACCCCTCGCGGTTGTGTAGCAGCAGGCCTGTTCATCTCCGCGAGTTTACATCGAAAACAAAACACGCACGATGGCCCACCTACAGGATACCTACTATTCGACAAGGCCTCACATACGAGCGAACATTGACTCACGCACTCGTATTCTTGTGTATGATGGAAGAAAATAAAGAAAACGGTGTACTAGAATACTGTGCAGTATTTAACTGCCTAAATAATAATAAAAACACAGAATGTACTTTTTTAAGTTGCCTCAAGACACTGAGAGGTAAATAAGTAGTTAATATTATTCATGATAATTCGGCGCAGTGCCGATCACTGACGTTTTTCAACAAAATGGTGCTTGACTCTTGAGACAGGCTAAATTACACCATATTGTTAATGACATTAATGACATTGGTAGCAGTATCAGTTGTATTGGAAGACAGGATCAAAAAAAGTCAGATGAAAAGTTGTGAACTACACATGAAGGATGGGGGAGAGAAAGAAAAGATAGGTGTTAGTATGGAGCGAAATTAAAAAATCTAAGACATGAGATCGAAGATGTTTAGTTAGTCTTAAGATGCACTCGTATATTAGGCACAGAATTTATGGAAAAAATCTCGTAGGTTAGGCTATTAGAAAATAACCTAAATGTCCTCCTTGCCTATTTCGACGCAGCTAGTTACATTGAAACAGTCTAAACATAAAAGCAGTTGCTATGACAGAAAGGAGCTCAGAAATCCAAGATCCGTACTTATACCACCGCGGAAAACATTGACAGCCGAAATTAGATGTTTTCCCAAACGAATCGGCCGAGCAGTTGACCCAGAATTGGAAACAAACCTCTGACGTGGGCTGGCAAGTTCTGGCAACACTGTAGCGAGGTTTGGGAAACATCGCCCGTTTATTGTTGATCGCACGTTCGCTGTGGTTTGGATATAAAGTGTGTTTACTTTACACGACATGAAAAAGCATACGTTTTAGGCATCTATAAAATGTAGGTATGTAATACTCACTTACGAAGACAAACCCGCGTATTTTTACAAGCTTTTTATTACTTTCACATGTCTGGTGTCTGTCGTCAAATCTTGCAACTTAAAATTGACCCACTTCCCGGTTTCCTATTGAGCTGAAATTTTGCATACATGTGTAAGTCCGATGACAATGCAATATTATGGTACCATTGAGCTGGTCTGATGATGGAGTCGGGAGGTGGCCATAGGAACTCCTAAACAAAACGGCGGAAACTCATAGAGTTTGGGTTCGTTGGATTTGTCTTTTCGAGCACTTTAGTGTTAGATAACGTCCAGGGTCCTGAGATTAAGATATAACTAAAAAGTGTAAAATAAAATTATAATAAAAATAAACTTTTTTAAAAACAAGCTTTTATTCTGAATTTCGAAAGCTTGTAGCGCAAACAGAGAAAAAGAGGAATAAATTCCATGCGCGATACAAACTTTCGAAATTCAGAATAAAAGCTTGTTTTTAAAAAAGTTTATTTTTATTATAAAAAACAAAAATTGTGTCCAAAATTTTTGACTTTATCGATCGATATCTCGATAACGATGCATGATACGCTAAAAATGGTTCGGGCGTTATTGTAGAGCACAAAGAAAGCTACAAAAAGTGTCCTACAAAAATTTTCGAATCTCATCGGATAGCCGAGTTATTGCCGAAAAACAAATTTTAAGCGTTTTCCAAGATGGCGGCGAAAGCTCCTAGGAAAGCTTGGTCGACAATCTCAAGTTAAGCTTTTCTAGGTATCCCCTACAACATATTAAAAAATTAGAAGCGCAAATTCATTTTCTTTTATTTGCCTTTTTTTCGGACGAAATGACTGGACTATAGCGCAAACAGAGAAAAAGAGGAATAAATTCCATGCGCGATACAAACTTTCGAAATTCAGAATAAAAGCTTGTTTTTAAAAAAGTTTATTTTTATTATATTTACTCATCGTAATTGACTTGCTAAGTTACCATCGTGTTGTTCCCATCTAAGTTTACTTTCAATAACATTCAGCATTTAATACCTCGTAGTTTCCGAAACCGTTTATACACCTTCCACAAGGTAAGGCCTTTACTTTCCCCAAAAATTTCCACAATAACTGGTCCAGCGCTGCCCGTATCTATGTGCTTCCCGCGACCTTCGCCAGGTCGTCAGTTCACCAGTTCAAGTGAGAGGCGAGAACTCCTTATTTTCGTTTTTTCATAACTTCTTTAACAAAATTTGCCGTGTTCGTTTCCAGCTACGGGAAGATTGGGAGCGGGGCCAGGAGGCGGCGCTGGACACGGCGGTGTGCCCGCACGACGTGGCCACGCTTCTCAAGGAGTTCCTGCGGGATCTGCCCGACCCGCTTCTCTGCAGGGACTTGTACTCTGCCTTCCTTAATACACAGAGTAAGTGAGATCTTGTACTTTTTAATCAAAAGAAATAAGCTCAAGGCGCTGGACGTAGTGGTGGTGCCCACACGATATAGTCACGTTGCTCAAGGAGTTCCTGCGGGATCTACCGGACCAGCTATTTTGCAGGGACTTGTACTCTGCTTTCTTTAATACACAGAGTGGGTTAGATCTTTTACTTTTTAATCAAAAGAAACTGCTTAAGGCGCTGGACGTAGTGGTGTGCCCACACGATATAGTCACGCTTCTCAAGGAGTTCCTGCGGGATCTACCGGACCAGCTATTTTGCAGGGACTTGTACTCTGCTTGCTTTAATACACAGAGTAAGTGAGATCTTGTACTTTTTAATCAAAAGAAATAAGCTCAAGGCGCTGGACGTAGTGGTGGTGCCCACACGATATAGTCACGTTGCTCAAGGAGTTCCTGCGGGATCTACCGGACCCGCTCCTCTGCAGGGACTTGTACTCTGCCTTCCTTAATACACAGAGTGAGTTAGATCTTGTACCTTTTAATCAAAAGAATCTGCTTAAGGCGCTGGACGTAGTGGTGTGCCCACACGATATAGTCACGCTGCTCAAGGAGTTCCTGCGGGATCTACCGGACCAGCTATTTTGCAGGGACTTGTACTCTGCTTTCTTTAATACACAGAGTGGGTTAGATCTTATACTTTTTAATCAAAAGAAACTGCTTAAGGCGCTGGACGTAGTGGTGGTGCCCGCACGACATAGTCGCGTTGCTCAAGGAGTTCCTGCGGGATCTACCGAACCAGCTATTTTGCAGGGACTTGTACTCTGCTTTCTTTAATACACAGAGTGAGTTAGAGCTTAAATACTTTTTATTTACGGGACTATTCCCACCACTCTTACTCCTGTGTAGCCAAGATAAAAACCCAACCAGTGAAAGTCAAGTTTGTCCTTTTTCATTTACGACAAAATACTACTCAAGATTTCCACAAGCAAGTGACGGTTAAAGTTTTGAAACCTTGAATCGGTATTGCTGAATATCCTATAGCCACACTTTATAAGATAATTTTGAGCATTGGTTATTAACATGAATGGTTTTATGCACCCTTCGTGACATAGGATGTTTTTCATACCAGATAATCACTTTAAAATTGCATTGTTGAAATGTTAATCACATAAAGACAATCCTTTGGTGCTCTAGGACACAAGCGAAATAAACGTGATTAACCCAGTGACAATCATGTAAGTATCATGAGCAGTTCATTACTTTTAATCATTGGTTCCAAAGTGGGGGGCGCGCCCCCCGCAAAGATCTTTAAAGGGGAGCCTTGTAAGAAACCTGCGACCGCTGAGAGAATGCATTCCAGACTGCTCGATACGACCATTAGATAATCTTGACTGGAGGAGGGGGGCGCGGATTTTTTTGCATGGTCGAAAGGGGGCGCGTCTCAAATAAGTTTGGGAACCAATGCTTTAAATAAACAGCTTTAGTATAAGTCCAAACTAAATAGAAGTTGCCTACGCTCCTTAGTCACAGCTCTGATCCAGTAGTGAAACCAGCTTCAATATCCTTCCAGAAATCCGCAACCGCAGACTCCAGTGGGAAGCGCTGCGACTAATCGTGCAGCTGCTGCCAGCGGCGCACCGCGACACGCTGCACGCGCTGCTGTCGTTCCTAGCGCAGCTCGCGGCGCACGCGGACGACGCGGCGCAGCCCGGCAACAAGATGGACGCCGCTAACCTCGCCACCGTGTTCGCGCCCAATATCCTGCATAAAAACAAGCCCAACGAGCCCGCCAAGTGAGTCCCGAGTGTTTTCTTTTGCCAAGCCAACCTTATAATATTTATCATGGTATAAGATCCTGCACAAGAGGAAGCGCAAAGAACCCATGAGGAAATCGCTAGTGTGCTCTCAAGCGCTGGCAAGGCAACAAGATGGACGCTACCAACTTCTTCACCGTGTTCGCGCCCAATATCCTGCACAAGAATAAGCCTAACGAGCCCGCCAAGTGAGTCCCGAGTGCTTTCTTTGAGTGAAATCTCTTGAGTGCTCTCAAGCGCTGGTAAAGCAACAAGATGGACGCTACCAACTATGTCACTGTGTTCGCGCCCAATATCCTGCACAAAAATAAACCTAACGACCCCGCCAAGTGAGTCCCTAAGTCCTTGGACCTTTTTATCTTTTTTACATGCAGACATGTTTTGCACATGCTCCAGGCTACGGAGACAGCCAGGGGTAATGTGGGACTCTCCACCAGAGAGGCGGGGCCTACCCACTAAAACCACATGGTAACCACTACCAGCGCGATATGAGGTGCACACAGGGCTTACCACGCGCATATGCCGTATCTGGCTCTCTTCAAAGCAGCTTTGCTGAGGACCTCCTCCCCCCGGAGGATGACCCTGAGGCTCAGGGTCCAATGTGTGCTCCCGAGTACTAGCGGTAACAACTCGCAGGCCGATGGTACATATCCGGCTCGAAGGACCATGTTGAAATATTCCTGAAATTAAGTTTCTAGTGAAGCGGTGTCGCAACTGCTACGGTCATTTTATAATGGGACCTCACCCAGCCAGCATGTTATAATCCACGGTGACGAAGGCCATGGCTCTAGTAGACTCTTAACTTTTTCTTTCTTTTTCCAGTGCAGAGCAGCTGTCAGAGCGCGCAGACGTGATCAACGTAGTGCGACAACTGGTGGAGCGGCAGACGGAGCTGTGGACGTTACCAGGAGAGCTTCTACATGAAGCGTATATCCACATGTCGCATACCGCGCCGGCGCATCTGGACTCGCTGTTATTGCGGAGAGCAGAGTGAGTTCAAATTCAAATTGATTTATTTTGCAAGTAGACTTTTAAAATGCCTTTTTACACTTCCCAGTATTTAAAAACAGTACTTTAAAAACACCACTGCCGCGAGACCACAAATTAGCCAGTGTTGAGACGAAGCAGTGTTAGTAGTAAGTATTTGAAACGGTTCTATAAAGTAAAGGGTAATAAGTTGTTATAAGTTTGTCATAAGTTTGTAACGGTAGACTTTTAAGAAATCATTTATGTCGTAGAAGTTTAAAAGAACTTAGATCATGATGTTGTAGAAATCCGTGGGGAGGCCATTGTCTAGCAGTGGACGATCTTTGGTTGAAACAAACTAACTTTGACTCGACTCTGATAGCAATGGGTTGCATTGGGATCTTTTGAACTACCCTTTCTAATACTAATTTTACTATTTATGTATGTTTATCTAGACAATTTTATGGAGCTTACTATTTTATTTCTTTTACCAATGGTCCGTGACCCTCACTCGGTATGGGGCACACTGAAAACCAGCGCCGTGGCCTTCGTCACCGTGGGCCACGGCATATAATAATAATAATAATAATAAATCGTTTATTTGCTCAGAAACATGGTAACAAAATATGCTGAGTGGGGTCCCGTAGCAGTGGGCATCTTGTTGGTGGATGGGTGGCACTGCTCAGTTTACTCTTGTTTTTATTTATTTTTTTCTTATTCCATTATTATGTGCCACTGTCATGTCTATGTAATTGCCTGTATTTGTGTGATGTCCATTGTAATAAATGTTTCTTTCTTTCTTTCTTTCCTTGTTCCCTGTCATCCACAAAAAGTTTATCCATTAGAGGAAAAAAGATTGACATCGATTTTATAATCTTTGTTTTCGGAGCTTTTGTCTCCAGACACAACAGCTTCATCAATTCAAGTTAGTAATTATGGCTCTTCGGATGCTCTCTTGTTTGCCTCTTGATATATTTTCTTGAACACCCTGTATAATTCAACGGTTCCAGATGTGCGCCCGAGCCCGCTTCAGTATCGCTAAGCGGCGGCGGCCCGGCCGGCGGCGGGCGGCGCGTGTGGCCTCGCGAGATGTTCACGCACGGCGCCGCTGCCACCGGCGGCCCGGGCAACGTGGAATCGTCCAGGTAAACGATATCTGATAGTGACTGTGCTTCTAATAACTCCTGGTCTATTGCTTTATCTATACCAGTCTTTCCCAAAGTGGGCGATAACGCCCCCTTGTGGGCGCTGCAGGCTTAAAGGGGGGCGGTAAGAGACCCAGAAAAAAAATCAGGACGTTGTGTAGAGGCTTGGGAGGCGTCATCTACTAGGAGGACTCTTAGACACCGACTGAGCTCGACTCTTGACTACAAAAATGAGGGGCGCTAAAAATAATTTATTCTCAAAGTGGGCAGTAGACTAAATAAGTTTGGGAACCGCTGGTCTATACTAATATCTACACTAATCTAATCTAATATTATAAAGAGGAAAACTTTGTTTGTTTGTTCAGTTGTAATGAATAGGCTCAAAAACTACAGGACCGTTTTTAAAAATTCTTTCACCATTCGAAAGCTACATTATCCACGAGTAACATAGGCTAAATTTTATTTTGGAAAAAAATTGGGTTCAGTTGTCCACGCGCGCGAAGCCGCGGGCGGAAAGCTAGTCCTATGAAGTGTACATATGAAAATAGATGAAACTAGACCTATTTTTATCGACAAAAAAGAGGTCAAAATTTTTTTGAGTTTTTTTTTAAATTTTTTATAGAATTTTTTTTCTTCCAATTTTTTATTGTAAAGAAAACGTAATAACTTTTAAACTAAGCGGTATATCCTGATAAAATAAGACAGTAATAATGCTAAATAACAGGCGATACTAAAAAAATACATAAAATACACAAAAAAGGCCAACAAATAATAAAAAATGACACTTTTTGAAAAAAAATCTGCTTTTAAATTCGTGTTTTTTTGGTTATTTGATAAATTTCTCCAAAAAATGCCCCTATAACAGGTGGTTTTTATTACTTTATATTATTCTCTATCGTATTACCTTCGTAAAACCAATAATCGCATGTCTCTATCCCTATCACAACGTTTGCAATTATCGTTTGAACTAAGCCTCTCCGGGCGCGCCATCCAACGCTTCGTTAACAACGAAACTGAAAATGGCACTAGATTTGTAATTTTGATAAAGACAAGTTAGATTTCAAATAAAAACAAAAGATTTCGAAGTAAAATAAGCATTTTAGTTAAAATTAAAATTGTCTCTACCTGAAGCGGAGAATAATGTTGTGGCAGGCCTTTGTTCAAACGATCATAGCAAATGTTGTGATAGGGATAGAGACATGCGATTTTTGGTTTTACAAAGATAATACGATAGAGAATAATACAAAGTAATAAAAACCACCTGTTATAGGGGCATTTTTTGGAGAAATTTATCAAATAACCAAAAAAACACGAATTTAAAAGCAGATTTTTTTTGCGTACTGATCGTGTATAGTTTGGAGGAGCTTAGTAAAAAAAGTCATCTCCAAACTATACTCGATTAGTTTCTACTACACCACTTACACTTGACTAGAGTGTGTTTAGTTGATATTGATTTAGTAAAATTCATTAAAATATGGAACTATATTTAAAATTACATTTATTTGATATTATTACATAAAATATTATTATTTTACTGAATCTATAATAAATCTAGATTTTTAACACTATTGTAAGTGGTTTTTGAAATTAAATTGATTAGGTAGATTTCAAATTAAATAACAATTTAATTAATATGAGAGAGAGTGAGAGAAGAAAGTTCAACGCGCATTAAATACAATATTATGCGAGACTTTAAATGCTAGGTTTGTATTGTCGGCCGTTTGGTGTAGTGATTCGAAGTGGTAGCGGGTTCGATTCCCGCACAGTACAAACATTTGTGTGCATGAACATAGTTGTTTGTATTGGACTGGGTGTTTTCTATGTATAATAAGTATGTATTTACAAAAAAAGTATTTAATTATGTTTATATCCGTTGTTTAGTACCCATAGTACAAGCTTTGCTTAGTTTGGGACTAGAAGCGCAGTATAAAATGTCTAAGGATATTTATTTATTATTTGTTTTATTTATTAACTTTTATCTCAAGAACAAAATCATTTTGACATATTTCCATACCTACAATTGGTGAAATATCAGCCCCAAAACAATTATCTTTTCTATGGCAGAATAAGAAACACCAAAAAATCCTTTATCAAAACAATGACACGTGTCGAAAGATGATTCAATGTTTAAAGTAGACACGCAGATATGAATTAATCTATCTATACAGGGTGTTACTTTGCATTGTTGCCATATTTACAGAGGTTACTATATTACTGATACTGAACACAAATCCGTAAAAAAATAATGCCCGAAAAAATTTTTTTTTAATCTTGAGTATTTTATTTTATCGACAATCTGTTAAACACACCACTAATTATCGTAACGCATGCACATCACTTGTTGGCGATGGCGATGGAGACTTTTTTACTTTACAAATTTACTAAAATCTTAGTGCACTTTCTTTATGGGAGTCTCTTGTTTATCTTAAATAATAGGTATTGTTACCTACTTTTATCTCTCTGAATATGGCAAGAATGCAAAGTAACACGGTGTAAAAATAAAAATGAATTGATGTTCGTTAGTCTGATTAAAACTCGAGAACGGCTGGGCCGATTGAGCTGATTTTGGTTTTAAAATGTTTGTCGTAGTCCAGGGTAGGTCTAAACGGTGAGCAAATACGCGCGCGATATTGTTTTTCTGTAACAGACAAAATTCCACGCGAGCGATGCCGCGGGCGGAAAGCTAGTAAGTAATAGAAAGAGAGGTCAATAACTCAAAATGGGTTCTATATTGGCTCACATAAAATTCTAAATCCTATTCTTTAAAAATTTGAATTTGAAAAAAAAATTTGTC